>NC_135497.1:216840669-217187418 GCF_052857255.1 Amblyomma americanum
CGTTCCTGAAGGCCTTATCGCTGTGCCTACATTTCGTTGTCGTTTTGGCTCTGTCAGGAAACTTAAAAACTATGTACTGATGTCGAACATTTGTTCATTTATGCTGTCAAAATGAATTTTAGGCTATAAGTGGTACGCAGTAATGCTTATACAGTTTAATCTCGTTATCATGAACTTGAAGGGGCCTGGCAATTAGTTCGCTATAGGCGTAGCTTCATTATAGACCGTGTTGACGGCACTTCCAAGGTGAATCGTCATTCATTTGTTATATTTCGTCATACACCGTTTCGTTAAAACGAGGCTCAACTGTATACAGAGCATTGAATCATACTACACAGATTATGAAGAAATTCAAGGTATTTGTCAGAAACGTCGAGGCAGTCATGCTCGTCTTTTGAAAATTCATCTAATTAGAGCAGAATCATTGTATTCTCCTTCGCAGAAGTGTGCCAAAAGAGCATGCAGTGCAAGAGCAGAGCTAGAAGGAAAAAGTGAGAGCGCTGTAAAACAGCGCCCCTTACAGCGCGTTACGCGACTGCAGCCGCCCGTAGCAACTTTTGTGAGGTGACATGCTGCTGAAGGTCTAGTTTTTTGGACGAGGTTGATTTGCTGGTATCCGTCTAGCAAGCACTCCCGAAGTTTTAAAGTGAGATCCGGCAGTTTTGAGGATTTATACTACCCTAACCTCGAAAGCCTTTCACGATGAGTGTACAGTATATAATACTACTTTGTCTGTGTGCGCATATTACTGCAGAGCACAGATTAGATATTCAAGCTAAGTAGGCAAATAATCACTTAGTATCCGTTTATCCTTTAATGTACTACAGCGTTTGGTTCAGTGTTGAGGGTGGAGTATATTTGCAATAAGGGAGTAATTACTTGTCATCCACCCAAGCGCAGCCATACGTCTACAAGGAAAGCTAAACACTCTTGCACAGAAACTTGTCCACAAAAATCTGTCCTGGTCCGGAGTGCGAACCCGGCAGCACTGCTGTGTAGTTTCCCTTTGTAGTGGTGTGGCTACGCTTCGGTGGACGCCAATGAGTAATTAATCCCTTATTGCCATAGTGGTTAAAACACACCATTTTAAAGCGTTTAATGTCAGCGTGTTTGTTGAAGAGCACTGTTGTTCACTTTAATGGTGCGTCAAGCAAAACTCTGTTAGAAAAGAATGAAAGGAAGTTTAGAAGAACTTCTTGCTGGGCGAGTTGCGCATACATAAATGACGAACACTGAAAATACGATGAAGACGGAAAAAGCGCAATTGCGTTCTTTCCGTCTTCATCACCTTTCTCGTCTTCGTGCTTTATGTATGCGCAACTCATTCTTATCAATCAAAGGAAGCTGCTGAAAGTTCGAACAGTACGTTACATGTACTCTGCTGCCCTCAGTAGCTCTCAGTTGTGCAACACTAGGAAGATGAGAAGTACTTCTCATGGTGCAACCTTTGAGACAACGATTTTTTTTCCCTTTCTCAACATATTATTGAGCGCAGTCAGAGTGACGGGAAGGTCATTCTTCAGGGCCCATTTCACAATTCTTTCTATCTGATAAACTTCCCAGCTTTGGTACGCGAGCGCGCCGAGGTTCGCCACTTTTCGAATACACAGCACGAGACCATACACTGGCCATCTATGGGCCTATTTAAGATTTATTGTCCAAGTAGCCCCTGTACAAAATTTTATGAACAAAAAGTAATGATGCCACGATTCTACCCATAATGTGTTCGGGTAAAGCTTTCCCAATGAAACTTTCGTGGAGGCCGTACACTCGCAATAAAAAGAAATGCGAACAGCGCTGTGCTTACATGCTCGGCATTTCGAATTTCTTTTCATCGCGCTTGAACCTGAGAGGCGGGAAAAATTAGCTAGAGTGGTCCATGACTATATTATAGACCACTCTGTAGCCTTTTTGCTACAATTCAGGTGTGAGCACGATGAAAGTAAATCCGAAAAGCCGAGCATGTAGGCGCCGCTCTGTTCTCATTTCTTTTTATCGTCCCTGTACCACGCATAGAAAATACTCGCACGAACCTAAAAAAGGGGCATTTTTAAATGTTGAAGTATTCTCGTACGCGAAACAGCCTGGTCCAAAAGATACACTCAGGACGCAAACGCATCGTTCCTTATGCTGGCTGATATGTCAGTGGCAAGCGCCCGCCCTCTCGGTAAACTAGTCACGTTTGCATACGTTGGATGCGCCAGTAGTAGGCGCAGCGCTTACGTCGACTTCTGGCAAAATGACAGTATTTTTTCTCTTGCGCTCAGATATATTTTACAGTGGTTTTCTTTTCGCCAGCGGCGAAACACGGATGCCAGCAGACTTTGAGAGCCTACAGTGGTGTTGCGAGGGCTGTCGGTTCTATGAGTTCGTCGGAGCAGGTGCGGCACCCTGGAAACGTTCGCTCACTCTCTGCCAACAGCCAGACAACGTGCGTGACCTGTCGATGCGTCGGCAGCGTTGGATCTGGGTTTTTGTTAGGGCATGAAGAAGACAGTGAAGCTGGCGTGTGGTTTATTTACCAGATGCAGGTATTCCTCGCAACAATATTTTATTTCGCCTTTTTTTTAGCCCGATGCGTTGAAAACAAGAGCCCGTGCGTTACATTGTGCCGCGCGCGCGCCGAGCCAGACAACATTCCGGCCGACAGCGTTACCGCTCTTCCCAAAACTAGTCACGAGCGTTGACCGCCACACGGCCGCGGGACTCCGTGTTTCCTGGCTGAACCAAACAATGGGCAAGTGCGCAGACCGCCAGGCACCGGAGAGGGTCGACTGTCAGCGGCGACTGCGTAAGGACCGCAAATACCTCACACTTCCTTCTCTTGTTTTCGCTTTCTCGCCCTGTCAGCCGCCCTTTTTCCTAGCCAAACGACCAGGAGCGCCAATATCCCCTACATCCAGCGGTGCTGCGAATGCTTGGATAAACCTGGGGTTCCGGCAGAAGTTTTTCTGCGCGGTCGAACTTAGTGTTTTCAGACCTCGCTGGTACCGAAGTATCAGCGGAATGAGGTGCTCGCTCACAGGAGCTAGTAGACTTGTGCCTCGGGAAGAATGCCCTTTCGGATTCTCGCTTTAGAGTGCGTTTTCATCTTCTTCTAGTTAGTGCTACTGTACCCCAAAGGCATGCGGGACCACTTTTGGCTTTATTCTTTGTTTGAGGCACAGCAACCTCGCTTTTTCGTATAACGCGTATGTAGGAGGAATCAAATCAAAAAACAAATTTACCAGTGCTTAAACCAGCATGAAAAAGTCGAAGTGTCAGATGTTATTAGCAAATAACGAATTACTTTTTATTTCCAGCGTGCAATACAGCAACATGAACGAAGCAGTTTTTTTTAAGTGCAATAATTTCCATATCGAATTCACTGTACCGTAAATGCTTAACAAGAGTACGAAGGTCAAAAACTCTTGAGCAAGCACCGCCTTTCGTTTTTTTCGTCAGGATTCGGAACAAAGTCACATCTTAGTCGCGCGGATGGGCTCGAGCGAGGACAAAGCGTCGGCCGGTAAGACGCACACTCCTTGGCAATTACGTTGTTTCATGCGAAGAGGTTTTTGTTCTAAGACTCGAGAGGGCTTTCACGACTGCTGACACTTCCGTTGCCAAATACTTGGGCAGTTTTCTTTTCTCTACGACAAAAGGCGCTCGTTCTCTAGTGAAATAATGAACAGAACGAGCTGTCAACGTGAGATTAGAAAAATGCGGTGCTTGCCTCCAAATAAGCCGCTAAGACGTAGTTTTGTTTTTGTTCATATATGGCGGGTAGAAACGGAGTCAGGAAAAAATGAGGGGGGAGCGCGGTTGTCTCCAGTTGAGCGTAACGCATACCAAACTTCATGCGAGCACATCGCCTGTGCTTGTCTCGCAAAAGTTGGCTTGAAAGGATAAAAGTTGAGAAGTTGAAGTCAAGACTCCACTGTTTGTGCTTACGTTCTTACTTTAAGGGCGGGAAGGTCAGAGGAAACGGGGGACGCGGGTAGGTGGTGATGAAAAATGTTTTATTGACATGCTTAGAGAGCGAGGGACATACGTGGTTGGGGTCCCTAGTCCGGTAGTGTGTTGGATGGTGCCGCCGTGCTTGTGCGGTTCAGGAGCCGCACTTAGTCCTCGAGCTGCGAGCTGGTCAGAACCGCCTCTAACCCCCCCCCCCCTTCCCGTTGGTTGGTTTCAAAATGCGCACTGATTTGAAGTTGGCCTAACAGGCCAAGGCCATATGATATAGACTGTAGGTCTCGCCACAGAATTAAGCTTCATTCCTGATCAGAGGAGTGCGCGCGTCTTTGGCATTAACTTGGATGGCTATAGGAATTACTGTGTTTGTAGGCGTTATAATTTTACTTCCTCTTTTTAGTCGGGGCCCTTAGCCAGAGGTGGATGCTTCCGGCTTGCTAGTTTATGGTGTTATGTTATAAACATGTAGGTTGTGGGAGAGAAAAAATTTCGTTATTTATGCGTAAAATGCAACTAAATTGCCTACAGATGTGTGTTTTTATGTGTTCATTTTAGAAAAGCGTTTAATTTTGATACCTGCTACGGTTGTCGAGCAATAACAATTGACATCATTGTAAAGTCATGGACGCCAGGGTTATGAAACAATTAAAGAGCAAGTGTACAAGTTTTTATGTTAAACACTTGACAAAGCCTTGTTTTCAACACTAAAACTAGTAGTTCTTTTTTTAACAGCTTAGTACTCTAAAAATATAAGTTGTACTTTACCATGCATATTAACATTAAAACATTTCATACAAAATTCACTTTCAGAATCTACTACGCGTACGCTTATACGAAAAATCGAGAAATGTATTGCACTCCTCAATGTCTGAGGGCTAAGAACAAAGAACAGTGTCATTCTACTGTCATTAGTTACGAAATTCCGAAGGGACGAGCGATAGCGAAAGTAAAAGCTCGAAAATCAATCTAGAAGTTTATTAGTTCAATGTTTTACGGGAATACCCCAAAGTGGAGTAGATTTCCTCATGTTTTATGGGGTTTAACATCCGAAAGCGACTCAGGCTTTGAGGGACGACGTAGTAGGACTCCGTAGAATTTCGACCATATGGAGTTAATTGACGTGCCGTGGCATCGCACGGTATGCAGGCATCTAGCATTTCGCCTTCATAAAAACGCGACCGCCGCGGCCGGGATCGACCCCGCGTCCCGCGTCCACTATAAATGCTCAGCCACCACGGTGGCTTGGAGTATATTTGTAATAAAAGAGTAATTATTCAGTGGTATCAACCTAAACGCAGCGAACGGATGCACAGAAAAGCTATACAGCTTCTATAGAAGCTTCGTAGTTTAAAGAAAAATTTGACGTGGCTCAGAATTCAAACCTGGGACCACCTCCTCACCGCGGCTATAGCCCTACCAATTGAGCTACCCGGGACTTTTTTTCCTCTTATTATCTAGCTAACCGGGACAGCTAGCATATGGTATGGCGAAAGCGAGTTGGTCAATAACTCCATGTGAGAACCAAATTTATTTCGCAGCATTTGCGCCGAAAACAGTCTCAAACGCTCAAAACCATTCTAGCAAGTATGCTTGACTATGTACCAGTGTGATGGCGATACGGCGACGGCCGTCTGGATAGCTCGTGGGCGGGAACTCACAAATGTCACAGAAGCAAACAAGCAAAAAGAAGTCTAGGAACTCTCATTCGCCGCTTACGATTGGTAACAGCCTACACAGAACCCTTGCTACAAAAATTGCGCGTGCAGACAGACCACGATGTGCATGTAGTCATGAGGATGAGGATGTCCTTCATCTGTTACTGGATTGACCAGAGAATGACAGCTTTAGGACCTGGCCGAAGAGGCACTTGACCCCCTTGATAGACGGCATTTCAGTCTCCAAAACGTATTAAGTCCATGGCCGACGCATGTGCTGCAGAAGCGGGCTGTCATAGCGCTGAAAACTTTTCTCGAGGAGAGTGGCATCATCGGGAGGCATTAAATATTGCTTGTGTAAATTTTGTGATGGTTTGCCTCTACTCGTGCTCTTTAGTGTCCTGGCAACCATTTTATGTGTTTCTACATGTGTCTGATATATCTAATGTCGTTGATGTTGCTGCTTATCGTTTTTCTTTCATTTCTTGGAATTGTGGATCTTATGCCGTCTACAGTGATTAGGACATCATTGCTAATAATATATTCTCATATTATGTCATTAGGTAATAGCATTGCTTATAGTTTATTTTAACATTCAATATTAGCATTTCTGGCGTGTCCATTGTATTATTTGTATCGTTAATTGTGTATGTTTTAGCTGTGGTTTGTTGACCGTTATGTCGCCAGTTTCAGCGTTTTTCTTCAGTTGTGTGAAAATGAGCAGAAGGGGCCACAAACAGGCACCAACACCTATTTTATATCTATGTCAGTAAAATAAACTAAGCGAAAAAACGAAACGAAGAAACGAAGCTCCACGAAGCGACCGCATCAAATACTCGAGCTCTTGCTTTCTTCCAAATAGCGTTTTCAGGCTTGTCGACTGAAACACCAGAAATTGACGCGGATTAACAGCTGGAGTTTCACGATGGATCCGGAACATATCCGGGGGATTTGAGCTTCAGCACAAAGGAGTGCTATATCTCTAAGCCAGAAAACCTTTCGGCTTCGGCGGCCGAAGAACGGAGATGCCAGGGAAGGTTTGTGAGTCACGTGGCCCACAAGGTTGCGAGCATACATGTTTTCTCAAACTATACCCAGACGTGCCAGCGTGGGAAGTGAAGGGGTTTCGTGCGCCAGCGCGCAGTGTCAGATCTTTTACATGCCGAACGTTTGTCTTCTAGGGAATGATATAATTCCCTACGCATACTGAAAGCGGGCTGAAGCGCGTGCTCTGTCCTGTATAGAGGGCTTCCATTTTCATTCCTGCCATGAGAATAAGCAGTTAAGTTTTCTCAGCCTTCATCTATCTCTGCTTCGGCGACCACCTCCCGATGTCCTAGCCACAAAGGCCCGACGTCGCGCTCGGTGAACGATACCCTTTCGGTCGACTATCTCAGTGGGCTGTTGTGACCGTAATGCTGACAACACGCGCCAGAGCACGCGGACCCCGCGAGCTGACCACAAAGCCGTAATCCTCGTGACGGCTTGGCGGCGGCTACTGAGAAGCAGCGTCGGCAGCGGCGCCCTCTTTCCTTTGTCTCCAGAAGGGCTCCATCCACAAATTGCCTGCAAACCACTTCGACGGGTTGCTCCCAATAGCGCGAGTCTGAGTCAGCCGGACGGCGCCAGGGAAACAAAGGCCCCAATCTTCCATGTACGGATAACAGCGGCGGCAGGAGGTGAAAACCGTCTTTTTCCTACTATGACTGCGGACAGAAGCCGTGACATATTAGGAGGCGGCGGTGACCTTTCTTGGAAGGAGGTTTCAAGTATCTGGTCATGGCCCGGTTATAGCAGGGCCAGCTTTACCTGCTGGTGACTTTCCGTCGCTGCCAGAAGTGTTGCGTCACGGAGGCCTCATCTCCATCGCTGTCGGAAGAGCTAGGAACCGGAGATCGCATAAAACCCGCCGCATGGAAGGCTAGTTGTCACATGCTTCTTTGAGCAAAACTGTAAATACGTAAACTGCACATTCCCCTCTTCAGTACTCTCCGGCAATCTCTATTTCATCAGCAGCTGCCTCGTTCCTGATCCGACGTAGTATAAGCAGCTTGGGTCACGACACGCAACCTGGGCCACAATAAAGCCCAACGCAACAACTGGTTGGTAGCTGTTGGATCCCCGCAACACTGCCTCGGCACTGTGCTGATGGTAAAATCAAAGGGCATGCTGCAATTTATCATTATTTTTCAGTCTAAACGCGTGTTAACACTCACAGCAGATTATTTGCTAGAATTAACCATGCTTTTATTGTGGAAAACCAACCCCTTCGGCTACTTAGCCGTAATAAGACACAGAGTTTATGGGGACACAAAAACATACACACTGGCGTGCACTTCACCCGAGTTTGTTGTTTATATTGTCACGAAGTGGTGACTGCAGTGCGGTGAGCAGAAAGGCTGCGAAAATGCTGTCTAAACAAAACTATTTATTTGGGCTGGCTTGCGCCCACAATGGTCTAAATCACTCGGCGGGGGCGTAGCAACAAGCGTGCTCGGCGGTCGCCGAACAGAATGCCCGCCGCTGTCGGCCGTGCTCAATTTAAAGCTGATATTAAACTTTGGAGATAAAGCGTGCAAAGTTTCTATAACATTCTGGAACAACGCCGAATCAGCTCTGCTTGGAAGCTATCAATCGAGATAAATGTGGTCGCGTCTTGCATCGCAAACAAAGCGATAAAGCAGGGTGCCGGGAACTTTGAAGAATGAACAAACACTGAAAAGATTCGCGGCATTACTATACTCACAAAGAAGCATCGACCCGATGCATTAAAAAAATAAGGCGACTAGCAATAAATAAAACTGATCGTGCGAAAATAAACACTGAGTGTGGAAAGACAGCGTCCTTTAGCGTGAATAATATGGCTTTAGACGGACGACATGGACAACTTCTTGTCGTACGCGGCGTCGCTGGAATGCAGTCATTGCGTCCGGGATGATTTCATAATCCAGGTCACCTAGCCGACGAAGAACCTTGTACGGGCCGAAATAGTGGCGCAAAAGCTTTTCACTCAATCCATGGCTGCGAATGGGCGTCCAAACCCAGACTTCGTCTTCTGGCTGGTATTCCGCGTTGCGTCTTCGTAGGTTGTAGCGTCTGGCGTCTGTCCGCTGGTGGTCTTTGAACCGTAATCGGGCAAGTCTACGGGCTGCTTCTGCGCGTTGAAGGTAGGCGGAGACGTCGACGTTCCCTTCTTCGGTATCGTTCGGGAGCGTGGCGTTTAAAGTGGACGAGCCTAAAAGGCGTCATCTAGGAGGTCTCCTGCACTGCTGCATTGTACGCGAAGACGACGTAAGGAAGGATGACGTCCCAGGTCTTGTGTTCGGCATCGACATACATGGCGAGCATATCGGTGATGGTTTTGTTCAGGCGCTCGGTCAGTCCGTTGGTCTGTGGATGGTATGCAGTTGTCCTCCGGTGGCTGGTGGGCTGTAACGCAGCATGGCTTGCGTTAGTTCCGCCGTGAATGCTGTTCCTCTGTCCGTGATCAGCACATCGAGGACGCCGTGTCGCAGAAGAATTCACTCCACGAAAAATTTGGCGACTTCTGCTGTTGAGTTCGGTAGGGCTTTTGCATCGGCGTAGAGGGTCAGGTAGTCGGTCGCTATGATGATCCACTTAATTCCAGACGTTGACATTGGGAAAGGGCCAAGCAAGTCCAGTTCAATCTGCTGAAATGGCATTGAGGGGGGGGGGGGGCGGGGGTTCAATGGAGTTCAGAAATCCTGCTGGTCGGATGGGAGGGGTCTTTCGCCGCTGACAATCTCGGCAGGTTTTCACACATTGTGCGACATCGAAGACAGTCGGGACCAGTAATACTTGTCTTGAATGCGGCGGAGGGTGCGAGTAAACCCGAGATGTCCAGCTGTCAGCTCGTTGTGTGAAGCCTGTAGAACTTCTTCGCGTAGACTTGCCGGTGCAACAAGAAGGTTGGCTGTTTTGTTCGCTGCGAAGTTCTTCATGAGGACATTACCCTGTTCACATAACGAAGACAGTCCTCGCTTGAATGAGGAGGTGGATGAAGGAACCTTGCCTTCCAAGTACTCGATGAGGCTATTTAGGACGGGGTCCGAGCGTTGCTGCTGTGCAAAAGAGCTGGGGCTGATGGATCCCAGGAAGGCGTCCTCATCGTCGTCCGGCGGCGGCGCATCTAATGCGGCTCGTGAGAGGCAGTCGGCGTCAGAGTGCTTGCGTCCGGACTTGTAAACGACGGTGACGTTAAACTCCTGGAGGCGCAGCCTCCATCGAGCGAGTTGGCCAGAGGGGTCTTTCAAAATGGCAAGCCAGCACAGCTCGTGGTGATCGCTGACCACCTTGAACGATCCTCCGTACCGGTAGGGGCGGAATTTCGATGTAGCCCAGATGATGGCAAGGCACTCCTTCTCAGTTGTCGAATAGTTAGCCTTGACCTTGGAAAGGGAACGGCTAGCGTATGCGATGACTTTCTCTAGCCAGTCGCATTTTTGAACGAGGACGGCGCCTAGGCCCACGCTGCTTGCGTCGGTATGAACTTCAGTATCGGCGTTTTCATCAAAATGTGCGAGGACTGGTGTAAACTGTAAGCGACGCTGAAGTTAATGGAAGGCTTCTGCTTGCGGCGCTTCCCATTTAAACGGCACGTCTGCCTACGTCAGTTGGGTCAGGGGCTCAGCGATTCGCGATAAGTTTTTCACAAATCGTCGGTAATATGCGCACAGTCCGAGAAATCGGTGCATTGCTTTCTTATCGGCCGGCAGTGGAAACTGTTCAATAGCAGCTGTTTTCTGCGGGTCTGGCGGACTCCCTTCTTGCTAACGATGTGGCCTAGAAACAGCAGCTCTTCGTAGGCAAAGTGGCATTTCTCTGCTTTCAAGGTTAGGCCAGACGACTTGATGACGTCCAGTACTGTTCGAAGTCTTTTGAGGTGCTCTTCAAAGTTCGAGGCGAAGACAACGACGTCATCTAAATATACCAGACAAATTTGCCACTTCAGGCCTGCCAGCACTGTATCCATTACTCGCTGAAACGTCGCTGGTGCAGAACAGAGACCAAATGGCATCACCTTGAATTCAAACAGCCCATCCGTAGTGATGAATGCTGTCTTCTCGCGATCTCTTTAGTCGACCTCAATTTGCCAGTAGCCGCTCCTGAGGTCCATCGACGAGAAATATTTGGCGTTGCAGAGGCGGTCCAGTGTGTCGTCCATGCGGGAGAGGGGGTGGACGTCCTTCTTTGTTATGTTGTTCAAGCGGCGGTAATCAACGCAGAATCGAAGTGCGCCGTCTTTCTTTCTCACTAGAACAACCGGTGCCGCCCATGGGCTGTTTGAAGGCTGGATGACGTCGTCGCGAAGCATTCTTTGACTTGGTCCCGGATGGCTTGTCGTTCTCGCGGTGACGCACGGTAGGGGCTCTGACGGAGAGGTCGGACGTGTTGGTCGGTTATAATGCGATGCTGGGCAATTGGCGTTTGTCGGACCTTCGGTGATGACGAAAACACTCGCGGTAGCTTCGAAGCAGATTGCGACCTGGTTTTGTCTGTTCTGGGGCAGTGCTGGGTTGATGTCGAAAGTGGGCGAGTTCTCTTGGTCAGGCGAATCTTCTGGGGATGGGTCGGAGAGGGCGAAGGAGTCTCGTACGTCGGATATTTCGTCGAAGAAATCAATCGTCTTTCCTATGTTAATGCGCCGGTATTCTTCGCTGAAGTTAGTCAGCAGTACTTCGGCCTGGCCATTGCGGAAATGTGCAATGCCTTTTGCGATGCTAATTCCTCGGTCTAGAAGCAACTGCATGTTCCTCTCGATGATGGCTTCATCGTTAATGACTTTCGTGGCGCCTACGGTCACGATAACGCTAGAACGGGGTGGGACGCTCACTTCTTCCTGCATGCAGAACACTCACGCCAATGTGATTTTCTAGAGTTCTCATCGAAGGGATGGCCTCGTAGGTCGAATGCGTGATCAGCTTGGATCGCAAGTCGATGATCGCCTGATGCTCATCAAGGAAATCTGTGCCCAAGATCAATGCGCGGGAACATTGGCGTAGCACAATAAAGGTCGCAGGATAGGTATGTCCTTTGGCAGTCGCTCGCGCTGTGCATCGTCCTGATGGCGTAATGAGGTTGCCCTCTGCGGTACGAATTTGTGGGCCGTCCCAAGCCGTTGTGACTTTTTTCAGCTGCGCAGCGAATGTTCGATTCATCACCGAGTAATCGGCTCCTGTGTCGACTAGAGCGGTAACTTTCCGGCCGTCGATAACTACTTGTAAGTCGGACGTACTGGCTCTTCCGTTGCACGTCTTCCTGGTCGTCGGGTCACGTCTTAGTCGGGTATGGGAATCATGGGTAGAACGTGTCCTCGAAGCTTTTCTCGGTAGCGGCGTCTTTTGAAGGCGGTTCGTGTCGTGGTCGAGGTTGTCATTGTATGCGGCGTCATCGTGTCGGGGGCGGCGTCTTCGTGCGGCATGGTCGTTGGATAATCTGCGGTGTTTCGCTCGGGAGCAACCTCCCCTCCAGAGGTTGCGGTCTTTAGTTTCCCCTGCCGGAGCTGGGATACCTTCCTCGTACCGCGGCTGCGTAGCTGCGGCGTGGCGACGCAAAGCGAGAGGTTGACGACGATGGTGAGGGCGAAAGGCGGTTCGGCGTACACTCCTCTCGACACAGGTACTCGTCGATTTCCTGCGGGCGTTGGCTGAAGCGTGGTCGTGGGGCGCCAACGGCAAATCCTCAAAACCTCACCGCAATGAAAGCACAACGGCCGGCTGTCGGAAGTCCTCCAGATGTCACATTTCCTGGGGCCTGAGCGTCGCTCATAGGCTGGGCGGGCGGGGGCAGGGAGACGGCGTTCGGGAACAAGTTGTTCATGTCAGAGAGGACGTAGGGGTTGTTGCAGCTGAGCGTGTACTATTGAGACGTCAACAGGACACGTTTATGTTAGCCCGGCGAATACCGGCAGGAGCCGAGACGCGTGCCAGCCGCCGCGAGCCTCGCGCAAGCGCGCAGCAGCGCAGCCAAGCCAAGCCAAGCAGACGGCCTAGCCACTGCATGTGGCTACTGCCTACAACATCTCCCCTGAAACACAGGATAATCTCTTGGGCGGAATTCCACAGCGTCCACTGCTGGTGTGATGGTGCGAAGAGGCGTCCACACAGGTCGCGTGATTCTCCCAGAGAACTTCTGTCCACAGACGCCTCGTCTACGACTGTCTCTGCATCTGTATACACAGATGCCTCGTCTTCAGTTCTTGATGCCTCAGTGTCTTCACCTCCTCTCCCAGACTTGGGAAAAGGAACAAGGTGGGTCCGATTGCACCGCATGGTGCCGTCTCCAGTGTCCACGATGTAAAACTGAGGCTTGTCTGCGGGCCTCTGCGCGTTCCCTGTCCTCTTAAGGTCCGTGACGAAGACTTCATCACCCTCAAGAAAAATTGGAAGCTGACGCACGCCATGTTGCTTGTTGTCGTCTCGACGCTGCTGCGCACGGTATTTTTCTTCAAAATTCTGGAGTTTGGTGGCGTCTGGCAAGCGGGGAACCAGCATTCCGGAAGTGACGGGAAGCTTTGTCCTCAGCCGCTTCCCCATCAGTAGTTCAGAGGGGCTGAATAGCCGTTTTTGAGTGGTGTTGACCTGTAGGATAGGAGGGTCAGGTACGGGTCCTGAGTCTTTTTCAATGAAGACTTGATGATTTTCACCGCAGCTTCGGCGAGTCCGGTGGTAGTGTGGGGTCGAGGTGATATGCGTGAAGTCATATTCACGAGCAAACCTGGTAAAGTCGGACGGCGAAAACTGCGGACCATTGTCGGAGACCACCACCTCTGGGATACCGTGGCGGGCGAAAATTATTATGCCTGAAGTTAACTTTTCCAGACGAACAAGTTCAAGATATCGGGAGTGGAAATCAGTCAAATTAAACTACCAATGGCTATTGAAAAAGAGCATGTCCATTGCAACGCGCTGCCATAGTCGAGGCGGAAACTCAGTGCTCTGCATAGGCATTTTGCGGTTTCTGTTTAGTCTCCGCAGTTTTTCACGGTAGTCGTGATATCTTTGGCCACCATTGGCCACCAAACAGTGTCCTTGGCGCGAGCTTGCGTCTTCGTAATGCCGAAGTGGCCTTTGTGCAGAAGACGCAAAATTTTGTTCCTGCAGGATAGTGGAACAACGTTCCACACGGGTTGCATAGACTAGCAGATCGTCTTCTGTCGTGAGTTGGCCACGATTCTCGTAGAAAGGCCTGACATCAAGGGACAAACCCCGTCTGGAAGTCCAGTTTTTCTTGCAGAGCCTTTGGAGACATGAGCACGCCGGATCGGATTTCAGGGCTTCTTTTAACTACTCAAGGCAGTGCTGCTTGATGGGAAGGCTTGTGCTCACGTTCTTCACGACGGCGCTGAGGAAGGTTAGCACCTGCAAGTCTTTGATGGTGGGCTTGTCGAGTAAGGGAGTGTGGACATCTTCCAGCACGTAGACGTCTTTGAGCGTTTCACGTCCACGAGAAGACGCACTACGCCCTTGGCTGCGACATGTCTCCAATCAGAACCGTAGAGCTAACGAGGAGCACACGACAATGGAAGCTAATGTCCTAGCATGCTGAAAGTCGCGGATGTGGCCTTGATTCAAAGTGTTCTCGGCCGTCGTTGACGTGAGCAGCGTTCGTGGGGTGCCTGACTTGCTCTCTGCCTGATGCAACTTTGTTGACGGTCAGTGTTTCGGGGTGAAGCTCCGCTTGCTGATGACGAATGCTTTCGACCCGCCTGATAGGCTAAAGTGCCTTCTGAAGACTAAGATCGGCGTCAAGCTGCAGTCTCGCGGACAATTTCTGGTCTTGAATGCCGATTACCAGTCTGTCTCCAACCAGTTCCTCTCGGAGGCTGCCGTACTAAAAACGGTTGCAAAGCGTTTGAAGCGCAGTTATGAAGTCTTCCATAGATTCTCGGTCGTTTTGGGCCCTCGTGTTGAAGTGTGTCCGTTCAAAAATGACGTTGTGCAGCGGTATGAAGTAGCTGTCGAGCTGCTCTGAGCGTTCTCACCGGAGAGTTTCAAGGTTCCGAAGACGTCCTCGGCCTGGTCGCCCATCAAGTAAAGGAGCGTGTCGACTTGGTGTGACCCTGATTTGGTTGCAGAGACCGGAAGCCATGTAGAAACACTCGAATCGCTTCCTACATTTCGGCCAGTCGGCAGGAGTCGTGAAGCAGAAGGTCTCGTGCGGCTAAATGACGAAGGACGCCATGTACTGGCCGCGTAGTCCAGGCCGTAGACGCTGCTGTGACGTGTGCCACCGTCGATGGGTATCCGAGTGAGAGGACGCAGCCCCAGTCGGGCTTACTGTGGGAATTTCGTTATTTCTGACACCGTGTTGAGACGCCAACAGGACAGGTTTATTCCAGCCCGGCGAATACCGGCAGGAGCAGAGACGCGTGCCAGCCGCCGCGAGCCTCGCGCGAGCGCTCAGCAGCGCAGCGAAGCGCAGCGAAGCGCAGCGAAGCGCAGCGAAGCGCAGCCAAGCCAAGCCAAGCAGCTGGTCTAGCCACTGCATGTGGCTACTGCCTACAACACGTACTGCAGCGGCGTAGCTCATGGCCTCGGGTTCTGTGGCCGTCGGGGTGCCAAGTGCGTGTCGCACTTCTTCCCGTACCACATCCATGAGAGTCGCTGCTTGTGGCTGTGGGGAGGATGACGGTAATCGACGAAGCTCCTTGCGGACGATTTCGCAGATAACTTCCCGCAAGTTGTTGTTGTTGGTGGTCGTCGTGTCCGGACGGATTGCACGGATAGAGGAAGGGTGGTTATATTGCCGAGCCCGGACGTGGATCGTCTTCTCGATCGTGCAGGCTTCTTGCATGAATTCATCGACTTTTTTTGGCGGCTGGCGGACGAGACTGGCAAAGAGTTGTCCTTTTTACGCCACGCATTAAAAACTGAAGTTTCTTTTACTCTGTCATCTCGGGGTCGGCGCGGCGAAAGAGGCGCTTCATTTCTTCAGAGAAACCGCGGATGGGCTCGTTTGGAAGCTGTATTCTGGTCTCGAGGAGTCGTTGGGCTCTTTCCTTCCTCACGACACTGCTGAATATTAACAAAATTTCTCTTGAATAGCTCCCATGTCGTTAGGGACGACTCGTGGCTTTCGTACCGCGTACGTGCTGAGCCCTCTAGTGAAAAAAATACGTATCCAATTTTTGCCGCATTATCCCAATTGTTCAATTATGCCACGTGCTCAGATAGGTCCAACCGTTTTTCGGGGTCTTCGCCAAGGAATCCGCTGAAATCTGGCGGCACCCGCGGATGCTGCAGTATGATAGGGGTCGACATCTTTGGCGAGGTTGTGGTGCTCGTAGCAGCGTCTTTTCGTTGTCGGGTGCGGCCCGGCAGGGTCCCGAATTCAGGCTTCTGTCCCTGAAGACTTCTGCTGGCTCGTTCTCCGGCGCTATGCCCAGAGGGCTGGTGTCACGACTTGAAGGGGGCGTCCAGAACATGGAAGGCTACTCGCACCTCCACCAGATGTCACGAAGTGGTGACTTAGTCCAGAGAGCAGAAAGGCTGCGAAAACTTTGTCTAAACAAAACGCTTTATTTGGGCTGACTTGCGCCCACAATGAACTGAATCACTCGGCGGCGGCGTAGCAACAAGCGTGCTCGGCGGTCGTCGAACAGATTACCCACTGCTGTCGGTCGTACTCCATTTAAAGCTGATCGCGATCTTTCGAGATAAAGCGTGCAAAAGGTACTCGAACATTTTGGAACAAGGTAGAATCAGCTCTACTTGAATGCGATCAATCGAGATAAATGTGGTCGCGTCTTGCATCGCAAACAAAGCGACAAAGCGGCGGGCCGGCAGATTTGAAGAATGCACAAAGACCGCAAATATTCGCGGCAAAATATTTATGCAGAAAGCTGGCGTGCCAGGTACCCATTATACGTTTCAATGCCGATTTTTCGCGTCCGTGTCACCGGGTGCGCAAGGTCCTTACAGTCATTTGACTTCTCAAGCCTTTCGCGCCCCTCCGCATCCCTCCTGTAAAGTAAAAGAGGATACCGCTGGAAAAAAATAGATTCGAGTCGTGCCACTGCGTGAGTAAACTACCGGGATTGCCTGACACTTGGTCAATGCTGTAAGGATGCAGGCATCGTTTGTAAGTGGCATTTTGCTCGAGCCTAAGCGAAACTACAGGTGAGATCTTCCTGCAAGGGAAAAAGGCAGCAATTGCTGGACGAGATCACAGCGTACCTTTTTTGCACACAAACCATATGCAGCAGAGTACGCATATATCGAACTCGAAAGGGATCGCGAAATAGTTGGATACATTGATAGCTCGATATAGAAAAAATGGTGATAGATAAGGTTACCGTAACGTATAAGCAAGGATACGCTGCACCCATGCTAGTGGCGTGGTTCTTGTAGCGATGTGCAACCCACCGGTGTGCTGGCAGCGCACCGCTCGCAGGCGTCACTGGGCCTAAAGTGCTTCGTATCGAAGCTGCAGCGGACAATGCTTTGGAACCAGCGATTGCCAATCATAAATGCCTGATGCAGTTGCCAGTACACCATGAATAAAATAATCTCAAAGTAAATTTAACGTACATTTTTTCCTCAACGCTTTCAGCAGCGAAGCACGCCAGGCAAGTGTCGTCGCTAGTCTTTAGTAGGTTTGCTTCAACGCATGGCAGTGGAGGGGAAAATGAGCACAAGAGACCGAAGGCCTCCCTGAAGCACACCCCACGTTCACCTCGACATACGGTTTCATTGCCTGCAGGTGCCCAAGGACGCGAGCAGACCCATCTCCGCGCGCCAGATCTGATCGAAGAGCGCCGGTATCGCTACTTGAAGGGGCGTGGCCTGCCATTCGATATATAGAATGTTTAGTTTAGTTTATGGGGGTTTAACGTCCCAAAGCATCTCAGGCTATGAGGGGCGCCGTAGTGAAGGTCTCCGGAAATTTCGACCACCTGGGGTTCTTTAACGTGCACTCACATCGCACAGTACACGGGCCTCTAGAATTTCACCTTCATCGAAATTGAACTGCCGCGGCCGAGATCGAACCCACGTCTTTCGGGTCAGCAGACGAGCGCCATAACCACTCAGCCACAGCGGCGGCCATATAGAATGTTCCGCTGAACAAAAGTCAGATAAACCGGAACAGCAGTGTGGCACCTTTTCAAGGGCTTTTCAAGAGGTATTCTTATTGTCGATATACACAATAATTTCATATATCCGGGCTCAACTGTCGTACCAGCCGTATCCACTGCTCACGGACGGAGGAAGCATATTGCTGCTACTTGTTGAGAATGGGACGAATACTTAACCGCCAAGTTTCAGCATTCCATGGCAGATGCCGCAACATTGCTGCGGTGATAGATCCACTCACAGCACGTAAAACCGTGATAATCTGTCACGTACCCGATTTTAATGCCATAGCGCTAAGGCTCCCATTGTGCAGAACATCCAGCGTCGACGCCGGCATCGTCGGCGTTGTGAGCGAAAAATCCCCGGAGTAGCAACCTAAGCGGGCAAACTAGGACATGTGACCTTGTGACGTTTCACAACCTGACCACTGGATTGTAAGCAAAATGACCACCGTTGCAGTTAAAAAAATGATTTATCGCGAGAAGTTGCTCAAGAGCAGGAACCTGAGTCGCATAAGCCCAACCGATGGCAACACACCTGCCATCGCAGGGCCATCACTTAACCGGTGCACCACTGCGCCAGGGGTGGCATGAGCACTCCCAGGGATCTATGAATGTAAAGTCAATAATGACTAACTCTGCATATTTGGCGTTAAACGATCAAAACTATCGTGTCATACACTTAAGGCGGAGCATAAGTGTCACCTACAATTTTTAATGCATATATGCATGCGTCAGTGTGTGCGTATGGCCGGGTATAACAAGAAAGGTCACGTGGTCAGTCGATGAGCTGGTGCAGAGCAATTGTTGAGCGGGTGTTGACTTCATTTTAACTTGCTACGCCCGTGGGTACAGGTTCAAGAATAAGGGCCCCTTGACTACTGAGTAAGCGGGTGCACCGCGACGTTTGTGCGACATGATATATAAATTGTGCTACGTCTAAACTAATTATCTGTGTGTAGCATGCTTAATATGACAAGAGTTACGGATGCCTACCTGCAGAAATTGAGGCCGTGTGTATCCTAGTATACGCAGCAATTTTTGAAATGAGAAAGCACTACTAGTGCCATTGCGAGAAAAGCCCCAGCTTGTGTGTGTGTGTGTGTGTGTGTGTGTGTGTGTGTGTGTGTGTGTGTGTGTGTGTGTGTGTGTGTGTGTGTGTGTGTGTGTGTGTGTGTGTGTGTGTGTGTGTGTGTGTGTGTGTGTGTGTGTGTGTGTGTGTGTGTGTGTGTGTGTGTGTGTGTGTGTGTGTGTGTGTGTGTGTGTGTGTGTGTGTGTGTGTGTGTGTGTGTGTGTGTGTGTGTGTGTGTGTGTGTGTGTGTGTGTGTGTGTGTGTGTGTGTGTGTGTGTGTGTGTGTGTGTGTGTGTGTGTGTGTGTGTGTGTGTGTGTGTGTGTGTGTGTGTGTGTGTGTGTGTGTGTGTGTGTGTGTGTGTGTGTGTGTGTGTGTGTGTGTGTGTGTGTGTGTGTGTGTGTGTGTGTGTGTGTGTGTGTGTGTGTGTGTGTGTGTGTGTGTGTGTGTGTGTGTGTGTGTGTGTGTGTGTGTGTGTGTGTGTGTGTGTGTGTGTGTGTGTGTGTGTGTGTGTGTGTGTGTGTGTGTGTGTGTGTGTGTGTGTGTGTGTGTGTGTGTGTGTGTGTGTGTGTGTGTGTGTGTGTGTGTGTGTGTGTGTGTGTGTGTGTGTGTGTGTGTGTGTGTGTGTGTGTGTGTGTGTGTGTGTGTGTGTGTGTGTGTGTGTGTGTGTGTGTGTGTGTGTGTGTGTGTGTGTGTGTGTGTGTGTGTGTGTGTGTGTGTGTGTGTGTGTGTGTGTGTGTGTGTGTGTGTGTGTGTGTGTGTGTGTGTGTGTGTGTGTGTGTGTGTGTGTGTGTGTGTGTGTGTGTGTGTGTGTGTGTGTGTGTGTGTGTGTGTGTGTGTGTGTGTGTGTGTGTGTGTGTGTGTGTGTGTGTGTGTGTGTGTGTGTGTGTGTGTGTGTGTGTGTGTGTGTGTGTGTGTGTGTGTGTGTGTGTGTGTGTGTGTGTGTGTGTGTGTGTGTGTGTGTGTGTGTGTGTGTGTGTGTGTGTGTGTGTGTGTGTGTGTGTGTGTGTGTGTGTGTGTGTGTGTGTGTGTGTGTGTGTGTGTGTGTGTGTGTGTGTGTGTGTGTGTGTGTGTGTGTGTGTGTGTGTGTGTGTGTGTGTGTGTGTGTGTGTGTGTGTGTGTGTGTGTGTGTGTGTGTGTGTGTGTGTGTGTGAGAGAGCTTGCGCGCGCGCACTCGGAGATGGTACAGAAAAGCCAGCGATGAAAGGAAAAATAAGGTGTCGTCATCGGGCGGCCGTGTAATACACATAGCAAGCCATGCACTGCATTTCAGACAATCATATACATGTCGTTCTTCTAAATATACTCCCCACCGGCCAACTTAAATGTGGCGCCAGTTTTCCCGTCAACATTTGTCGTAGAGCGTTCCGGTTGGTGTCATACGATTTTTCGTTGCATGTAGCTTGCATGTGCTAGTCAAGTTGGAGCCTAGCTTGCGACAGGGATTCGAACCGACGACATATGCAACTTCAATTTTATGCTTCCCAGACTCTACCTTTTGCCTTAAGGCACGGTTGAGGTGTCAACCGAGGCGTGGACAGTTACTGCTCCATTTACTTTCCTCAAAAACAATTTTTTCTTTATCACAACTGTCATGCAACCGCTCGTCGTACAGCGTTCGGAGTGGTGTGCGTGTGCGTGCGTGTGTATGTGGGCTGTGCTTGTAGGGGTGGGTGTCAATGCACCCAGGGACAGTAATGCTTTCGCATTCCCATACGTAAGCAGTTCATAAGTGCCTCTGCCAAATTTTGTCTCTTATATGGCCGCTTACGCTGGCCGGATAGCATTGTACAAAGGTCTGCAGTGGTTCCTCTTGTCAACTATCTTTCAAAAGCCGCGTCTCGCTGCCGCTGTTGCCACTGCAGAAAACACATCAAGTCTGTTATGACCGCAGCCGCACTCTTCACATAGCACTGAATCATTCGCCTCAATAAGCGCTTTGCGGCTGTGTAAGCCATGGCATATCTGCTTTTTCTTTCACTCTTTAACATGTATCACCTGAACAAGCCCGAATTGCTGGTTCGAGCAGCATGTGACATATAGCGGGGCCATAGCGGGGCGGGTTCTGTATGGCCTCAGCAACGGCACTGAATGCCGAAATTTAATCTGCAAGAATATGTTTGCTCTTTTTTAACAATCGTATGCTCCTGTAGACATATATCGCACCATCTGTCGTCAACTTCAACGAACTCACTAGCTCCTGTTTGATGGGCCCAATGCAGCTGGAAGCGCGCTTTTCAGTTGCCAGAAAAGTGACCAATGATCAACGTGCTTTGCTTGCATACTAAATTAGCGAGGTTTCAAATTTTGTCTTGACGGAGAGTTTGCACCACTCTTTATTACTTCCAGAGTACTTCCAAAGAAAAAGAAGATCCGGCCGTGAGTGCACTGAATCCTTAAGCATGCCGTCCTTGTAAGAAATTAAACTTCACTAATGTGAGGTACGTATATTCATGCTTTGGCACCTAGTGTTGCAATGCTTGTTTCCACTAGATATGTGTCCGTCTGATGTAGAATATAGCTTTAGCATGCCACTTGGCCGATATAAATCAGCAGAATATTGCTTTCCGCTGGAGTGAAAGTGTATGGAGTGTTTTTGTTGTATTAACTGCAAACAAATAATGCCAAATTAACATAGAGCGCTTCCTGGTTTGCGCTGTCGAGCACATTTCTTACTCGACAGAGCAGCTTCCAGTTCCTTTAAATTCCTCATAGAGAAAGGTGCACTGAAACTTGGATTTACTTTAAAAAGAGCGAACGTGTTCGTCCTAACCCTAAAGTCATCGAAGTCCATGGGCGCGTTAACTTCTCCGCGCGTGTGTTTGGTGAGTTGTAGATATTTCAGCGATGCAGCGTATAGCCGTATTAAACATACAATGACTGCCGCTTCTCTCGAATGAGAATTAACTACAGATTGATTACGGTATGGTCTTTTCATTAAACGTTATTGCCCGACTAAATGGAAAATTAATTAATCACCTGCCCTCATTGACGTCTCCGTACACGCTGTGCAGAGTGTTAGGCTTCCGTGCCCAAATATGCATGCTCCTGATGGTCGATGGAGTGGATGTGCTTTATCTACGTTACGTCGCGCTTGTTCTAGCTGTCTCTCAAATCAACTAAGCGGTTCAACTAAGCAAAAGTTCTGGCTTATCGATTACCACGAGCGCAGCAGACCGCTTCTCTCCAGGCCAACCATCAACGTGAAGTCATTTTGTTGTTGCATGTCGTTCCGCTAGAAATCGATATATGGTCATTATTCTGATTAAAAATCGCGCTTCGCCTGACATTCATTTCAAGCAGATAGATATGCTTCTGGAAACACAACGTTGTGGAATATTTTTCCTGGTAAGCTGATAACAGCGCCATGAACAGACGAGCACCTTTATTGAATTGGCTATAACATTTTTAGGTAATGACGCGAAAGGCGGTACGGAGGTAGCTAGTTCCGCCTGCCGTGGTAAAGAGCAGCAAAAAACTGCTTGTGGAATTGCTTCCGCGTTGAAGATTATAAAAAAAAAACAACTAGCGCTCCGTTCGGAAGCTTCTTGAGGGACGTTCTTTTTGTGACCCTTTCCTATTGCTCTACCCCGTTTGCCATTAGAGGAATAGAAAACTTTAGAAGGGGACGGTTACTGCTACTGTTCTCTTTTGGCTATTAAAGCTGTTGGTATCACCTCCCGGAAGGCAACGTTGGGTCTACGCAGAAGTAACCGTTCCACATAAGTAGAGAACGTATGTAATTGGTTATTACTTTCATGGTTTAAAAACCATGACAGCCACATCACTAACACACTGACTGCTCGCTTAATGATCATTTATATATTTCGTAAAACCTTCATTACTCGCCAGCTATATCAGTACCAAAAGCTTTGCACTAAGGTACCGTTACATATTCGTTTCACCCTCGATAACTGTAATGCCGCGTTCACATTTGTGTGCACGGTGCCATTGTTTCTTTCATACGTCGCCTAACAGTGAAAGTGCACTGCCCACTCAGCCCAGTTTGCCTCCATTCGCAGAATAAAATATGTGGATTTCGCTCATGCTCGCGTAATATGCGGGCTCCTCCTACTCCTGGTTAACAGTGTGGTCATTTCGCAAGTAGCCAAAACAAAAATGAAAAGTAGCCAAAAGTAACCAATCCTTTCAGTTCGGTGCCAAATTTATCGCCATCGTTAAATAAAAAAATACAATAAATTTATTTATTTGTTCCTCAAAAGTTCACGACGGACATTACATGAATAACCATGACTTGCCTTTAAATGTTGTCATCTACAACATATGGAGCCACAGTAAAGATAGGGCACATTCATTTTCTGCTGAAGATCACTGGCAACCTAAAACACTGAAGTTTTTGCCCTGCCGGAGTGACCCAAACTTCAGTCTCATTGCCACAAGTAACTCCTGCTTCATCTGATCGTATGCTCGGTTTTCGTCAAGGCAACCTGGGTTGAAAACGCGCTTCGACTCGACCTTTTATATCGGAAGTGGCAGGATTTTGAGGACGTCTTCCGCTAGATGGACGATAGGGCACACATCAGAAGCGTTCCGTTCTTTTGCAGCTGTAGTCGTGCGAGTGCTTATAAATGGTTGGAATGTGTTCTGTATTTTTATAAAGCAGCGATTTATCCCCGGGAACTCTATGCCATCCTAGCGCGCTCGACAGTTTGAGCACGTGCCTATTAAGTCGAGCCGATCAACGTGTCTGTTGGCGGCCTGCAGCCTGATAGGATCATAGAATGTATACACTTTGCAATGCTAACGAATTCTGATATTTTGTGACGGCTTCCGCCGGATGCAAACGTCAAAGTTGCTCCCCCGGCTATTACGACAGCTGAGATGGCTGTGTTTTGCCATCTTACATATTGCACACGGATTCAAACTGACATAAAACACTTGCGCGTTTTTCTGTGTGGTGAAAAATTTCCGCTTATGAATGGTCAGAACAACAGTTTAAAAGTGGCCTACAAGCCACCAACGCGTCAACGCCGATTTTTAGTCCATCTAAGTCATTTTGCATAATGTCACCCTCAACGGCAGCCCGTATATAGCGCTGCTGTATCTTACATTGCGCTGTAACCTTCCTCAGCCTCCTTGCTCCCCTTTGCTTCCACACTTCTCATCAGCAGTGTGGCTTTGCAGCATGTTCTTTCTTATTTGGATATTTGGATCTTTGCCCGGTTGATGATATGAGCCGATGCCTGGAGATGAGTATAGAATTCCGCAATAATGAGACGTCATGAAAACATCTGCGTAGGTCGAGCTCAATCGGTGCTAAGCATAGCCACTGTCGATACTAATTGTTGGAATTGCTCAGGGTCATATCATCAGCTAACTCTTTACGCTCTCTAGTTCACTGCGTGTCCAACTCCCGACAGATCCTTCCGAAGAAAAGCCAATGATCTGATTCACAGGGAGATGAGAATCCCACTTACAAATTACAAACGTTGTCTCATCTGAAAGAGGCCGCCCCCTTTTATGTTCTTTCGCTCTTTCTTTCACTAAGACATGAGAGCTCGAAGTACTGCGGGTGTAAGCCATTGTCTCAATATGTCCTCTGAATTTCGGATTAAGTTTTCATTACGACACCGGTAGGCGCCACTGGAATAAAATAATGTGATTTCTTTTAATGTTGTTCCTTTTTTATCCTGCTTCACACTACCCGCGCTTTCGCATTTGGCGGTGCTTGCACACTTTAGTTCATAACTTTATTCCAAGAATGCTCGATTTTAGAGACCTCTAAGAGGAAAATGTTGCAATTCACCACCTGATCTATGATTCACAATCTTCACTCATTAATCACTCTGTCTGTAAAACTGAAACTAAAAGGGTGAACGCGTGGCTCACGAAGCTGTCTGCGCCGCTGAGGTTTGGCTGTTAAACCGAACTTACATTATAGCCTGGGATGGCGCCCCGGTCGACAGTGGGTACAACTGCCACTAATATCACCCTGTAGCGGGTGAAACTAATAACTGTGTTGGCTGCTGGTGTGTGCAGCCTCACGTGTCATGCTGCTGTCCCAGGCCGAATGACCAATACTCTTAGCTTCACGACGAATGCTCCCCGCTTTCAGTTAGTCGTGTACAGAGGGTTTGTGGGTAAGCGTCCGAACTAAAGTCACGGAACATTCCGTTTTCACACATGCCATGGACCACTTCTAAAATAACAACTTCCTACACTACTAGAAGTACAGCAGGCTCCGCACTATCGCCTAATATACAAATATACACTTCTCAATGTAGACCCATTCGTTCTGTAGAGAATAATATTCTCTCGGACAGATAACAGTTTGTCACCGCTAAAAATCCGATATCCTATCACAGCCATGTCTTTTCTGGCATACCACATAGCACAGGGCTTGCTGCCCAGCCTTTTCTCTTCTATATTAGTAACTTCGCACATTTCTTCACTGAGAAGCTCAGCTCGATCGAATAATTTTGCCAGATACACTGAAAAAATTACTACGAAAATCAAATGAACATCAGACGTCGAACATATGCTTGGTTGGCGTGTTGAAGCTTCTATATGTTCCTAAATATAAGCTCCTATCTTTCTCCGAGGCTCTAACCCTCTTAAAAGAACTCGACCCGCCCAGGCGGCTCAGTGGTTCTGGGGTTCAGCTGCTGATACCAAGGTCGTGGGGTCGGGTACAGGCCGCGGCAACCGTTTTTCGATGGAGGCGAAATAAGAAACGCCTGTTTACGATGTCAGCACACACTAAAAGCCAAAGTGGTCTAAATTAATCGAACCCCTCCACTACAGCCCACGTGTCGCTAAGGGACGTTGAACCCCACATGTTATATCATACAAGATCGATGGCTTTTCATTACTACGAATAGCGCGTGTGAGTACTTAGGGATACACTTAATCTCATGGTCACTGCACATTCACTTCGTTGTCTCATCAGCTAGTCTCATGACTTGATGCAGTGGAGGTTAAAGTTTCCTCTAACGCGCCACAAATTTTTTTCTTACGCAACAATTGTCCTCTCATATTTGGAATATTTATTTATTTATCTCGCATACTCTCTATCGCCCAGGCATTGTAGAGGGGATTCGGTTATAAGAAGAAAAAATGCAACATAAAAGCGCCAGATGTACAGCGCAGAAAATACAAAATAAGAACAGGTAGCCTGATATGTTAAAAAAGAGAGAAAAAGAGAATATAACTGCAATAAAAATAAATCAGAAGGCGAGAACAAGACACGATTGACAGTAATAATAAATAAGAAAATGGCAAAAAGGCAATAATAAGCCCTTAATTGACATCACAAAAAAGCGTGAACAGAGCATGCCTGATAAGAGCGTACTCTGATAGGAATGCGATATAGATAAATGCGGGAATGTTGTTGCAGTGTTTTGGTGTGTTTGGCAAGAATGAATAATAAAAAGTTTTAGTGCGGCAATGAGGAGCAGCAACTTTGTTATTATCGTCGACACATCAGGAGTGGTAGCTATGCGACATGATTAATTCACTATGTAGAGACTCATGATAGTAGATTTTATTAAATAAGGAAGTAATTACTCATTGGCGTCCGCCCAAGAGCAGCCTTAAGGCTACAAAGGAAAGCGTGCCGGACCAGGACGAATTTTTCTTTAGCTACGAAGTTTCTGAAAAGGCTGCTTAGCTTTAATTTGTAGCGGTACGGCTGTGCTTGGGTGGATAGCAATGAGTAATTAATCCCTTATTACAAATCAACCACACCTAGGGAGATGCACCTAAGCATCTTACCTACATTTTATGAAACAAGCAAATGGGAAAAATTTTGCGACGGAATGACAGACTCGGTAAACCTACTCTACGCATCATCAAGTTATACTGCCTGTTCGGTTATAACTAGAAATTAAAAATCTAATAGCATTGTTCTGAACCATTTCAACGGCATGAGATACATTATTTTGATTAAAATCCCAGATGGCAGCAGCGTATTCAAGCTTGGGTCGGACAGGAGTTTTATAAAGAAACTTGAATGGAGTCTATGGGCTTTGCTGAAATTGTGTCTTAAGTATCCTAACGTGGGATTGCGTTGCTAGTTATTCGGTCAGTAGGAGCTTTTCAATTTATTGTAAAAGAAATGGTTAGGCCAAGGTATCTGCGTAAACCGTGTTGAGGGTGATGTGAACCATTTCATTTAAGCGTGCCCGCGATTTTGTACCTAGCGGGAGACACTACTCTGCAACGTGAGGGGACTCAACGTTCCCTTGGACGACGTCTCTCGCATCGTGTGCCCTGAGGGTACCCGAACTGAGCGGCAATGGGTCTCGAAATCTCCCTTGAAGTTTTTTATAACACTGACCTTATGTAACAGTGGTAGACACAATCGTTCAAATCAAGGACTCAGACGGAGCAAACCATGACAGGCCACTGCAAGGCTAATCCACGCATAATTGGAGCTCAAAACTCGTCCCTGTACGTGTGATCTTCGGCGGTACGCTGTGCGTCGCCCCCGGGCGCTGAGCACACGCAGCAGGAAGGGACGAGGAAGCGTGACAGGAAAGGGCCTTTGTACGGGTCTGTCGGGTCGATCACCAGCAGAACCTGCAAGTTGTAGCGTTGCTGGCAGGTGGCGTAGAAGCAGGGCGCAACCAGGTTGCACGGCGCGTTTTCGTACCTGCATGCACAAGACCACACAAGCAAGAAAAACTGAAGAAACAGCCAAGCAGAGGACCGCCGCATAGTATACACGGGCGCAGTACTGTTTAGTATGCCAGCACTAGAGGTTCCACATCGCCGAAAAGCCGTTGTCGCTTTGCCTGGCTCAAGCCTGCTTCTGGCAGGTGGCCCTTCATTCACACCTTCCCACTGTTCCGTTGTCTGTCTGGTCCCTGGAAGAGCTGGGTACCAACTGCCTGCTTGGCAGGTGGGCCACCTAGGTCACGTTGCCTTGCAACGTCTACACAACCTGCCCACCGGACTATGAGCAAACTGCCCATTGTGGCAGGTGGCAGTTCAGTTAATGATTAGTCACTACAGTTTCCTCAGGGTCTCTCAAACCCCTCTGATGCAATCATCTGCCATCGCGGGGCAGTGGCACGTCGTTTAACCACTGAACCACTGCGCCAAGAGTGGTATGAAGCAGAGAATGACAAATTCTACTGCAGTACAAGTCTAAAACGATGCAATATCACGTAAACTTACATGTTATGATATATCAACCAAGGTGACCAGTTCGAATGAAGCCAAATCATTGAGAGTCGAGATAAACAAATTGGAGTAACTGTGCTAGTACACGGTAACTCGTGATTAACCTCAAGCTAAGCCACCCGTGGTATTTTTTTCGCCTCTCAGATGTTGCTGGTTTAGAACTTCAATGAAACACGTAGCATATGCACATATATGATGCAAAAAGTTCTAATGTTAACAGGCCTGCGGAAGGGACGGAAACGCGCGCGCCGCTTTACGAAACAGCACCATTGATTTTACAAAACACTTTACGAAACGACTGCGTCGAACTCGAGCATAACGGAATTCCTGGCCGCCATACTTGGTTTCAAAACCGCAGCAGCGAATGACAACGATCGTTGCGCCGCGGAGCGGTCCTGCGCATACTTCCATTGGTAGTGGCTGAGAGTCGCTATTGCTGTCCAATGTTAATATTCCTGTGAGATTTGCAATATATATATATATACAAAACAAGGTGCCTTGAGGAGGGGGGGTTCACAAATCCCCCTCCCCCCAAGAGGCGCCTGGTTTTGTATGTTCATCGCCGCCAGTGACATTTGCGCAGCGGCCCCTCTTTGGCCACGCATCGACAGCAGCGCCCAGCTTTGTATTTTGTTTGTTTGTTTTCGTAGTCTTGTCGTTACGCGCTACCCATGCCCCCCCCCCCCCTCCCCCCCGCACCGCCTTCCTCTCCCTTCCTCTCGTTTCGGCATCTTTCTTTTTCATTTCCTCCCCCAATATTGTCCCTGTCTTCTCCCCTCACACCATTATTTATTTATTTATTCTTTTTTCAACTGTTGGCGTTGTTTGGGTGCTACCTTCCTTTTCGCTCACCTCAGCAGTTCACAAACTTAAAACGACAATTTGACACGATATCAGTGCAGTTCTGAAGAAGACCGCACCGCGGTCGAAACGTCGACAATAAATGTGTCTTTGAGAAGTACCTGCTTCAGTCAACCTTCTCCTTGCGGAAGCCAAGGGAACCTACTTTCGTAACCCTCTTTGTGTGTGTGTGTGTGTGTGTGTGTGTGTGTGTGTGTGTGTGTGTGTGTGTGTGTGTGTGTGTGTGTGTGTGTGTGTGTGTGTGTGTGTGTGTGTGTGTGTGTGTGTGTGTGTGTGTGTGTGTGTGTGTGTGTGTGTGTGTGTGTGTGTGTGTGTGTGCGCGTGCGTGCGTGCGTGCGCGTGTGTGTGTGTGTGTGCGTGTGTGTGTGTGTGTGTGTGTGTGTGTGTGTGTGTGTTTGCGCGTGGGTGTGCGTGTGTGTGCGTGTGTGTGTGTGTGTGTTATCATCTCTGCGTTAACAGCGTAGGCAACAGATTATCCACATCACACTTCCTTTAACTCTCTCTCAGCCCGCCAGCTTCTCCTGTATATCGGTGTCATTTCAGTCAGGTGTTATGAGACTTCTCTCAGACAGCACTATGTCCATAGCTGTCGTTGGTATTAAATAAACTGGTGGCAATGTAAATGCAATTCCCACCCTTGTTTTCATATATTACGTAACTTTTCCTTGCAGCCATATTAATTCGACACCTAACAAGGTGTCGAATCTCATTTTGGAGCGAATGTTCTAGTTCTCGCATGCAAAGCTGAAGATCAAATGACGCTTGGATTTGACCTCTAACCGGAGGCTCGCCGCAGATTTCGCTGTGACGTGATGCCGCGTCACCGGTCGCAGCTGTTACCGCTCGTTCTGCCGCTGCACCGACCGCGGCTCCGACCGCTCGCTCTCGCCAGTTGTGTCACGCGGATAATTATGTGATAGGATCTTGCTGAATAAAGGCCAGCGCTCGCCGCCTGGACACTGCAGAGACATGGAGCCAGAACCGGCCACTGGGGCGACTTCTTCAACTGAGCATTGGAGGCACCATGCTGCGTCTAGTGATCCCTACGACAGAGGGCGTCACGAAGCGGCGTTGTTTAGTGACTGTTGCGAAAGCGGGCTCGTCGAGTTGATGAAACCGATGAAGAACGGGAGGTACGTCTGGAGAAGGGGAGCGGCACAGGCAACAAGAGTATCTGAAGCGGAAAAGGGCAGCGGATGCTGCCAACGTCCCTGCGTCGATATCGGCCACTGCTTCGGTTGCCTTTCGCTCCGTATAACCTGGCTCAGCCGATTTGAGCCTTAGCCATTTTTTTTTATGGAAACTTCTTTTGAAGTTAGGTGACGTTGACTGGCATCACACGCCTTTTGTTGTGCACGTGCGCAGTGCGCAGAGAAGGAGGTGTGCGTTGAGAGCATCACTAGGCACGCATTTCATGGCTCAATGACCAAGGCAATTAACAGTAGGAGAGATTTTGGACTTTTTGGTAAGTAAGCAATGCCGTTGTCGGTTTTGCTGTCACGCTTCATGCTTGTGCACTTCTCTTCCCAATGCGCTTAGCGCTTTCCTTCAGGTTTAGTTGAGCAGGCGAATAAGAAGAACCGGCAGAGCGACATGTTCCTGCAACAGGCCAGAGGAACACATCCAGAACCTGCATTTGTACTTCAAAAATGCCACACACCGGCGAAAACCCTGGATACCCTGAAAACTTTGGACAATATTTAGCTTTCAGTGGCAAACATTTTGTGTTCATGGCTAACAAGCGCTCTAAGAGGCATGCAATGCGCGTAATAATTTGTTTTTTAGAGGCCTCGAAAACTGAATCAGGCTTTTGTTTTGCGCTGTATATATGTGTGCAGTATGTTTAAATGTTTAAACTAGTACAAGAATGTGGACTGTATTCTATAAACTGAGTGTCCCTATGTTCTCACGTATGTAGAGGCTTGCACATTACTAGATGTTTTGTATCTTTATTTTGAGTGAGTTATACGTTTCAAAAGTTAAGGAGGGCGCTAAGACCGCTTACGTGCTGGGAATTAGAAAGCATTTATGGCCTGCTCCACGCCTATAGCGTCATTTCTTACCCTAGACTGTTACCTTTTCCACATCACGTGGTGTGGTTTGTTAGATAACGCCACATGCTACTATGTAGTTGATCCCGCCATATCTCATACGATATTACGTAATTGATGACGCAATGTCACATATTTACCGTACATTTGCTACGACGTTATCGTGCACTATGACGTCAGCTTGTATTATGACGTCCCCATTACACTATGACGTCATCTCACATTATTACATGATGCCATCATCATCTACCATTTTCACTAACTATCCCTATCTTCGACCTCATAGACATAGCTGTCATTAACTATTACTGCCATTAGCTATGTTATAACAGCATGGAGTCTTGCTGACGTCTAGGGATGTTTTAAGGCCACTCTTTTTGGTCTGCGACACCGACGCCCGGCTTCGTTGCTAATGGACTATGTAATGCTTTCGCTTTAATATGTGTCTTCTTTTGCGTGCGAATCACTTCTCGTGATGGGGGTAATTATTCCTTTTTTTTTCGTTTGCTGGTGACAAACGGCGCGATTTTTAATGCACTGCTATACCTTTCTGCGTCATTTCTATTAAGTAGCAGTGGTGCCTTTACCAAAGTCAGAACGAGTTGCCAGATCATTTTAAAGGCGCCAACATCGCCCGTGATGCGTCGGCCTTTTCCGCTTCCTTACCGGGACACACGCTGCCACCTAGTATGAACAACGAGCTCACCGTTACCTCTCCGCTCAGGTTTTGAGGCTTTCATGCTTCAGCAGCCGCTTTTGCACCTGCTTGCCGAATTCATTGTACTGAGTGCACACTGTATTATTAAAAAGCTGCGTAAGCTGTTCGCGTGGCAAAGACAAACGAAGCGCCGCTTGTGCTGCTATTACCAACGGCAGAGTATACAAACATCACGTCTTCTTAACGGTTACTCCGAAGCCCTTCTTTAGCTAATATTCCTTTTATATCACTTCCATTAATCTACTTCCGTCTTCAGTGCTTAGCGACTCTCGGCCTCTTATTTTGATCTGGTGGAGCACTGCCGCGCAGTCCTCTGCTTGCACGTAGGGTTACTCCATTTGTTCTTATCTGTTTCTTCCATCAAACCCTTCGTGCAGTCGATAATTCGATGCTTGAATGTACCAACGGCACATGATACGAAAGAGATTCGCTTTCCGCTCTCCCGCGGACGAAGACCATTAACGGGCTATTTTCTGCACCGAGACGACGAAGTCAAGTTTGTTTTAGCGTGCTTCTTGCTTTACCGCGCACCCTATCTATACAGCGACAACACAGCGGGATCTACTTTTAGAAACCGTCTTTCAGAGACACCTTTGTTCCCTATGTGGCAGTAATGTCCAATGGGGATTTGTTACAAGTGTGTGGAGCGCACTTCTTACTCTTTTAGAGATTTTGAACTTCCCTTTGAGTGGGATCTTATCTTGGGCGTTTTTTTATGTTTTACTTTTTTGGTACTTTTCGGAGAAGACGAATCAGGGCGAGTATCTATACAGTTATTTCCAGAAAACGATCATGTGGACGGAGGAAACATGCTCGTTGAAAGAACCTTTTTTTGGGCGAGTTGCTTCATTATTGCAAGCTCACAGAAAAGCGCTACATAGACGACCAGAGAACGAAAGAGGGACACAGGCGAGTGCTTCCGTGCGAGTGCTTTCTTCTTCTGTAGTCGTCCATGTACATCATTTCTGTCTCCTCCAGAAACTTGCTCGGTCGACGATGATGGGAGTTAGATACCACGGCGATTATTGTGACTGCCGTCTAGTGGATACTTTGCGCATGCCCTACAACTCGAGCGCAATTTTGAGGAAGACTACAAAAGCGCAGTCAGTAGAGTCCGCACAGTGTTCAGGATAGGAACTGCCATTTTAACTCCGGGTGTGCACACACCGGGAAGCAGCCGCTGCATAGCGGTGAATATTGTCTAAAGCAAAACCTTGGTATGAAGGTCCATCATGGGACGAACTTGGCTAGATTGCAGTTGTTCCGTCTCACCTTTCTCTAGATCCGCGTTAGTAAAGAAAAAAAATCAAAGGATGGTTACCACTGCGTAACGCGAGATTCAGCTGTTGAGGTGTATTTAGATATATTATGAGGTAAAGAATTTGAGAGCGACATGCAAATATGCATTAATATAGACCACTCATTTCATTTTTCAGACGCAGTTGCTCTTTAAATAGCACCTCTTTCACAATCCTTGATATTTACAAAGAAAGCTTTGGGATCTGATAGCGCCAGGAGATGAGTTGTAGTAGTTGTTGTTGTTTGCCTCATAGAATGGCGCATACCCACAAGAGTGATTGACCGTATCCAGGCGGTGACTACTTTGTATTGCAAATTGCAAGCGGCAAGTATGGCATGATCTGAACAAATTTGAACAACTCAGTTTCCGTAACAGAGGTGGTTGAGGGTGGTAAGGGGGCCTAATAAGCTAAATCAATGCGACCTCTCACTTTAGTTGCGAGCGTTGGACTAATGCCTAATTTGGAAAAACGAAGTCTATGCATGTGTTTTGGGAGGTCGTCACAGCAGTGGGAGGGGATAGGAGGCAGAGGAACTATAGGCTGTCACAAGTGACGCAACTGGGTTCGGACCACTCTGCGTGCTGCATTGTCGTGATTCCTTACAGCGAGGTTATAAGTGACCTCGTCGCGACCCTTCTCCTCCTTCCATGGTAACCATACACAGGTGTTTTCCGTGGTCACCAGCCTCAGCAAGAATATTATTTCTAGCTATGCTGCCGCACTTCAGCCGTCAGTGCATTTGGCCAAATGTATGAAGTAAACTACAAATGTGATAAATCTAAACAAGCAATATTACTGACACGGTGGAGCGCGGAGGGCGAAATTCACACGCGAAAGGCGAAGCGCTCAGGTGCAGTTTCATGTGCTTCCGAGTTAAGCGTACGCGGGACACTAACCAACAGGATACTCAGAAACAGAAGTGATCGATTGCGGGCATGGCCGTCCTGCATGCTGGGGCGCTGTGAGACAGATAGTAATATAGATATATTCACAACAGCATGTCGTGCAGATATTTTCACGCCAGAATCAGCATTTCTTTTCAGAACTCAAGAAACAAAACTGTTAACTTAGGCGGTGCACACATAATATTTTCGTGTTCCTCGTTTCTCCGGCCTACCTGCTGTCAAGCCCATCTACCCGGTGAAAGGCTGAATTAAAATGAGTTTCGCAAGCCAATATCAATCCAAAGTAATCACATTAAAAATTCTCATGAAGCAGCTGATCAATGACATTAGATGCTGTTTTGCAGTGTGACAGAGGTATTCGTCTGTTGTTCGCCATCAGTGAATCTCGTCGACTAAAATAGCTGGGTTCCTGTAAAGAGCAAGCCTGCGCGCGACACACACACACACACACACACACACACACACACACACACACACACACACACACACACACACACACACACACACACACACACACACACACACACACACACACACACACACACACACACACACACACACACACACACACACACACACACACACACACACACACACACACACACACACACACACACACACACACACACACACACACACACACACACACACACACGCACACACACACACACACACACACACACACACACGCACACACGCACGCGCACACACACACACACACACACACACACACACACACACACACACACACACACACACACACACACACACACACACACACACACACACACACACACACACACACACACACACACACACACACACACACACACACACACACACACACACACACACACACACACACACACACACACACACACACACACACACGCACGCACGCACGCACGCACGCAGACAAAAAAACGTGGTGCACTTGTATTTTCCTTCAATGTGAATTGCAGCAAAACGCCCAGACGCATGCGGAGTTCGAGGGGAAGAAATCGATGTGCCCAATTTGCTCACTGTGTGCTCGAAACACGTCTCAGTCTGAAGAACTCCGGCAGCGAAAAAGGAAGCTCTAATTTAACTGTCTGCTTCACACAGTTTCGGCAAAAAACTCGCAGGCGACCCTGACATGAGAAGAGGTTTAATATGCACATATGGGTGTTAGCTGTTTGAACTGAAAGAAACTTTTTTTTACCTTCTCTAAGACAACGTGCAAAAGCTGTTTTTGTTGTAATATTTATTCCTTAGAGGTGGGCAATCTTCTAACCTGTCTTTTCTGCATCTTCCCTTGTACGTTGTGCTTTTAGCCGAAGAGAATAATTCTCTTAATTCTCAATAATTGTCAGTAAGGAGGAGACCCTTATTATGCCATCGCGTTCGAGGGAGAATGCCAATTTTAACTCAGTTATTTCTTGCCTTTCCAAACAAGTAGAATATTTAATGGACAGAAATAATTTAAGGCTGCCTTAGCCCGACAGAGGTGGAGGCAGGAACACAGAAACGCACAAGGTATTAGCTTCCGGTTTAATAGAACAATGCAAGGGAAAGAAAATGATCTCGATGCTAGCTGTCTTAAAACTAAAAATAAAATACTGCTGCAGTCGTATTGCCATCAGATGGGTCCAGCTTGTGGATATAGTGTGTTTGTTTTTCTGGATGACGCATGATCAGGTATACCGAAGGGATTTAGTCTCATCACAACTGTGGCGCACGTTTGCACTTGTAGCGTGCACAACCCGGAATAATGAATATTGGCACTGTACCGGTTGGATGAATTCAACTCGACAGCACTGCTGAGACAGATGGCATTTTTCATTATGTTTATATCGTACTGCATAGAGTGTGTTTTGATGCATCTGGTCACTTTGTTCGCATTCACTGCTCAAGTGTACCCACCAGAACTGTCATTTCAAGCAAGAGAGAATGAAATCACCATTGTGGAATTTGGCAGTATTCGGAATGGCATGGTGAACCAACTCGCGATCATGTGCAGGCAGGGTGATGGAAAACAGTAATTTTCCTGAGCCGAGCTGTCCGAGCTTATGTTCTCTCAGCAGAAGTTCGGCCAGTACACCTTAGGCGATCGACATCTGCCATGCTTTCCCCTTCAACCACCCCCTATGGCCATTCTCAGGGGCTTACATCGCCTCGCAGATATTCTTCCGCGCTGCCAAAGCAGTAGATGTCATTAAAGTAGGGTCAAGGTTATACGCATGTCTAGAAATGACTGTTTTGTGCAGGACGTTTAAACTGAAATCCTTGTACATAATCGTCATCGATCTTCAGTACTTTCCGTCTTCTGTCATTCCCTCCGAGTCATCTTTCACTTGTACTCTAGATCTGATGAGGGGAGCCGGTTTTGCTTAAGCTGAGAACGCGTGGCAACATTGTCTCCGCGTTTACGAGAAGAAACCACTTCGTCAAGGTCGATAGCACCGGACTACCGAAAAAAAAAATCAATTGCATTAGCTAGGATCGCTTTAGCAGAATCGTTTGGGGCGTAGCGGGAAGTGTATGACGGGACTCACTAACAAGTCTTCCTTTCAATAAGACTACAGCTCGCATTGAGAAGACTCGCGAACTCGGTTTCTTCCTTCCAAACAACGTATTTCAGTAAGCCGTAGGTAAACCGAACATTGATTGTAAGCTTACCTGCACGAGATCTCCGTTACAAATTGCTCGTAATAGAGCGTATTAATGACCACGAACCAGCGGCCGTCCGTATTCTTGGCCCAGCCAGGACGTACGATTCTCGTTACGGTATCACATGCCAGGGCTGCGCTGCCGTCGTCTGCCAGTGGGGGGCTCTGTAAGTGGCGCAGGTCCCTGAAGAGCTTTTCAAGAGGCCACCGCAGAAACTTGGTCACTTGGATGACGACGTCACTGCGGAAAGAACAGAGTTACAGCGTTTGTTTTTGAGCGAGCAAGCGTAAATTACGCGAGCTTCTTTTTCACTCCCATGATCCTGAGGGAACGCAGGGAGCGATTGGCTTTCAGTCCGCTCTTTGCAAACCCGACGCATCGCACTTTTGAGGAAGAAATCTCGGTCCTCTGCACTTCGTCGCGCAAAAAAAGAATACGGGATGCACTTTGCGTCCTTGGTCTTATGCTTCCACAAAGTTCACCGCGGAGCTTTCATACCACCAAGTTCCGTATTATTCCGCTCGCGTCAAGCAGCACTGCCTTTGGTATCTCTAAAATCTAACAAGACAATGCAAAGTTTTGTCTGAGTATGTCAAGCCAGGACAGCGATCATGCCACTAGGGTTCTGAGTTACAGGCATTGAGAGGAGAGTGACAGCGACCATGTGTCACACATTGCAAGAGTACGCTTTAAGCCACCCGCTCCGTGGAAGCGGCGGAGGTGTGTGTGTGCAGAGCTGCCGCGGCTCATGAGCTTATGACACCACATAGGAGTGATTAGAAAGAGCTGATGATAATGCCTTCTTGAACGACGTTTTTAATTTTCGGAACGGGCTGCTTCAAATTTGGGACCGTTTTCTACAGCATCACTTATTACGTCTGCCGTGGCAACGAGGAGAATGCACACGTCCCTTGCGAGTGCACTTGCTTCGGTGCGCAGAAAGCTTGCAGCGTGAACGATCGTCAGATCATGGACGACGGAATTGAGGACACTGGACTGAACGCACAAGACTAGCCTCTCGACAAGCGTATTGCGTAAAAAGATGCATGTGACCCTCGAGGCATACAGCTCTTTTTTCTTGCTTGCAGATCCCAGAGCAAGAAAGGGCGGAACACAAGAACAAGGAGGACAAGAGGACGTAACGCTGGACTATCAACTTTTGTTTAGAAAAGAGGCGAACCCGTATTTAAGAGGTGAATGTCAGGCTACATGACCATGGCAACCAAAAAAGGAGAAAAAAAAAACTACTGCGGAAAAAACCAAGACAGAAAGGGGCGTGACTGAAGGTCTTTTTCTTCCTCCATGTCTTCCTCCTTCCTACTCTTCCTCTTGCAAACTGTTTAAAGGCTGCTGTATGATCGTTTTTTTTTCGCATGCCCACGCGTCCTTGCGACCATGCGCACGGGCGCGTGTGGGCGCTTTGAGGATGAGGTGCTATACTATCAAGTTTGCTGCGTGCGACCGAGCGGACGACTCCGGCGTTCTGATTGACGCGCTCATCAGTGCCGCCCGTACGGCAGCACAGGCATGTACCGTAGCAAAACACGAACGTATCTTGCCGTACAAATACGCACACATTGATATTGTGGCTCACCCGAGACATGTTTAGCTGTGAGATTTTTCGTAGCAGGTAATACCGCGATCGGCTGTGATAGTCATGGATCTCGGCTCGGACGATTCTGACGTCCGCGAACGAAGTCGCAACAAACTTTGCAACACCTCAGGCGAGGTTCTAAAACAGCGGCGCAGGAAACGGTTAACGTTTGCGCTATTTCTACTTCAGAAAGTGAAAAAAGGCAACACACCGCTATCGTGACATAACTCTTTCGACCGCTAGTCGGCTGGACTCCGCTGAAGACCACCCATATATGCAACCGTTCTAACTACGATCTAGGATTTTTCCTACTAATATTTGAAGAGAGGCCCCGTTGAAAGTTACGCTATACCCTTACATGCAATAACGATTTCAAGAAGGACGACGCGATTCGTATCGCGAATTCTTGGAGCCAAGGAAACGGGACTAGGACAAGCTACTATAGGTTAGCAGTACATATTCGATCGTTTGTAATTATAACAGGAATACTCACATAGCTGAGATCAGGCGCGGGTTAAATCATCAGTTATTAAAACTAGCACACTGCAGTCTTTTTACATGTATTATAATTGCCTTTATTTTGTAGCTTTTTCATCAATCCATGCACACTTTAGTTGTCATCTATAAACGTTGGTTGTCACTGTCAAGTAGACAGGCCTCCTTGCTGTCTGCCCACTTAACTGTTATTGCAAAATATCTATTCATCGATATAAGAAGTGTGTGTCTGAATTGTGCATGTATTAAAAATTCCATATTGTAGCACACTGCTGTCGAATACGAACCCAAATTCACGAGAAAATTATGACATTCCCAGTAATTTGGAACATGTAAAATCAGTTATAACTGCAGCAGTTGCGCATTTCACAGAAGAGTGACTGTGCAACAGTGCTGATATCTCTCCGTAACGTTATTCGGTCCGTTAGGAAAGCCAAAATAGAAATAGCACAGTGGGGTGACAATTAAAGGAGCCAAGCCATCTCTCACTGCGCTGAAATGCATGGCTTTGTATTTTGCATAGTGACAGCAGGCGACCAGTTTTATTTTAGCAGTCATTCCTTTGCTCATATTGCAATGAGAATTCCACAAGCTGGAATGCAGCAGTGCAAACAAGCCTGGAGAGTTGTGCTCAAAGGCAGTCAATGGTGACACATGCAGAAACAAGCTGGAATGTTGTCTGTACAACTCGACCAAAATTCTGAAAGTGCCCTTGTGAATGAAAACAAAGTGGTTGCTTAGTACTTAGTAAAAGGCTAAAAGGCCATGCATGCCTTTTACCTTCAGTGTAAACATTACATGATGTGGGAGTTGGTAAACTGGCTTACATCTGGACGGCTTCTGGTTGAGGTTGGGAAAGAATACTTCATATATTCAAGGAAACAGGATGCACTGACCATGCATAGTGGTTATGTCAAGCACAATTTGTAGATATATATTTACAACGTAAAAGTTGTGTTGTTGCAAAATACAATGAAATAAAAAATAAGCATTTAAGTGTGTGTAGGCTATACATGCATACATCCTCTCATATATCTGTACAGTAGTATTTGAGAATTTTTTTTGACCAGAAAAAAAATGAGGGATCGTAACAATAATTCTGGTTCCCAAAACAGCAGATAAAAGTGAGCATTGTCTGCACCACTTGTCATGTATAAAATTTTGGAACGTGCTAGCTGTTATTAGCAACATATTCTGAGAAGTAAAGCTTATTTCATTGCCAGTTTGGTTTTCAAACGACCGAAGTTCTCTTTGGGCTTACCTTATGTTAAAATGACTTAGTTGTTAACCTAACTGTTTGAAGATCTTTGTCTAGGCTATGCCCACTTTTCGGCTTCATACAGGAAGCTTATGTGAATTTAAACAGTTCTAGAAGGGCTGCATGTATTAGACAAACAATTGTCAGGTTTTGTGGCCTCCTTTTTGAAAATAATGCCCCAAAACGGTAATCCTCCTCAGGGCCTTATATGAAAACTCGTGTTACTAATGTAAGGAAAACAGCAACTCTATGAATAAATTAATATTGAGTACAGGTTTGCGCTTTTCCATGCGTTTCACTGCCGTCAACACTCGCTCGGAGCGCTTAATAAACTGCGACAAAATGTCTGAGCTGGAACGGTTGAACACCACATCGTTACCGGAAAGTAGTTATGAAAGGATGCAATGCGACAACTTTTATCACATGAAATGTTTCGTATTAGAGCTCGTGCAGAAAACAAGCGGGTTCGAAGAGCGACTGTGCCGAAGACCCTTCTCTTTATGGGGGAAACTAAGCTTATAACCTCTGTCGTGCTTAGGCATTTCACTTTCGGAAGCAAGGGTCATTCAAATGTGAGAGCCCAACATTTATCGTGTGCGCGAATGTCAGCATGGTAGAATTTATTACTAGCACTGCTTAATGGGGCATAAATGGTGAGCACAGAGGATGTCGCATTTCACTTTGATTGGCTGCCGGACAGCGAAGGAAGGACGATTAGCAAGGAAGGGGTTATTAGGAGTTCCAAAGGCACGCACATAGCTGAGGAGTTGGTATGGCGCTTATTTTCTGTAAAAATAAAAACAGCTGGCATTACACAATTTAAATCATTGCGCAGTCTGGCTTCACAAAAACAGGTCTTAAAACTTTGAGAAGTGTCTCACCTCGATGGCGCATACATTGTTACCTTTTTGTTCATATATGCACTGTAGTGCTGCCCACGGCATGGATGTGCCGCGCGACGAGCGCCAAAGAATTCTTGACAGTGCTTGCTACCGAGTATTCCGACATGGCGAAACATGTACTCGTTGTAAGCGGCGCACCACTCCTACTGACCGGCGGCGTTTGCTGTGTTAGCACGCAGTACGCTAACAATCAGTGCCCGTCATCAAACGCTCATATTATGTCTCAATAATCACCTGATCCTTTCGCAAAATGTAAGGTTTTGTGTTGTAGTATGTGGGCCTAGATATAAAATTAGCCATCAGCAGCTCTTCGTTCGTGTTTTTAACACAGCTCTTTATACATCTTAAATCGAAGCTGAATATTCAAATTTCAACTTTTGCTCGGAGATTACTCCAGTTTGGTGAAGGTATCCTCCCATGAATACGTGACTGACAAATGTGAACTTCTTCCTGAGAAGAAAACAAATAGTAGACGTACCGAAAATAAATTCCAGTACAATACGTACAAATAACTAACTACATGTCAATGCTGCTGCGACACACCAGTGAAACCAAAAGACTATCGCGCCATCGGACTGCATGCGCCATCCACTACGCGTCGACGCATCTCTTGAAAGTGTTGTTGCATTAAAGCACAGTACTAAACATGACTGCAAGGCATGAAGCAAAGCACAGTACTAAACATGACTGCAAGCCATGAAGCACATGGAAAAAAAACTAACAGCTCTCCGTCTACGCGGCAATTTTTATTTTCTAGACGCGATATAGCGATCAATGTTCCTTTGAGCAGGAGTATTTCAAGGCGACAAGCTCGAATATATTATTTTTGTATGAAAAAAGAACTTCATCGCAACTTGTTCCCTAACTTTCGCACTCGAATTTTGGAAAAAAAATTAAGGAATAATAAGGCCAGCCACAATGGTCTCATGCGTTATCATTGGGCTTAGAACTTTTTACAGTGCTCAAAGTTTCTATGCAGATAGTTGGCGTCTTATTGTTTAGTGGTTTCCGTTTAACAGCCTGGTGGAAATGACTGAATTAGCGAAAAGCAGAGCACGCATGTTCTCAAAAAGCTGATGAGAGAGACTGGCTTTAGTCACATCTAGAAACGCCATCGTTGAACGCGGTCAGACATGCAGGAGATGGACGGCGTATGTTTGCAAGAAAAATAGGAAAAAGGACACAAAACCTTGGAGCCTCTCCAATTGATTGCCTACGGCTTTCGCGTGCACACCGTGAAAGAGCTCGAGAAACTTTTTTGATTAGTTCTCGTTTTGAGTTTTGTTGGAATTTATATATCTAATATACTATTGCATGATAACACTCAGCAGGCCTGTCGGCTTTTAGAATCACGGCAAAAAAGAAGAAAAATGAAGTGCCTGTACATTATGAGAATGATTGAAAAATCTAGGCCTAACTTCATGTCCTTGCCACCTCCCACCCCCTTCTTTTTTTGATGTAATACACAAATTCCATTTCTGCAGGCCCTTTTTCACTGCTTCAAAAACATGTCAGGCCTTCTACAATGCCACTCACTCAAACGAATGGCGGTATTTTAATTTTTGGAACTAAGGCGTAGGTAAAATAAAGAGCAGTAAGCGTCCGATCAATATTTCGTGAACACTGAAGTTTCGGAAATGAGATGATAGGAGGTAGTAGCTGGTGCCCTCTTATTGATAAATTCACAGGATTCGTGAAGTCTGAATCTTGGCTTATTGTTGCGATTGTGGCATTGTTATATTTTTTTTGCCTATTTATCCCCGTATGTTAAAGCATAGTTGTCGAAACAACTCATTTATTTGCACTTAAAAAACTATTTTATCCTCCTCAAACATGATCCCCCTTCCCAGTGAAAGCTGTCAAAACGTGACATACCAGTTCTTTTTATATTAAGTTTTGAATGACAGTGAACTACGAGTATTTCCAAACGCTGAGGTAGACACGTGCAGTGCCACGTGTAGATGACATCGCCAAATTATGTCGTGTGCTTCGACGTAAATATGTTTGGTGACTTTTGCAAGAGACAATTCGCTGGAAACTCTCAGCCTACGACCTATTTCTTGATGCGCATTGCTACAAGCGTATTCCGGCTGCTACGAATTTTATGCGCTGAATTCGTCTTTCCAACGAGGTTATTTTTTGTAGCTCCGTCCACATATCTGCCTTCAATGTACAATCGCCTCTTAGATTTTTTTTTCATAAACAGTGTAAGGAAACATCTGAAATGGTAGCATTGGCCTGCGACCGAATACACTCCCTGCAAGAAAAAGCAGCGCATTGGATTGTTACTTAGTGTCGGCTTAATAGCGAACGTAAAAAATTCGCTCTTTTTGGGGGCTTGTAGTTGTTCACCACCCCGGAGAACCGAAAAAAAATGTTAACATCAGTCCTCACCCCGTTTTCATGAAATAAAAATTAAAAAAAAAAACTGCCCAGGCCATTGGATCCGGAAGGATTCCCTGTGGTGGGATCTAATGCCTTAGCAACTAAATGAATATCAACTATGCAAACATACATTGGGTAGTCCTCCGTGTAGGGACAGTAAACAGCGTTGAACTCCGAGCATGGTGGTGCGGCTGGTGTTCCAACTGCGGGACCGAAGTCTTCGACCAGCCCTGATGAACTGTGATGTGTCACGTCGTGCTGACTCGTTTCGCTGGTTTGCTGCTGTATTCCTTGCTTAGCCCCTGAAGTTTCGGCATCTGAGGGGCTTTGGTGTAATGCCACCCCCTTTGGCACTGCGGTCATCCAGTGATGGACCTGCAATGCGATTAGACTCGCAGTTAACAAAACAAGCGATAGAGTTTTAACGTACTTAAACGGGGTAGACATGCGGTTAGCTGCCTGGTTAGCTCATTGTTGTGCTTTGCTGAGTCGTCGGCACGTCTGGTAATAGCAATATTAGACTCAGGCTAAGCTTTGATTGAGTTTAAGCTGATCTGATCTGTTCGCGCTGTAGATGGAAGTTGATGAAGACGACGATATGCAGTGCACAGCGTGAGAGCGTGGCAATTCAACACGAGGAGTGATCGGCTGCGGAAATGGCATAGTACTCTCGTGCAGTGGCCAGCGAAGCCTATCTGTTCGTCCCTCCCCAGTTTCGAAACTTATTCTCGGTAATACTTATTTTGTTTCTGCAAGTATCTGAGAGGCTTGAGACAGACATCAGGTTTTTCAGGGCTGGTAGTGAAGTAGCGTTTTCGCACTTCTTCACTGTCATCCCATACTAGTCAAGGTGGGAGACGCGGTGTTTATGGGTAAAGCAGTGAAGTTTAGGTTTAGTTCATATTGTGGAAAAAAAATGTTTCTTTTATAGCGTTACTGGCCTATTTGTGCATAAGGAGAAAATACGCGTAGTTGAGCAGGTAACTGTGTGCTCTATTCCGCATGGCGCGTATGTGAGTGGCTGTGAAGAGTGTTTTAATCGTCAATTACGCTTCGAACGAGATCCGACTTATTCGGCCATCCATTGCAAGTTTACACAGTTCTGTTTTGTCTCCTGAACTCCTGTTAGCAGTGCTGCAGGTATAGAACAGACTCTCTGCGCAGCGACAAACATTTAATCCCTATTTGTAGGCGGTGTTCTAGCATGCAGCGTTAGCCATTGCGCTCTGGGCCAATATGCATCTTGTGTATTTGTAGTTCTGTGTTGTTCTTCACGCGCAGCTAAGGTAATCGGCGAGTATACCCGTGATGAAAGGACACCCCTGACAGGTTTTTTGCTGGCTTTTCTGTGCTACAAATTTCGTGCGCGTCCATAAAACTGCCTATTCAGGGAATGTTGACCGAAAGGGAACTCTTTAGTTACTTAGCGCCGGGTCAGTTCGATTTAGCGGCGCATCTCAAGCGTACACTGGACTTCTGAGTTGGATTCTCTTTATTTTTAATGTTAACGTCGTTGCCTGTTCCGACGATGAAAACGATGTTTTCATAAATACTGTTCGGTATTCGTCACTCCTTGTGAGTTGATCGGCGCTCGAGCTCGGTGCGTCGTGGGTCGCGAAGCTTGACCAAAGCTGTTTCGTGATTCTATAAATGAGCACAAGAAGTTTGTCGATATAGCACTCAAGCGACGTTGAAGGGAATTGAATAGTGTGACAGCTGAATAAAGCCGATGCCGGCGGCGCGTATGCACAGCGTGCACGCTGTCTCAAGTGCCCTCCGTAAAGTTTTATTACGACCTACTTCGCAAACAGATTGTGGATTAGCTGCAGGAGTAGTTGAAGACAATAGTCCATGAAGAAATATCTTTCTAGACAGCGCGCACTCTCCTCAATAGTGTATCGGTACGGGCGGGACAGCGCGACTGCTGCTTATATAGCTGCTTGGAAAGCCATTACATGTCCCTTCCTTGATACAAGATGCAAGCGGCACTGTGCATGGGTGAATAATGTCTTGAGATTTGCAGCAAGAGAAGGTTTACTTTCGCCGTGCGATAACACGACAAGAAGCACAGGTGATACGGTCGCCTTGCTGGGAAATGCTTCAGAGGCCGTGCAGTTTACGAGACCAACTCGGTTTTTCTCGCTGAATCTATTTCCATCCTGCTCAGTATTTGATTTGCAGTCTGCATACGAAAAGAAACAAGATATTCGATGAGCGCTTGCTTACACAAAACGGTCTATTTTCTTTACGCAAACGACATCGATGAGAGCTCTTGGCCGCGCCTTCAACCACATTTATCTGCATTAGTGCCGCATACATCCGAAGTGTTCAGTGGTGGCTTCACGTTTGCTTAACACAATGAGAACTGAGTATGTCAACAAGAAGCAAGTTGACGGGGCCCAAAAATTTGATGTGCACCATGCCCGTAGCTTGCTGTGAATTGGCGCTTGCAGCGATCCGTGGGCTTCCGCGTGCTTAATTGTCATAACTGGTTCTCATAATTAACCGTGCACTGGTGGGACGAGGTCGAGGGCATAGACATAAGGAGCCGATGGTTGGTTTTCTTTCATGCGAATTGGGTGCTTTCGGAGGCACTTGCGGATAGATCAAAGCCTGGTTCAGAATTCTGGCATCTTGTCCCGCTTTATCAACTCATAATTAATGGCAATACTTACTTTAGTAGCATAACTGGAAAAAACTAATTAGCTTGAGCGAAAATTGCTGCCATCTTACGCAAGCATAATTGAGCGGCAGGGACACTCTGGCTGATAAAACAGGTACTTACTACGTTGCATAAAAAAAGCGGCATGTCCTTCAGCGTTCTAAAAATCAACAAGTATTGCACGTGTCGTTGTATCGGAAAGAGTACGCTTCAAATAAAATACTGATGGCGTCTTCGGTCTACCAAAACGTCCTCATGGGCATGACGTTTGTTCTGGAGGTATCATGTTTTCCTTTTTTACGACTTCTCCTTCACTCAATAAACGGTACTTCTTCCTCTACCACTCCTGGGTTCTCGGAATGGAGTGATCGCTCACAGCGAACGCTTCGCCTTTGTGACGTTATCTATACGCTTGCGAAAAGACCCCTGCGTAGACGGCGACTGAACGCTTTTATGTTGGTTGCTGGAACATTTAGAACAAGCATAATGGTAGACCTTGCCATAAAATACTCATTAAATCAATTTTCCACTGATATGGACTCCGTTTAAACAGTCGTGCTCCGAAAATCGGCCACGTGAAGCCAGAACCACTGATCCCCACTGATCAGTGGCCAGAGCTGCAGCACTACGACTAGATGAAGATGATTCTGGAAACGATTTCGAGCAGATTCTTCGCGCCGTGCGCAGAACCTTTTTCTTATTCTAAGCAAACTGTGAATGTGGAACTACGGGACAGACTGCCCGCCATAATGACGTATGCCCCCACGTGTAATTGAAGAGTTGTCTGGAACCAGTCAGTTCAGCATGGACTTAGACACCTTACACTCTGTTCTATATATGGACACCGCATCTGTGAAAAAGAACATGCGCTCATGGTACAAGATCTTATTGCCGCGCTTATGTAGTGCACATGAAAAGATTTAAACGTTATTCTTGTTTTAGAACATTGCCCCGTCCTCTCTTTTTTTCATGGTGCGTCTTACGCTCGAAGAGTGTACGTGGATGCATGCCCTTATTCTAGTCAGTGGTCGTTTAGTACCGAAGTAGAGTTGTTGCTTTCAGCGCCCCCATTCTACCACCCGAGTGTGCATCGTGCTACTCATATCTGTGCTGTACTTGAGTGTAGGATATAGGCCACTGTGGCCGCCGTACAGCCTGCCCGAGCTTTTTGCTTCTTTATGATCTTGACTCGTTTTCGACTACAGCACCCTTTTTTCGAAATAATTAGCCTTTGTTCATTGTTAGTGGCTGCAATTGCATGAAGAATGCAGTCTCAGAGGCAGCCTAAGGGTTAGAGATTGTGCGCGCCCAATTATTCGTAGACCTAGCTTGACTAATGAAAGCTGGGTAATCGTTGCCTGGCTTCATTTACAGAGAAACAAATGTACAACGGAGATTAAAAGGGAAGCAAGGCCTTTTCGGGGTGAGGGGAGGGGAGGGAAATGTTTCAGAGGTATTTTATTACAGTACGAGGGCTGGCAAGACTCGGGTTTCGCAGATAATGCGGTTTATGTTTACCACCACCGGCAGCTGCCAGCGGAGCGGCAGGTAGTCAGTCAAACGCACAAGTGATGTCCGGCAGCTCAAAGCACTGCATGTTCTCGTGTACCTGATGCCTGACTCGTCCAAGCGATTTGATCATCCCTCTGTCGCTGGGGGTGATTAGGGATAGTTCATAGGTCGTTCCACAAGAAATCAAACTTCCTAAATATTTCAAATTTTTAAATTTTCTCGATTATTTTATATATTATGCACACATTATTCAGTAGGCCAAAAGTTAATTTCGTTTTGGGAAAATGCATATACTTGAGAAGAAAAAAATTATAAACGACGTCGTGGCGAAGGCAGTGTTTCAAGCACAGCTCCATTCATAAATTTGCAAAGACGTAAGAATCAAAATATAGAAGCCATGATGGATATATTTTGCGTGCGAAATTTACAGGTGAAAAGTAATATGCCAGGTTTATTTCCGCCATTTTGAGGAAGTTGTCGCTTAGTAGATAAAAATTTTTTCGAAAACGACATGTCTCAAATAGGACTATTTTCAAGAATATTTTTCTCCACAAATCTAATACACATCTCCTTCAAACTTGCACAACCGATAAGCATTGGGGTGCTAGAAAGTGTGCCGACTTTCATTCTTATATAATAAGAAGTACAAGAGTATAGCTCTAAATCTGGCATTTTTATATAGGTGTTTTTCAAAAAATAACAAAAAACAACCCCAATTTTTCTTAAAACTCCTCAAACAAGTCTCTGGAATGAGATAAAAAAGAATACGAAAGAACATGTTGGATTATTTTGTTTCCAACAGTGTTATATATGCCCAAACTTGTAGCCTCTTGAGCATCGGCAGGAGAGCCTAATTAAGGGGGTGGAAGCCGCACACACGCCCTCCGCAGCTCTCGTTTTTCCCGAGATCCCAATACTGAGACCTTTTCCATCAAGAGAGAGTATACCTAATTACTTTTTGTGGACGAACACCGATCTTTTACATAATCAGGATTCTATGCCACCGCTGTACCGGTGTGCGGCTAAAAACTGGGGTGCAGCCCATAGGAATGCATGTAAACAAAAGCTCTCAATGTAATTTTCAGACTACACAGTACACCTATAAGGTTGTCTTTCATTTTAAAAAATGCCGACTACATCGTAGAAATGAACGGGGAAGTATACAACGTCATTTCAGAGGAAATCTTTTTTTTTAAACATCACAATATTCTTGCCAGAGGCATTTTACAAACCCACAATCTGTACTATAGGCTCTTATCGTCTTTTATTAATGAAGGACGACCTCATATACTCATTTTGGAGTCTCTTTAATAGGCAAAAGGTTAAAGAAAGTTGCCCATAAGTTGAGGAAATGCCTACTCCAGCATAGCTATAACCAATCCAGCATATACCAGCATAACCAATCAAAATAAATTAAATGTATTTTTTAATGAAACACGAATTAGAAAAGAAAATTAGCAACGATATGCCTGGAGTGGAACGACAAAGCGAAGGCTTGGGGACGCACACGGCTTCATAGATGCACTGTGCAGTAAGAAAATTACATACAAAACTTCTTTACATGCATTCCTACGGGCCGCACTCCCATTGGTTGCCCGCATTCGGCGATAGCGGCGCTACTGAATCCTGTTTACGTCACAGATCGATGTTTGTCCACAAAAAGTAATTAGGTATGCTCTCTCTTGATGGTAAAGGTCTCAGTCTTGAGATTTGGATTAAATTTAGAGCAGCGTATAGAGCGTTTGCTGCTTCCGCCCCTCATTTAGGCGCCCCTGCCGATGCTCAAGCAGCTGCTATAGTTGAGCTTGGATAACATTGTTGTATACAGAACAATGCAACATATTCTTTCGTATTCTTTCCCGCCTCCTTCTAGAGACAAGTTTCAGCAGTTTTAAGAAAAATTCGGGATGGGTTTTTTTCCTTTGATTTTTGAAAATCACTACCGGATTAAAGATGCCAGATTTAGGGCTATACTCTTGTACTTCCCCATTTTATAGAAGAATGAAAGTCGGTACACTTTTTAGCAACTCAATGCTTATCGGTTGTACAAGTTTGAAGGAGATAAGTTTTATATTAGAGGAGAAAAAAAAATCTTGAAAAAAGCCTCATTTGAGACGTGTTGTTTTCGAAACTTTTTTCTAGTAAGCGACAACTTCTTCACAATAGCATAAATAAGCGTTACACATTCTTTCTTACCTGTACTTTTAGCACGCAAAATATATGCATCATGGCTTCTATATTTTGATTCTTACTTTATTGCAAATTCGCGAAATTGAGCTCTGCGTGAAAATGCTGACTCTGCCATGACGTTGTTTATTATTTTTTCTCAAGAAATATTACCGTTTTCACGAAAACATTCACTGTTTGCCTGCTGAATAATGTGTGCAAAATATATAAAATACTCAAGAATATTAAAAATTTGAAATATCTAGGCAGCTTGATCTCTCGTGGAAGCACCTAAATATGATTTGGGCTAAGCACCGCCCTCCCCGGCGAGTTTCTGCTTGAGCGATAGCAATGAGTAAAGCTACGGCATGAAGCAGTTGTAACCCCCCCCCCCCCCCCCCTTTAATGTGTCTTGTTTTCATTCGCTTTCGCTACAAATGATATTTTTGGTCCTTGTCACTCTCAGCGAATTGGGAACAATGGAAAACCACAGCCAACTCAAGTGAGGAAAACGTGACAGCTTTACAGTTAGCGTTTCGTTTTTTGTCGACACTTTAGTACGATCGGAGGCAATTCATTGGGCATGAACGCGCGTTGGATTCAAGATCTGAGGAAAACTATGGCGAACATTCTTGCATTATTTATCAGTTGATTTCAGCCTATCGCAGTCTCATTTATTTTTACTACCTTTCCTTTCCATTTTTCTTTTCCTTTGAAGTGAACCACTCTTTACAATGTGTGCCAGGCAGCGAGTGAACTTCACACATCCTCTGGCACAGCAGCGTGTTTAATTTTTCCACAGAAAGAGGACAAACAAATCGCCAACGCTTGCTCTTGTTCAGCGTATGTCGTCTCCAACATCCACCACCATACTGGGAGCTTCACCCCTCGATACGTTAATTCACTCTGACAGCCGTTCTAAGAACCTGTGCGACAGCGCGGTTCGAAAAGCTATAAACCTCCGACCCCCTGACGGCATGCCATAGGGCGCGCCACGCGGGGAACGGTCAGTTCCGGGAACTGTCCGGAGCTGTCCGTAATCTGCCGAGGCACAACGCGTTGCTGTTGCTCCACCAACTTCAAACGGCCTGAAACGCCATCGCCGAGAAACACTTAGCGGGGTACCGACGGCGGCTGAACCTAACTGCAGGATTCGCTTTCTCGAGATTCTCTCGAACTAATACGGGATATTAACGTGTGGTAGTTTTTAAGTGCGGGCTTGGAGCGTAGTTCAACATTCCCTTCCATCCCTAGGTGCTTCAAAGATAGATGTGATGAAACTTTGCCGAGGGATGCAATTGTCGGCTGCAGCTACCACATTGCTAGTTGCCTGCTCATTATTTAGTTGAAACAGGCAAGAATTGCGCACAGTTTTCCGCAGAAAAAAAAACATCATGTACTGCAAAAACTGACAACCCGTTAGCTCATGCCTCGTTCATTAGCTTGAAAGGAATAACTGGTTATTTATTTATTTATATATTTATTTATTTATTGATTTCACAATACTGTAGGCAATGATTGGCCCAAATAGGTGGGGCATCAAAAACGCAAATCAGAACACCACGTAAAAAAAATCATACATTGCATGTGGCACACAACAAAATGAAATTTAAAAGATGTCGTAGGCAAGACGAATATCAATACATACTAAAAAATCAGTATAGGAAAGTCACTTCCTTTTATAGTGAAAGCCTGTTCCACGTTATAACAGTGAAAAATCGATTCAGGTGGCGCGTTCCAATTGGCTATTGTGTGAGAAAGAAACTGTGCTTAAAGGCATTCGTTTTGGCAAAAAGAGGCTGTAAAGAGTGCTCCCCACTATGACGGATCCTTCGAGCTGTGAAGCGCTTGAGGAATGAAGGGGGGAAAATGCTAAGTTTACTGGCAAAATTTTTATGAAGGAAAGAAATACGGCTTATTTTTCTGCGCGTATGAAGTAACGAGATGTTGTCTTTCATGAGCTGTCTAGGGGAATAAGACCCTTGGTATTTATGAAAAATGAGACGTACTGCCTTTCTTTGAAAGAGCTCTACTTGACAGATATCTTTCTTAGTGTGCGGGCCCCAAATTTCGGACGAATATTCAAATTTGGACCTGAGGAAAGTTTTGTAAGCCAAGAGCTTAATATTGCTAGAAGTAGGTTTTGATTTGAATCTCAAGAAACAAAGCTTCGAAAAAGCAGATGAACAGATCTGAGATATGAATGCCCCAGGTTAATCGGTTGTAAAGAGTGACTCCTATATATTTATATATTGAGATTTCTCTAATGTGACTGTTTTGAAGGCGATATTGTTAACAACGAACATTTGTTTCCCTCGTAACTCGAAGAAGTACACTCTTGTTAATGTTTAAATCCATATTCCATTCTTCATACCACTGACATATCTTGAGCAAGGATCCTTGGAGCAGTTGATGGTCTCCAGTTGGCATTCTTTCTTATATAGAGCGCAATCATCTGCGCACAGTTTTATTGACCCAGACCGTGGAATGGTACCTATTAAATCATATATATTTATATATATATATATATATATATATATATATATATATATATATATATATATATATATATATATATATATATATATATATATATATATATATATATATATATATATATATATATATATATATATATATATATATATATATATATATATATATATATATATATATATAACAGCAATGGTCCTAACACAATACCCTAAAGAACACCGGAAGTCACAGCAAGCGAGTCAGAAAGGACGCCATTCACATCAATAGACTAAGTTCACCAATTAAATATCATTCACCCATTCAACAATATACAATAGAAGACCAATTAACTGCTATATATAAAGGAACTTTGAATTTTGCGCCCTATCGAAAGCTTTTGCCATGTCCAATAAAAAACATCGATCTGTGCCGAGTTATCTAGCACTCCAACAAAATCATCAATAGTCGTAACTAGTTTAGTAATGGTTGACATACCCTTCCTGAATCCGTGCTGAGAAGATGATAGGATATCCCTTTAATTTAAAAAGTAATTTATAAAGCGGGCACGATGTGCTCAAGAAGCTTACAAGAAGTTCAAATCGTTGCTACCTGTCGGTAATTAGTGACGAGTAACTTATCCCCCTTTTTATGGATCGGTACAACACGAGCCTCCTTCCAGTCCTCTGGCAACTCACCAGTTTGAAGAGACAATGTGGAAATTTTAGCCAGATGCTCCAAGACCTGGAGCGCATAACGCTGTAAAAAAACATTTGGAATGTCGTCCAGACCACGACCCTTCCGAATATTTATTTTACGCAGCAAAGAGAAAATCCCCTCTGTGGAAACGGCAGCAACTTCGTTAGGATCGATGGATTATTTCGGCGCATCAAAACCATATCTGAATGTCCCCCGAAAACACTTTCAAAGTGTCCTTTAAAGAGTCGAGCTATTTCCTTCTCATCGAAAACAAGTCCCCCATCATCACTTGTAATTTATCTAAGACTTCCTTTTGTTATCACCAAAATTTGCTCGGATCTGTTTTTTTTTATGAATGAGGGACATTGAAGCAGACAGTTTCTGCGTTAATTCTTGTTTTAATCTCTGCAAATAGTGAGGAGATGTGGAATGATTTAACCTCCGCTTCATATGAATAATATCACGACTCACCCAGGGGTTTCGACGCTTATTTCTTATTTTCCGTCAAGGTACAAAGCTTCGGATAGAAAATAAGATGCCTTTCTTGAGACGTTCCCATAAGCTGTGTGCACCATATTCGCTAGTACACAGCGACACATCATCCAAATAATCAACAATACAAGTGTCGTGAGGAAAGGAAAGTAACTATCACAATCTTGGCGATTACTTGAACCGTGCCTTGAGGGAAGGGATGAAAGATGGAGTGCGAAAAGGAAGCGAAGGAGCCGAAGCAATGAACGTATCCGGATTTATTTTCGTCTTCTGAGGTTTCCAAACGTACACACACATCGCACAGCACACGAACATGACGTGTGTTTCGCCTACATCGAAATGCTCAAGATGCACGAGTGCTGTCGGTGCCAGTGGATGTTAAAGAACTCCAGGGGGAGACTGTCGGCTAAAATCCAGAAATCAGAATTGTGGTCCCTCCCTGAAAATCAAGTTTGCAATTGAAGTATTGGATCCAAATCAAAGTACAGAGTATTTCACCACAGTGTAGTTGTGTGCGACCACAGTTTGGAATGATTCGAATTAATGAACGCTTTCCATAAGTTACGAACGAGCAAAACTGCGCAAAGATAACGGGACGAAAGGCACACACGAGCACAAGCAAGGCGCAGCTTGTGTGCTTATGCGCGCCTTTCATCCCGTTCTCTTGGCGCTGCTTTACTTGTTCGCTTCAAATGAACGAACTGGCCCGTCAGAGCATCCTACATCCATATATCGCGCGGAGAAGCCTAAACATGAGCCATAAATTTCTGATCAGAAATGATCCGATGTCTTTTCCTGTTCTTTAATACAAACGCGCAGTTCCACGAATCCACAGAAGGCAGCACTTCTGACTCTGTATGCCGCAGCGGCATTCAGTCAGCTGGGCGTCGAACTTTTATTTTAGGTGGAAATTTAGACAGTTTGTATCCAGACTACTGTTTCACGCCGCGGACATGTGTGCAGCATAATGGCGTCTTCTGAATAATTTTAGTTTATAGGGCTTAACATCCCAGAGCAACTCGGGCTATGAGAGACTCCGTATTGATGCGCTCCGAATAATTTCAACCTCCTGGGGTTCTTTAAAGTGCACTGACATTGCACAGTACACGGCTCTCTAGCATTTCGCATCCATCGAAATGCAACCGCCGTGGTAGGGATTAAACCCGCGTCTTTCGAGTCAGCAGCCGAGCGCCACAATCACTGAGCCACCGTGGCGGTTCTTCTGAATAAAGGGTGGTTCTATCTTAAATGGCACTGCTGCCATCGAGAGAAGCTAGTATTAAGCGCCTTATACGAGGAAAAAAGATCGACTCTCGCTTATATTACACGTTTATACGCGAGGTTGCAATATAATTAGTATTTAGGGGCAACAAGACATACAGAAAACTAGATTAAATACAGTTTGGGTTTTGTTGCGGCATTGGTGAGCACTTAAGAGATCGTCAAAAAAAGAATAGAAACCATGCGAAGAGACAAAAAAGACCAGCAGTTCTTTAAGAGGGTGGTATTTTCTTACACGGCCGACCATTCCGCCACATTTTTCAATACATGGCTATGTAGTTAGCGATATGAGCGAGCCTACTGTGTAACAAGACAAATAAAGACAAAATGAGTAGGCAGAATTGGTCAGCTATTTTGGAGGTTCTCCCACACCCTTCCTGCTCGCGTTTAATCTCATGCTACACATATGGCTGTGTAGCAGTAGAGAACGAAAATAAAATTCCACATTAAAATGGGTGTGGTATAACGATTTCTTTCGTTATAACTTTTTTTACAATATTCTCCCTTTTTGTCAAGCTCTATTTTTCACTTGCGAGCAGTACATTCGCAAACTGGCTGTGGCATCATCGGTGCACAGCGCGGCCTCCTAGCTCTTTCGGTTATCTTTAGGTAGCAGCCGGTGATTTAGCATTTTAGATACAGACCTCGATTTACATGATTGTCGGCGGATTTTTTTTTTTGGGGGGGGGGGGAAGGGGGGGTGCAATTTTTTTCCCCGGACTTAAATGTTTAGTTGTCTAATAATCTTTGGGCTTTGTACCGGCCTATCCCGTTCTGAATCATACCTAACTTCAAACTGGGGACAGAGTACTGCTACAGTATGCATGCCCGAAACTATCCTAGTAGCACACAGTGCTGTTCTTCCGTTCCTGATAAACTTGCCCTTGTAGGCCCCGCTTCCGACTTGCCTACACGTGTAGGTGCTTCCTTTTCTCCGAGCAGTTTTGAAATTTCATGGATAGATGTGGTAGAGTAGACTTTTCCCGTTGCCAGGCAGAAAAGCATATTCAACAAAACTACACTACGAAAGAGCTGAGTTCAAGAAGACACGAATATTTTTCTCGGAAACGGATGCATTTCTTTGTTTCACGGCATTACATATTAACGTCACACTTTGTTTTCTAAGCCCGGCATCGTTTTACAGTATACCTCAAGAATAGAAGAGCAGACTGGAAATTCGTGACGGTTCTTCAGGGAGAGACTTCAGTATGAAGACAGCAGTGTGCTGTAACAAAAATAACTGTAACTGGCTGCAGCTTTAGATGACTCCCACTTACTGTCTACTTAGACCTGAGTCCCCTGACAATGGCAAATTCTTTTTTTTTTCATCACAAAAACCGAACAGCTGACAAAATTACGTGGCACAATGGCCAGGTATGACTAAAGAGCGCCATGTAACGGTTAAAATGTCGTTGAATCAGTACACAAAAATTACTTTCTGACACTAAGCAAAAGGAGCAAACAAAAGCGGGTACGGGATGCTGGAGCAGATTGCGGGTTCGATAGTGGCATGACGAATGACAGTTTAAAATCTGATTGCTTTCATCTTGCACGTTAAGTACAAAAATGGTTTTGGAAGGTGTGATTGTTGCTTGTGCTACTGCCGGACCATCAGAAGGTTTTCAGTGCTTTTTTCTTGTTTGTTGAATTTTTTGAGAGTTTTTTTTAACCTTCTCTAGGAATGCAAAACCAGGCCCAGAAACAAAGACGGAGCGCATGCCGGCGGAATAGCTTAACTCACCATATAGCCCAACCACAAAGACTGCATGCTTAGAAAATAAGATTACAAAAAAAAAGAATGCATTGGCGCTAACTGCTTCTGATGATTATTAGCGTGGCCATGCGGGCGCAGAAACACTCATTGACGTTTAAGAAAGTCATCCGCCGCATTGAAAATGCCGATTTATAAAATCGATCATCCCCGAATAACCTGCTAATTTATGAGCTCCACGAGCGACCAGTGGTTAATAAAGTTTTCTTCTTCGCATCCTTTGCTCCCTTTCCTCAAAAACCCAGCACAACTTCTTGGCTCCGTATTCAATATATTGTCCTCAATGCTAGAAATTAAATTGGTTGCTATCGAACGCTGCCGCAGGTTCGGCGCACAGAAAAAATGAGAATGTCGGGTCCGTTACCTACAATTTGCTCAATATCAGAACAACATTATTTATGTAAAAAGTTCTTCTGATCTCAAAAAGCCAGAAATCTATATAATCAAAGATTTATTTCTTCGTGTATTGCAGGTGTATAAAGCACTGTCGAAAACTTCTGTAATTATTATAAAAGACACGGCTAAGTTGGCATCAAACGTTGCCACTGGCATAGCAGAGAATGTCATCTGGTACGCTAAGGACAACGCTCAGGCGTGCTGCTTTCACGATCGGGTGCTTGGCGTGCTTATTTCATTCCAGTGTTGATGATGGAGCGGCGAGGTTAATTGCACTTCTCAAGTCCAGTGTTTCATATATATAACTTTTAATTGCGAGGAAACTGTGGGATTTTGTGTGACGCTGTTATGAACATATTGATTGGAATGGTCTAACATTCCTATGCGTAGCAAAAGCTTACTTTTTCGCGCCGAATGGTTAGGACTGCCATAGAAAACCAATGAAATCCGTTTTTAACAATTATTGTGAGACAACGGTAGAATATTGTGAGATACTTTTGTGAACATATTAATGGCAATGGTCTGACCTTCTGATGCATCGAAAATCTTGCTTTTAATGTTTGTCCTGCCCTCAAATTGAGTTAAGACTGCCATAGAAAACCTAGGGGGTGCTTTTTTGACAATAAATAGCAAAAAACTAGAAGCGACCCCAAAAAGGATCTGCGAATGTTTGGATTGCTATGGACGATATGCGAAAAAATTCTGTTCATGACTTTCCGTTAAAAAATGCGCTTGTCCAGAATCTGCTTAAGCTTTCTGTGCGGTAAAGCAAGGCAGACGAAGAACTTTCTTAAAACACAAAATGGATGGTTCACACGTGTCCCATTAACAAAAACTCTGAAACTCGTGTCGATGAAGCAACTTTCCGGGGCACGTGTTTCACCCCGAGGCGGATTTTTTTCCTAAACACCATTATCGGTGCTCAGCTGGGCCGACTTGACTATGAAATGAATACTAAGGAGGGAATGTATGTTGTTAGCTTTAGGCTCTAGCCTCAAGCATCATGCGTTGGGTTTCGGTGCCTTTTGCCGTAAAAAAAAAATAAACACGGTACAAGGCATATGCATGAATATTATATGAGCCATGTCTTCTAGCAGACATCAAAGAAAGCGCCGCACTTTTCCTCCAGTGTCAATATTACAACTCCAGCTAAAATATAGGGTTGAGGCGGGGAAGCCAATCTTCTTTAATATAATTTCCGTCTGCTCCTTGAGCTAGAAATGTTCTTAGGTTGTCGCAACAGCGAACTTTCGAACGCAGCAAATTTGTTCGCAGAACGCGTGTGCAGTTTCTACGACTCTCAACAAGTCAGCTCAGATTGCGCACTATTTTCGTTACTCCACATTTTCTCCAGGATCCAATCTCGTGCAGTACCAAGCAACACAAACTTACCCTGGCAATAGCAATATCTAACGCACCGCGCTATGTTTCGCAAATACACAGTTATGGTTACAACGGTGCTGAGTGTGCGGGCCATACCTGAAATAGGCGCCGGTGTCTCTCATCGTCGACCGCTTGATCCACCATGTCCTGGGCTTGCCACCGCCAGAGGTTGGGCCATCCGAAGGGCGTTTGGCTGGCGTTGTAGAGTGGTTCCTCCGCAGGAAGTCTCAGCTTTTCCCATATCGAAAGTGCTGGATGTGCTTGCGTGACGGAAGGCTTTTGATCTCGTTTTTTGCTCCCAAACAGGTTAATCAGACGGCCTCGTCTTCTCCAGTTCACGCGCTCTCCTAACGTTATCATCAAGCTCGTGCTTGCGTTCGGAGTTTGGTCACGTTCTCCGTCTTCGGTTCGGTACTTCGGCTTCGCTTTCGCCTGGAAGGATTTCGATGGTGATGGCGCCGTTGAAACTACGTTCAATGAGTTGACTGGCGTTCCAGTATGATTAGGAGAAGTGCTCGACCTCACTTGGGGGTGAGACAGGAACGAATGGGTTGCGCACAGCAGAAAAGCCTGACAAAGGGAAAAAGAAACACAGGCGCTAACACACATGAGGTTTACGACCGCATTTTCTCCACTCGGGGACAGGACGTCTGTCGCCATTTGTTATGATTAAGTAATTAGGGTTCGCTAAATAAGAGAAGTATTCTTTGCTTATATTTTCATGCCTTGAATACAGATGGCAAGCGCGAACGTTGCATACAGGGTGACAGGAGGATCGCTCCCGACATGGCGATCCGTCGCTCTTAACAACAATCCATAGCACTACGACACGCCGCCGTATTCTGACTGAGCAAGGAGTGAGGGCAAAATGTACAGCTCCTGTATCGAAATTAACGTTGACGCCGCGCTGAACCTTACGGCACAAAAGACAGGACGGCGTCGCTTTGGCTTCGTCGATATAACAGTCTGCTAGAAAGCGCGCTGTCGCATAGGGTTCGATCCAGGGACTTTCCTATTTATGCATTATTTTTTCCAGCCTCGAGGCTAACGAAATTTGCCTCTTCCTTTCTCTTTACTCGCAGACAGTTTTTTCATGATGTAATTGGATAGACGACTGCTCCGCATTCATACAGGAATGAGTGAAGGATAGCAGGAATAAGATAGTAGGAATAGGAGCAAAGACATTTTCGCGGCATATTCATTAATATTTGCCAGTGAGAACTACTGCTCCGTTGGTATGACTTTTTGTCTTATGAACCGTTCACAAGTGAGTGTCTGGGAAGACAGCACATTCTTAAAATGTCCGTGCCTATAGCAGGGTATGCGCCGCGCTGCGAGTATAGACATAGGGAGCACAGGCGACACTTCATGGTGCCGTAAACTTCATTCCTGATTTCTTTGCACGAAGAGAACATTGCAAGTAGCCAACACAATGTTATTCAAGACTCAAAAGATTTCACCACAAAAGATTGCCTGTGTGCGACTAAGGTTATCACCAGTGTAGGCTTCAAGGATCTCTTTGGCCTCATCCGCAACCAGCTGCTTCGTTTGAGGTATATTTTTTTCTTTGGAATCATCCCCTCTGCGCAAGTATTTCGTTTGCCCCTGCGCCGCAAGACCCTATACGACGAGCAAGTTTTGTATACGATTTATCTGACGTTCGAGTAAACCATTTTTCTCTGCCAGTAGGAATAGAGAAGAGCGATATTTTCGGAAAGTTTTATTTTCCGCCTGTTTTACACGTAGATGGAAAGCATTGCATCCGCGCACAGCATTATAAAACTTTTCGTGATGTCTAGAAGCCGAGCTTTTGACTAACGGTCTGCCACAACACGCAATAAACCAGCAATAGCACGACAAATTTTAAAAATAAGCCACACAAATATGCCACTAGGCAGCGTTACGCCATCCTTACCAATCGTTTTTCCAGCAATTGCGTTAAAAAGGCATTAACGAAGTATCATTTGAAGATTTTGTTGCGTCCAGTTTGAAGCGGCTACTTAAGGGCACCGCTCCATGATTTCATAAAACTCCATGGTTTCATACGCGCCTAAATTCTGCATGCGCAGAGATGCTCGCAGTAAGCATGTTATCTGAGCGTGCCTGCTTTGCGTCTCATTACTCAGGAATGAGGGGTCATCTTGAATCAGCTGCGGGCGAGGGCTTGCCCCTGTTTCTGGCACGAGATTAGTTCCGGCACAATTTGCCGAAGGCAAACAATCCCCGCACTCCGCACCGCATCCGCTCGCTGGACGCTCGAGCATGCGGAGGGGCGTGGGCGTGTTTTGGGCGTGGGTGAGATGAAGCCAAGACCCGCAAAACACATCCATAATTCTCGCAGCACTGTGGATACCGGGCCGCGGGCCTCTTTCTACCGCACACGTTGTCTCGATCGAGCGTCTTGCCTGTGATGAGAAGATGCTCTTGCGCTACCGCGGAGGCGGAAAAGAATCACCGGTGGGCTCAGCTGTCGCTCGGTCGCGCTTGCGCGTGCATACCGAAGGTAATCCCGGTTATTCACGCCAGAGCGAAGGGGTGCAAGGTGTCTTGCCATCGGCGGGGTGACCCCCGTCTTGGGGGTTTGGCAGGAGAAGAAAGGAGGACGAACGCTTCCGGATCCATACATTTTTCGCACCTGTCCTGCACGCCGCGGGGAGAACAGTTTGAGCTATGTGCCCAGGTTCCTGCATAAGACGCTTGTGCATAGGTCGGAGATCTTACGGTAGAGATGCCTCGTACGGGATATTTTCGCTAGGAGAAGTATATTTTCCTTTTTACATTTCACCTACATCTCGGATCTTTTAGCGTATCTCGCCTTCAATATGCAAGTACTGACAACAGGGCCACTGTACTACAAGGATCCTTTATCTTCATTTTTGTTTCATTGTTATAGGCACTCTGAGGAGCTGGTGGAGTTGTTTCAGCGATAGCGGCGGTGTGGAGGCGCTGAAGCTATAGTGACGTAGGTAGTATGAATGAATGAATGAATGAATGAATGAATGAATGAATGAATGAATGAATGAATGAATGAATGAATGAAAGCGAGAACACAAACCTCCTAAACGTGAAAGATGGAGGAAACAGAAAGGAAAAGGAGTCACTAGAGGATCACAATTCATAAAAATTGTTACAATCTCAGCTTAGAAACACCAGTGCATTTTATGTTCGAGTTTGCCAATGAAGTAACATATTGAAGTAATTATGTAGTTCAGCCCCAGTTCATGCATGCACCTGATTACGGCTGTTTTAATTTACTTTTTACTTGGTTCCGTATCTTCGTGAATTCTTATATGTCATGAGTATGGTAATAGCTGGCCACTCTAGCGGTTCAACGACTGAAATGGCGCCCGAGTTTGAACACAATAAAATCAGAAACAAGAAAGAAAAAGATACGATGAAGACTGCCGATCTCATCGACTGCCGAAGATATTCGCAAGCTTCTTCGCCGATGAGCACATGATTATCTGGAGGAGGAGAGACGAGGAGACAGCGAGAAAAATTTTTCAGAGTACACCTAGCCGTACGCTGCAGCAGCGCCTGCGAGAGAACATGCATTGCTGCTAACTGTGATATGCATCGGACATTCATATTCATGTGCGGAAACTGGACCGGACCTAAAGATACAAGATTAAAGGCGGCCGTTTGGCGCTGTAGACAGTTTTGAAAGTGGTAGCGACCACTAATCCAGCTTTGGCCGATCTATGTGAGGTTAAGTACGTTGTACCACTGCTCACAAAGTTTCGATCAATAAATAACGTAGCCCTACTTCCTCTAGAGGAACCAAGGGCGACCATTGCTCAGTGAAGTAATATCTACAGACAACTCGGAAAGATTCCTGACAGCATTTCACTCAGCTTCTTAGCAAAATACCTCGTTTTTCTCCAGCCGTGTCACCAGCTCGAACGCCTTTCATTTTCAGTCTGCTGCGGTTCAAGAAGCTTCACTGGCATCTGCGCTCCCACTATCGTTACTGCCACGGTTCACTCTCGTGACGACTTAACACAGCCGATGACCCTTGTGCGGTAGAAGATAGCCCCGTCTACCCTTCACTTCCGATCCTCTGCTTTCCGCGCCGGGAGCGCGTGACAGTTTTGACTGAGCAGCCCTGGCGATGCGCGTTGGCCCGGGACTCTCGCGCCAGATCTAAGCACACGTCGTGGCTCCGTGGGGCGTGGCGGTCATTTCTCAGCTGTCGGCTGATGGCCCTTCGTTCCGCTCGGTTAATTCGGTGCGACTGTTTTCGGCCAGAGTGAGACTTGGGATTCATCCTTGCCCCTCTTCTCTGAAATCGCTCGTAAAGGAGTATTATGCCTTCCTCCAAGCGCTCGCCTCCCTCCCCCCCCTTTCCCCGCTCCAGCTCCCGACGACGTGAGACTAGCACTCCGTTCAGCGAAACTCAGGCGTGCAGACCCTCCCAGCAACTTCTGAAACACGAGGACCAGACTCTCGGTGCCTGCTGTCTCGAGTTACGCGTTGTGTTCGGTTCGGGTGCGATTTTGAACTCTGCGTACATTGGTGTCATCGCCTGTGCCACTGAAATAAGTTCTTCACTTGCGATGGCCGAGTGAAATAGAAGCACCTTCGCTACTGTGTTGTTGATGATGATGATACTGAATTTTTATGGCGCAAAGGCATCTGTTGCCAAAGAGCGCCATGGCACAAGGTATTTTAGTCTTCTCAAGGTGGGGTCGAAGACCCATTTGCCAGGCATTTCACCCTAAAGAAGCCGAGCCCCAGACCAAGGGAAAGCTTGTACCCATTGTACCACTGGTGGGTACCCGGCGGTACTGGGGTTCGCACCATGCACCTCTCGCATGTTCACTGTGTTGCCCACATACGTCGTGTAGTTTTGATGGGAGAAAAGCCCAGCCGCCGATAGAAACACCTGTGCACTAGTGCACCTTCCGCTGCTCGTGACTTTCAGGATAATTTGTTCCAGAATGTACACTACGTGTGACCACAGTGGGCGGACAATGGACTGCATCAGAGGATAGCAGAAAAAGCAATTGGGCCGTTTTTGTACCTGCCGGGGGCGACCGATGAAAAAGATCACGTGAACATTGTATACGGGACGACGCTGGAGTAGCAACTAATTGAATTTGTGACAGAGTTTCTCATTAGACAATGACGCTAAAACAGGAGCCTCAATTACGAAATTGTGCTTTGGTTCCAGATTTCACACAGCTTCCTAATATACGGAAACAAAATATGATTTGTGTCAGCGAGGCATTGGCCTTCTTTACGAGTCGAAACTTTGTTTTTGATAAGTCAGGATACTGCACATATGCATCGTGTGTGAGATGCAATGGCCCCTTGTTTAATCATTTTCTTCGCGGGGATGGGGTGAGGGGTAGGTTCTGCCTCTTGCGTGCCCCTTTCCCTTGAGGAACTATGTCGAAGAATAACTAATCATTTACAAAGCAAAACAGAGCAAACCTCAGAAAGGACACAGAAGGGGAAGGCAAGACACTGGCGCTAACAGCGGAAGTTTTGTTGTTCTGACACCTCGCTAAATATAAAGCAGTCATCAAAACCAACAAGAACAAAGCCTGACAGACAAACATCGGAACCAGAAATAGGGCAGGAGAACCGTGATCACTCAGCTCCCGATAAGATACGTAACTCCTTATCCAAAAGGGCGATGGAAGGAATGCTAACACAGCGCTCATTTAGGCTCGCGATTTTTCGGCCTCAATGATTTATCGCGTTAGTTTGTCCTCGAAACTGCGCTGCACGCTGATGTTACTCAACTCAGATGTGCAGTGAAAATCTCGGCAGTGAACACCCAGGAGGCCTGAAATCTGCCCTTTCACATTGTATTTGTGCTCTGATAATCTTTTATTAGGGCATATTTGCCGGTTTCGCCTACGTATGCATGGCCACAAGACAATGGAATTGAATACACGGCGCCTTCAGCACAAGAAACGAACCGCTCGCGATTTTTTATGGTGCCACCGGCGTATCCTCGACCCATATCATTTTTACGCGTTTGCACAGACTTCACAAGCGATTTGCAAAAGAGTTGAGATCTGGGCCAGTTGGTACACAGGCGAAAAAGCCAGTAAAAAAAAGACAAAGGACAACAGAAGGGATGCGCACAACTATGACTGGTCTAGCAACTGACAAGCGATCCGGAGCCGAACACTCGAAGCACGCTCGTAGTTGGTTAAGCGCGCCATCATTATTTCCTGCTTCAAAATTGCAGTCCAAAAATCCTGCACCACATGCTGGAAGATAGTTTTTGAAACCACACGCGCCGTCTAATGTATGCTTGATACCCGCCGACGGTCTTATCCTCAGTGGATGAGACTTCAGTTAAGAACAAAACAGACACGCAAAAGAGACAAGGATATGAAGATCACTGACATTTCCTACGCACACGGGATTTCACACAACTTGAGAAAGTTATGAGGAGGAGTAGGAATAGACGTCCTTTTTTCAGCTACGGATCGCTTGTCAAGTCTGTGCAAACGCGTTAATCAAATCGGTTGAGTATACGTCGGTGGCACCATAGACCATCGCGAGCGGTTCGTTTCTTGTTCTGAAGGCGCCGTGTATTCGATTCCCTTGTATTGTGGTCATGCATAAGTCGGCCAAACCGGCAGATGTCTTAATAAAAAAGATTATCAGAACACAACTACAGTACGACAGGGTAGATTTCAGGCCATCTGTGCGTTGACTTTAACACAAGCGTAACAAGAGAAACACAAGCGCGCTGCGCAGGTGCGGTGTGCCGCTGACAAACCCACGTGAGAAATCACCGAGGCCACAAAAATCGCGAGCCTAAACGAGCGTTGTGTCAGCACTCGTTCCATAGCTCTTCTGGATAAGGAACTACGTATCCTATCAGAAGCTGAGTGATCATAGTTCTCCTTCTCTATTGCTGGCTCCGACGTTTGTCTATCAGGCTTTGTTCTTGTTGTTTTAATGCGAAAGCACTACTCCAGACGTACCAACCCCGAACACGAATCTTGTAATCTTGTCCTGCCTTGAGCTCCGAGCTAACCCTAGCTTACCCGAGTTACTCGGGTAAGTTCGGAGGAGCGTCGCACCTGCTGCAGCCAATGGGAGGAGGGTGCCGCACCACCTAGGTCACGTAACCTTCTGGCGTCATCACAACCTGCCCTCGCAGGTGGTAGTTAAATGAGTGATTGGTCGCTAGAGGTTTCTCGGGAAGAGCAACATGGGTAGCACAATCCCTACCGATGGCTGTGATAGAAACAGCCACCTGCCAGTGCAGTGGCGCATCGCTTAGGCTGGTAGTGGTATGAGGACTCACCGCAATCTAATAATGTTAAGTAGAGAATGACCAATTCGGCATACATGGGCATTAACCCACTAAAGGTATCACGTCACACCCTTAAGGCCGAGCTTGTGTCCCCTCCAATCGAAGAATGAACACCTGCTTTCGCACGTTTACTCTGTTTAACTACGTTATACCCCTACCACTTTTTGATGCTTGCTGTATATTCACCGAGGTTTCATAACAATGTAATTTCAGTTGTTATTTTGCGTCAGTGTCTCGCCTTCCCTTTCTGTGTCCTTTGTGAGGTTTGAGCTGTTTTTCTTCGTGATCAGCGACCAACCAGCTTGAGATGCGTTACTCGTGTTAATTTATTACCCCAATGCCACTTTGCATATGTGTTTCTCTTATGCTTGCGTGCTTTTTTTGCTGGCTTCATCCATCAAGCGTCTTGTATCACTTCTCCAAGCAAAATACCTTTCGGTCGTTTGTAGAAATTTTCGTGTTTTATGTGAAACATAATGAAAGCGTTAACTCGATTCTCGACACACAAACTATGGACAGTTAAAGAAAGCTAAGCCACGGCTGCAGAATTTGTTCACTTTTCATTTTCTGGGCGAAATTTAGGAGTTTGTGTGAAGCACTGTCGTGTTTGAAAAAAATTACATTACTTTGTATCTCAAGCATTGAAGGTACATTTCAACTTTCCGTGCTTCAACTAGTGCACATTATCTTTAATTTTTGTTCTACATGTTTTGCTTCGCAATTTCTGCTCTGCAAGTCCTTTACCTACAATTTCAATTACAATTACAAATTACAATTTCTATATGTTTAGCTATGTTTTGCTGCAGGAGAAAGAGGACTATTTGTAACCGCGCTGAAATGGTGTCTTGCCTTTGCTGCTATGGAATTTCAATATATTGTTGCGGTCCATGGCTTCACTAATGCTCGATTCTAGTCTGAACCGCAAATACCAGCTCCTTGCCAGGAAATATTGTCTGGACGCTTCTCAGCACTAAAAGTAATAAATCAACAATAAACGAAACGCACGAAATTGAACAAGAAAAGCCCATGGAATCGCAACAGTTGGCAGTAATTGACGCCAAACACAGTATAGGACATAACTGTAGTTTTTTTTCTTTGCGGTAATTGTTACTAATAGACTCAAAAGAAAACATTTGACAGAAGTCTGTCTGGTTGGGAAATTAATTTAGTAGAAAGATGACTGACGCCAACCAGGTTTTTTTTGAAAAACACGACGTTTCCAGACCGGCTCGGTTCCTTCTTCAAGGTGTGACTACGGGCGAGGCGCAGCTTCGCTTTTTAAGCCCTCGTGTTGAATACCTCCTGGTCAATGGTCGCAAACAATGTATGTAAGACGAAGGAAGTGTCCCCAGGGAGCGATTAACATTCCTTCGTGTCTGTTCTTCACATGAAAAAAAAGAACCGAGAAGAACTGAGTAGTCTCCGATCTCCAAAAAAATGGGTACCCCAGTTCATTCATCCGACCTCAGCCAAAAGCAAAAAACAAAAAAAAAAACAAAAACAGCTCTATTCCTTCCGCAAGCACACGCCAGAACCGGAAACGTGTTTGCATACCATACGTGAAAGGCGTGAGAGAGACGCTGGCTCAAATTCTCGAAATGTTCGTCTGCCCGACAAACATTTAGCCCGCAGGCCCGCTTAGTTCGCGTCGGCCAGCCTATTGCGGCAGCCAAGTGACAACCGGATTTAGGGTGGCTGAACCTTCTATAAACAGCTAATTCTGCTCGCAGTAACAAGTTGACAGCTCTAAGCAACGCGAAAACATGCCACATCTGGTTAGCGACACTTTTCGCCTCTTTCGCGCAACTAACGTGATCTATAGTACCCGCCTACATTATTTTGTGGTCACTTATCTCAAGCCGCAGAAGTTAAATGCAAATGCGTTCATTTTTCTGTATGAACCTACGTTCAAAAAAGCGTCCGGTTTTGGATTTTTCTTGTTTGTTCGGACTCATCATGCGTGAAGAGATATTATCAATAGGATCTGTTTTGCTTGTTGTCTGCTTGAACACGAGGCCAATAGGCCTGTTGTCTCCTTCAAATATTATAGGTTACGAGAAGAATAATAGCAGTAGTGTTTCAGCTTGTAGGGTATAAATGAAAAGGTCTCAATTTAGATGGAACAAAGAAATAGTCGACCGTTCGTCCAACGTTAGCAAATAACTTTCCCGAACGTCTATGCTCAGTTATTTTATTTTTTGTTGGCCAGAATCGAGTTGCAAAATGCTACAGCCTACAAGCACGCTAACGTGGCACAGGGGCGAACAACATTAGCAGGAGCAACCATGAATTATTCACATTTCTTCTCAAGCGGTTCATGAACGAAAGAGAAGCCACTTAAGTTTCATAACAAATGCACCAGCAAGAATCTTCAATATCCAGTAGCCCGTACTCATGATCTCTTTGATCTCCGCTGGAACAGTTGCAAATTCCAAAGTGCGAACTTGAGCTCTTGGTATCATTCCTATCACGAAACACAGACGTGCACCTACGCAGTATTATTTCTTACCATTGTCCCGTAGACTTCCATGTCGATTCAAGGGATCTTCAAGCAGCCTTTCTGGTGTCTTGGCGGGGAAGCATTTCCTTCCGTCGATGGCTCTACGCGCTTCTCCAGGTCGGCACTCCTCTAGAGTGTGCCCGGAGCGCACCGTGTACCCTCTCTGTGTTCGAGGCGTAAAAGATTTTTTTTTTGTTGTTCTATAGTTCGCGATCACGAGTGCTCTGGGCTTGAAATTTTCCCATTACAAGGCTTGAGTAACAGAGGTCGAGAGATCGGCGCGAGCGACTTCCCCGTTCAGGAGGCCATTCACACCACAGAATCTGCCTAAAGCAAGAAAACTAAGCACGTTAGCGAGCTGGTTTTTGTGTTTGTGCGCCTTTTTTCTTGTTGATCTCGTTACTGGTATCACGAAATCTAAGCTTAGGGCATTCCGTGCGACATAGCGCCATTTTAACTGTCGCCTTTCACAGCCTGGTGGGCAGTCGGTCAACCATGGTCGCCGTTTATGAGGTTGTAAATAGGAATCGCCTGCACGGCCCTGTTCGGAGAAGTCATTCCTTCTATTATTTTTTTTTTGCACTCGCTCTCTTTCTGTGAAGGCGCAGCTTTAAAGTATGGTAATATTTTCGAAAGTATTTTTTTTGTTTCTGTGATTGCCCTCCGTCAAACACTTTCAGAGTGGTCCTATCTTGTTGCTGCTATAAATAGCAAGGCTCACTGGGCTACAATAAAATTCATGTCAGTGTTAATTCTTGCTTAGCTATTCGTCAAGAGAAGGTAAGAAATAATCGAATAATTTTTGTTTGTTGTTTTCTTAGAACACTTTTGAAACCCCTGAAAAATTAAGCCAAAAATATTTTTCTGCTTCCTTTGAGAATGCACCAAATAAATATAAATTTCGATCTTTTTAGCAGATTTTAGCGTCATCGATATCAATCGTTTAGGTTAGACGTGAAGTCTTTCGAAGTTCTTTTCATTGGCTTGGATAGCTTTCTTTGGCTTGATGCTTAATTTAGCACGAGAACCATCGCACTTCGATTAATTGTCGTACAGTCAACCCTTTGGTATTTGAGACGACCGCAATAATCTCAAAAGCTTTCGATAAAAGGTTGCTACTCACGTTCTGTGCGAGGTCGCCAACTGTTTTCTGAGGGCTAGGTTCCCTCGCCCTTCCACATCCCCATCGCCTAAGTCCTCCGAACCGTGGCCGGATGCTTAAGGCATGGCATCAATCACTTCTATTTCAGGCCTTTCCCAGGAATCTTCTCGACTTCCTGAGTTGGTACCGATGCACTTACTGAGGTGGCAGGCCTTGCAGCGCCGATCTCTGTTCTGGTTGGGTAGTAAGAGAAAATCACTATGCAGTGCACAAACAACCCACCCACTTGTGTGTCACATTCGCACTTCAGTAACGGAATTGCCGGCAAATATTCTTCACAAAGGCTCACACTTCCCTTTTGGCCAAATGGGCCCTGTTCATTTTTTTTAATTGGTTTAAGCCTGGTGACGCTTCTGCAGGTACAGGCTACTTCTCATTCCCACTTTATTTTTGACATTGCTTTCCTCCATTTAACCGGGAATGAGACTTCGATTGGGGCGCTACCATGGTCTTTGACCTGCCCTTATGTGGCGACCTGTGCACGCCTCTGTGTAAGCCTATCGTCAAACGAATCTTTAATCGAGCTCATCATCGCATCATTGCAGATTCTCACATTCCATTGGCCGGTATCGAAAGAAAGCATCCTTGGATTTCAGCGAGAACAGACCGAGCAATGTGTTCAAATGGGTACCCCCTGTATAGCCTAGTGAAGGCATTCGATGCTTCTCTGGCTATTGCTTTCATCTGAAGCCCACTTGCCTCCGCTTCTGCGGCGCGCACTGCTGTATCATCGCGTCTACGTCGTTGTGCCTCGATTGTTGCGACACGCACTATGGGGTCTTGCCCCTGAATCGTTTTTGCCTCTGCTGCGGTGGCACGCGCTGCTGTGTCTTCGTGTCCACGCCCTTTAGCCTAGATATCGGCGTCACTTATATTTGGTTCTTGTGATTGCAATCTCTGGCTTGCGGCCTCGGCTTCATGCCGTGCTGGGTCTTCGCAGGATCAGGGCTTCCGTTCACAATCTCGTTCCCGCCGCAAAGCTTGAAGGTTGCGCGTCCACAGGACCCGAAGTATCCATGGAGCCTGAAGCAGTGTCGCTCAGAGGGTTTATTGCTAAAACGGGTTATCATTTCTAGCGCGTCATGTCAACACATCGAACAATGCGCGTGGCAGTGGCAAAGACAAAGACGAAGAAACTCGCTCTTGAAGGTGCGCCGACTAGTGGGCAACGACTTCCCTCCTCGCCACTTGTTTCCTCTCCCACACCCACCTCCCCTCAATCTCTCCTTCTCTCTGTGGACACTGCAGCACTATTCCTCGATCTTCGGAATGGTGCATTTGCAGCTGTAGCTTTAAGGCTTCTGCGCCGATTACCTCGCGCTGTAGAGGATCTCCACTAGCAGCTTCGTCTGAACGTCGCCTTTGAAAATATCTGCCGATACCGCTTAGACCAAACCATCTTTCTACACTTTGTCAAGTGTGACTTTAAACTGTGGAGCTCATTGTTTTTGGAAAGCCCGCCCGACGAATACGAATGACAAAACACGTTACCACTTTAACTTATCTACCTTGAACGCACTAGCATTTTAGAAAAGCTTTATATTCTTCTTTACCACAGCTTGCTTTCAACTTAAAGGATTACAATCTAGTTCTCTTCCTCGGAACGGAGAAGAAGAACAGAATAACATCATCATCATCATCATCGTCATCATCATCGTCGTCGTCAGCCTGAGTCTATTAGCGATTACCTTAGTAAATACCTTATAGGCAACGGAGAGTAAGCTTATTGGTCTGTAATTTTTCAAGTGCTTGGCGTCTCCTTTATTATCAATTAAGATAATGTTTGCGTTCTTCCAAGCTACTGGTACGGTCGAGGTCGTAAGGCATTGGGTATAAAGGGTGGCTAGTTTTTCTAGCACAATCTCCCCTCCGTCCTTCCGATCTGCTGTTACCGATGCTCACCAGTTCCTTTTCCCCTTTGCATTGCTGCTTAGGCTTTCTTTCCTTCCTCTTTCGTTACTGAGGGGATGACGCGTTGCTGTGCGCTACTCTCCCTCGCATTAACGTTCTAATTACATTGCCTACTGTATAGATTTGCGTAGAACTCTTCGGCTACTTTAGCATCTTATCCATATTGTTAATGACATTGCCCTCCTTGTCCCTTAACACATACATCTGGTTTTTCCCTATGCCTAGTTTCCTCTTCACCGCTTTTAGGCTACCTCTGCTCTTTAGAGCATGCTCGATTTTCTCCATATTGAACTTCCTTATGTCGGCTGTATTGAGCGTATGAAGCGGAAACTTACTTTTCTCAATAAAATTGCGTGCATAGCGATCACAAAGGGAGGAAAAGTTAGCCATTGTGAAAGCCACAAATGCTGCATTTTCTGTTGTAAAGGAACTGCTATCAAATATGAGCAAAAAGGATCGCAATTTTTTTCTTTCCTAAATTTTCCCGCCTTTAATTGCTTGCGCACAGGAGTTCGATTTTTTTTCATTGCGAGAGCGAAGCGAGGTCATATGAACTGGCAAAACTTTTTTGTCTAATTTTCGAGCATTTCACGTGACTTTTTTTATTGTACCCTTCGTGCTCGAAACGCAGCTAGAGGGTCCATAAAATACTTATCAAGAAAAGGTTCACTGTTCCTTCCGTATTGAAGGACTCTACTTCATAAAGTGCCCTCCAGGAAGCATTTTTCAAATCCATTTTATAGAAGTGGGGTTATTGGGAATCTAAATTTACCCTTTCTACTCTTCGCACCTGTTTTTCTTCTTTCAATATTAATAGGACGCTCAAAGCCAAATGCCTCTTTACCGGCCCCACCCGGAAAGCGTCATCCATGACATCATCATACCCTATAGTTTGCTTTTTAACTTTTTTTAGTTATCTCAAGAGGCAGCTAATTCCAGTCATGGAGTGCATGATAGGCCATGCTCCGTCGTGTCGTTCTGCTTTTAGTTTCTGTTCTGCTGTAGTTGCTTCGCGACCTTCATTTAGGGCCCGAATGTAGCTGGCGAATAGGCTTTTCGAAACTTATGCACACAGTCCCGTTGTACGAAGAGGGCGCGATCATTAAAAAGTCTCAAGAAAGGGCAAGCCAATTCTCGACCGCAATCCGGCGTTCTCTCCTGCGTGTCGAATGCAGTGTTTATCTCAAATGTTCACAATCTAAGGACTGCGAACCTTTACTTACTATACCTAAAGATTGTAACAGGGCGCGTTTTAAAGCAAGGAACGGGCAACAGGCTAAAAATTTTCCGCTCCTTGAGGGGGATGCTTGCGAAGAAATGCAACTTCATGCACCAGCACACAGCTCCGTGTATCTGGGATTTAGAAACAGCAATTATAGACGACGTAATACCGCCATGCCGACACCACTTATGTGCTTGCAAATCACGCTACTGCAGTATACATGTACGTACTTTTCTGTCGTCCGGCAGATGCGGCACTATTTTTCACCACTAACGAGCTCGGGGAATTTTTTCTCCCCCACCCCCTTTCCCCCTATCACACGCGCCCCCTTTCCTTTCCGAGCGCGCGCCAAATGAGTGTGATTTGTGCCGGAGGACACGCCTTCCGGCTCGGTGCGGATGTAAGCGCGGTATACCTCTGCATTTAGATAACAGTAGTTTATGAGGGCGACGCAAAAAGAGCGAGTAAGAAAGATGCACTATGCACTTCTTCGTCTGTTCATTGTTAGCATCTTGCTTTGTGCCTGGCCTCAGTTATGACACTGTCCTGAGAGAAAGAAAGCGACCACCGTAATGACTGGCTCGACAAGAAGCTACCAAAGGAGGAGCTTATCGTCCTGTGGAATGCGAAGGTCTTCAAACTGCAGGTCGCAATCGCTTTGGAGGGTTATAAAACGCGTGTTGATTGCGAGAATTATTCTTATTATTTTTAATCTGTTGTAGTAGAAAATTTTACAGTAATAAAGTCTTAGTGAGTATGGACGTCGTTTAAATAGCGAATTAGGTTTCCAGAAAATTCAGAACCGGCCACTGACCTTTCGTACCACGACAAACGAGATATGGTGGGCACTTGCTGTGCGATGTACACAAGTCAGTAGTTACACCATTAGTAACGACTGAATACCACATATTGGCGACAATGCGATGTTGAGAGCATAGCCGCAATTATTTATTGTGAAATTGCCGTCTTGTCTTACCGCTGTCGTGAACCAGGTGGCATGTGATTAGGGTTCTTTGTTTTCGGGTAAAACCCAATTTTTCCCCGATTTCTGGCACAACTACTCTGCCCGCAGTTGGCGCGCGTGAGAGAGGTGGCCGACAGATAGAGACGAAAACGAGTTGACGTTATGGTAACTAAGAGCCGTACTGGATCCATTGCTGAAGGAGCTGCTAAGTCAGTCGTTCGATGACTGCCGACCTCTCTTGATTTCCGTGATCGACGATGTAGGACATACTTCGCGGGGAGTTTAACCAGTACTTGCTGAAAGACGCCCTACTAATACAGGTGTTGAAGTCATGGGCTTTTTTCACGCCCGGCGCAACTGTGCGCTACCCCGACCTAGCAAACGCCGCGCTGTCAATGTCATGCATAGCTAATGGCAAATGTGATGTTGAGAGAATATTCTCTCAGCCGTGATACCTCCAAAAGACAGGGCAGGTCTCGTATGGAAGCAAAAATGTTTCGCATGCAAATGATTAGGTCGGTTAACAAGGACGTGTTAAAAGACGATGACCAACTCTTATGAATAAAATGTTTCATGTCCCAAGACTGATCCAGGTTCTTTACTAGTGATTATTAATTAGGAAAAAAAACGCTAAATTCTGGGAAATTTACTTGAAGCATCCGATTTTCCCCCGCTTACCAGCCTGAAACATAGGTGAAATTGTTACCCTCCTATTGAAAAAAAAATCAAATAAATTATTACAGTTTGTGAATTTAACCCGAATTTCGGAACGTTTCCAAGAAAAACCCAATTTCTCCTCTAATATCAAGTTGAAAAATAGCGCCCGATTTTTCGCCCAAATTTAAAAAAATATAAAACTCCGAAAGGAAGAACCCTATATGTGACCCAGGCCTGAGCAAATATGCAGACTGCTCTTACAATGCAGTGAATAGGCTTTGAAGAATAGGCCAGTTTATCGTAGTTGAAAAGAAGCGGCTGCGTACAGATGTGTGCAAGCAGGACCTCAGCGTCCGATTCAAAAGCCAAATACTAAAATACTTGCATTAGACGTTGCATCGAGCTGCTTAAAAGTTGAATATGAAGGCCCTTGTCAAACGTAGATGACCCAAGGGATTTTCTTCTAGGCCGTGTAGTGTGGCTCTTGCAGCATCCATGGAAGTCATGACTTTCGGTGGTGTAGGGAATAGAGTTTCCCTCACTTTCAAGAGAGTTACAAACTCTGGCGATGCAAAACGATCCACACAGCATGGTACATAATCAAACCGCTTGGTCAGCAAACTTTTGAGAATACTGTACACAGCTACTGCCGTCAGAGGCCTTATTTCGAGATGGCTATATAGTATACTGGAACTGCCGGATATTCTGTTTTGAATTCACTGATGTGCCGTGTGGATGGATGTTTTGAAAAAAACTTACGTCATGACAAGCACATCTATTTTTTTTTTCTTTGTTGAGAAATAAACAGTGGCACTATCAAGCAGTAATTTCTATTTATATATTCCCGCCAAAAAAGAAAACTTTCATTAAGGACGAACTGGTGAGCTAGTTCGTTACACAATGCAAATGATTCCCAGCGCACAAGAGACGTAAACTGACAGAAACACACCACAAAGCACCATGTGCGGCGCCTTGTGGTGTGTTTTTTTGTCAGCTTACGCCTATTTCCTGTGCGCCGGGAATCATTTGGTTGCCTTAATTAAGCATCCTGCCTCCATCAGCGAGGTAGGTCGGAAACTGTTCGTTGCACTGAAGTGTATGCAGCATTTTGAGCCTAGTTTTTAACTTTTCACTGAGGGGAGGTGCTGTTCAATGGGATGGAAATCACTGTACTTACGTCCACCACTATGCCACTACACGCGCTAAGTACACTACTAACCACATATCACAATGCCGCATTCGCAACTTTAAAATGACAGAGTGCACAACCGGAGTACTGTTCAGGTCCTCTTTCTCGCTCAACACGATTTCTGCATGTAATTCGCTGCCAGCAGGCATTGCAGTCATCGAATTAAATCAAACGTTCTTTTCCAAGTTCTTATAAACTCTCAAAGGTATAATGGTTTGACCGCTGTATTTGATTTGATTTCTTTTTGCTTGTGCATGGTTCCCTTTTACACATTTCATAATTTTGTTGCGCACTACTGTTTTCTTGCGTTTTTCCATGGTTTGGTACTTACTGCCGCCGCGAGATATGTTTCGTTGCAAAAAATATCAATGCCTTGCAGTACTACTCCTATCCTCAAGCGCACACATTGTAAGTCTTCTTGTGCGTGAAATTAGGTTTGTGTGATAAATGAATAATCCATAATTTTCTGCAAATAAAAGAATAAACAAATCATTGCCCTTGATATTGTAGACTGGGGTTTGATTCAAGGCGTGTTTCGACACGAGCCGTTGAATTCTACGAACAGCCCTAGTAGAGAACACCGCGCTCGAAGAGCATGGCTGTTTCGCCCACTTTAGTTATATATTAAATATTTAATCCGGCCCGTGTGATGTACGAGGAAACCACATGTAACCGCTCATTCCTTTCGGAACGCTGCTGGGAAAAGTTAACTAATCTTAAAGAAACTGTGCTGCTGTCACAGCATTTTGAGCTTCGCGACATCTATGTGCGCCGACCGACTTCTCTGTTTGCAGCATAGTGCTTTGCTCGCTGTTAAGATGGCGCCACAGATCAGTGCAAGACTGGATATATTCTGCTTGTATCTCACTTCCTCAAAACCCCGTCAAATCATGTGATCGATCCGTTTACACGTTTCAGAGGAGAATCGGACTTCTACGCCTGTGTTGTCACTAAGATGGGCTCTGTGATCCTGTGACTCGATGACTTAAAATAAATCTAGGCGGTCGTATTTCCACCACGGTTTTGAAGATGGTCGAAAAATTCGGCGGAATGGCATCAACACAGCCGAGGTAAACCCGAGCATTATAATAATGCTACAAATCTTGTGTCAATTAAAAAGAACGTTACGTGTTTCATAGGAAAATTACGCTAATATTAAATATTAAGAAATGATATATGTCATACTGTTAACATGAGTTTTGAAATTCTAACTAAACAATATGCGGTGCTCAAAATCTTTTCTAATGCTCAAGTCATAAATATAAAATAATATTAGAAATATATTTCAATCATTGTAACCCAGGACTTTTCATTGTAACCGCCTCCCCCCTTCTCCGCGGATATCAAAGATACCATACACTGGCATACCATACACGCACGCCATAATAAGGCCAGCAATTACAGGGACAGTTATGCACATACCTCCTCGCAGATCCGTTACTAGTTTGTGCTCAAGTATGGTTGTTAGCAAAGTGTACCTCGTATTTACATTGGTCTCCCCATAGACCACAACGCGGAAGAAATTTGTGTGCCGCCATTTTGAAAGCGCTGTGGCACCATCTGTTCAACGCGTACTTTCGCAATGCCACGCAAGGTGACACGACGCAGGGCGCATACGGGAGCAGCGTCTAAACGGCACTATGTAATCGCTGCACGACGCCGTATTTGAAGACATAATTTGCAGTGATCGAGTTTATTATCCTCTGACTTTCGGCGCGGTCCTTGTGTCCACTGGCAATGGGTCTTCAAGGCCCCAGGTCCACCATCGGGGCACATGCCTCCGGCGAATGCAAGAACTTCGCATGCGATTTTCTAAAAAACACGTTTTATTCAAAGTCCGCGAAACGATGAGAAAGGGTTCAATAAAGCAGTGAGCGTTGCTATAAACGGCTCATCTGCAGGCCTGCCCTTTGCGCAGTAATGCTGGAATACGTGTACAGATAGCAGGTCTCATATGGTTTTTTCGAGCCAAACCCTCCTAGACTGGCACTTGTTACGAGCCATGAATTAGGAAAGTGTGTAGCCGCGATATTACGACATCCGAGGTACACGATGAAAAAGGGAACCCACTCAGCCTCACCCACTTATGTAACACTTGAGCACTGGAACTGCAAAGGCGAGCCAGTTTAAACAACCAAAATGGGCTCACAGAGGATCGCTCCACTCGATTAGATTCATTCGCTTCTATCAGGGATGCTGCAAGCCACCGCATTATATATTTCAGTGCGACCACATAAATCGATGCCGCTAACGGGTAAACACAGAAAACAAACGCTGCTGTTTCAGGCTGGACTTGTCGTTTCGTAGCAGAGAAGCACTTGGTCGGAGCTGTGGTTACTACGATGGATACCGACCGTCAAGCACTACAGGCTCGAGCTTCGCGAAATCCGAGGGCTCCAACCATCCGTCACTACACGCATACAGTGGGGCACCACTGCGGCGCACGCAACCTCCGCAGGGAGCAGAGCTGCAGAGCACCTCGCAGCAAGGAAACAGGCTTCCGACTCCATAAACGAGACATTTATTCACCCCGTCCCGAATGCCCCGAGCATACCTGCACGCTCCCGCAACACGGTCACTGAGTGCTAAGCGTATTGAGATTGCCACGCACTTGGGTTTACCGTTGCAAACGCCGTACTTACTCGTGCTTTCGTACTTGCCTTGTATTTCGTTCTATGCACCGCAGCAGTACACATTTCTCGGAGGTCGGCATTATTATCGCCTGATGTGAAACGATGCACGATGCGGGCTGAACACTCCGCAGCGGCACACCTCTCGACACGTGTCGCGCACATCGCACACAGCACTCCACAACCAAGCTGATTCTTTTCATCTGCCTATTAATGACTGCGTAGACAACGCAGTGCTCCCCAGATGTCTTCTTGTACTTCCAACAGTGTAACACGGACATGTTTAAGCACTCTGAGAGGTTACGAAGCTCGCTTGTTGTGCATGGCGCAAAGGCACTTCGTAGCTTTTTGGCAGCCGCCTGTTGCCTCGTGTTTGCGGGTACATGCGAACCGGTCCCGGTGCGAGAGTATCGCATTCTCGTCTATAGTCTCTGTATAAATAGAGGCTCCGTGCCTGATAAGAACTGCGCTGTCATGGGCCTGTGAGCGCTGCACTACACAGCGTGCAAACTTCCTGTCCGCATGCTCTCTGTGCGTTGCAGTCACCGGATAACTCACGCAATAATTCTTACCGCCTCTTCTATATCGGGAACTTTCTAACATCCACGTAGCAGGCTCCTAAGATATATTTTTAACGCAAAAGGATATATCTTTCGGCAGAAAAACAGCGACAACAACTTCCGAGTGTGTCAGTGTACACACTCGCGCAACGTAGCTAACGGCGCGGTTCCGCGCACCGATCCTTATTAGAATAGTTGGCTGCGTCGCCGCGGTGTGGCGCCAATTTCGTGAAAATCGCTAATGGCCTGAGCAGTACGCCTCGCATTCATTTTGCTCATAACTATGGAAGGACTATTCCTGTTTCAGTTTTGGCGGATTCTTTTAGTTTCATCGATGAATTGAGGCCTTTCTTTAAATATATTTTTTCTCACATACAGTCATGAAGAGTCTTTTTTTCCTTCACTGAAGATCAGTAGTACCGTAATATAGAAAGAGTAGAGAACATGGCCGCCCGTTTTTGTTTCAATAACTATTCAAAGAGTTTCAGTGTGACAACTGCAAATGATTGCCATGGCTGGGATACGCTCGAAAAACGGAGAAAAATGCTTGGTTTAAAATTATTCCACGATAACTTTCATTCCAAAACAGCTATAGAACCCGGTCGGTACATGTTGATTCCCAATTGCATTTCGTCAGTAGAACAAATCTCTTCAAAATGACCCTTTTCCCCGAACAATCAGGGAATTGAATCGACTAGATAGTGTTGTTGCAACTGTCGTATAAAATGATTTGTTCGTTCTATGCTGAATTAATTCATCTCTTAGCATATTCTGATTGTTGATGTAATCTATCTGCACATATGTTTTTTTGCCCTGCATTTTACCCCCCCCCCCCCCCGCCGTATTGCCGCACTGGCGCTGTGGATGCACTGATAAATAAATAAATAAATAAATAAATAAATAAATAAATAAATAAATAAATAAATAAAATAATAAATAAATAGATAAATAAATAAATTATCTTGCAATGACATCTGGGCTATCTTCGTCATCTGTGAGATCATAGGAAATCCAAACTCAAGGTTGGCGACACGACAGCAGCCCCGCGTCAGTCGCCTGGCGGCGAGATGTGAATTTGTCGCCGGCATGCAAGGATGTGTTCAGCCGCGTCAAACTCTCTTCACGGTTCATATTTCCGCTTTTTGCAATGGCAAACACTTCTTCGCCTTCGTGGAAATTATCAACTCACTACTGTAGTGTTCTGGAGTGGCACAACAGTTTGCACAACAGTCTACGGCGTCCCTCATAGCACTTCTGTAACATCGGGACGTTAAACGCAACAATTTACGATTTATTATGCTTGTAATATGGGTGACAACACCTCCGAGGTACTTTGTTCAATTGCATATTAAGTGGATACGAATGACCGTGGCAACGAGCGCGGAGTTCTTCCTTTAGCACTGAAAAATCACCGGGGGCACTTAGGAGCTCACATGTGAGCAATGCGAAAGCATTCCTATTATATTTCAATACTATTCTAATTCCATTAAAATTCCATTGTAATTCTATTCCAATTCTATTCCTATTCTATTATAATTCTATTTCAATTGCTTTCTAATTCTATTCGATTCCTTGGTAGTTGGTGCACTTATAAGTACGAGTACTGACAGTTACTGGTTAACATTTCGCATTTTCCCCGCCTTTGATACGTCACACCTTCTCCCCCAATCGTGAGATTAGTAACGCCATCGCTTTTGCAGTAATGCTTTTCCAGTAATGCTTTTGCAGTAAGAAATCTTTCTTGTGCACTGTTACTTATTATTTTGCTCTTATTAACGTTTTACGCTCTCTGTGTTTCTACTTTAGAAAATGCAGTAAAACGCAGTTGAGCACTTGCACCCGCACTGGAAGCAGTTCATTGAAGCAAGATCACCGAAGTCGCGAAACAACGCGTTTATTTTGGTGCTAGCGCCCCCCCTGCAAAGAAGCGACCCATACAACGGCGCTCATTGCTTGCTCCCGGAGCGGCCTAGCCGAGGTTGGGGTCCACCTGTACACTGCTCTCTTCCGTCCCTTGACAACAACTGTTATTGCAAAGCGATGTTCCGCGTTAATATCCAGTAGCTGTAAGACGCAGTGTTTAAAGCAACAAGAAATGAAAAGGAAGAAATATATATATATATATATATATATATATATATATATATATATATATATATATATATATATATATATATATTCCTCTAAAACAGAGCGCTCTAAAATAAGCGCTGAAAGAATGTCGATACAGCCAATAAGCCTGACCAGCCGAGATGCTGAACTGGTCTTACCCTTCAGCTTTTATAGGGTCTCCTAGTTTGCTCCTCGGCTGGCCCATGGGTCACTGTGGGCGTCAATTTTACAGCTTGCCTTTCTTCTTTTTGTCGAGGCGCCACTGTCAGCAATAAAGAAACAACCATCGCACAAATCCAAGTGAGATCACAAACTTTCTATTCTGCGATGTGCTAGGTTTAGAGCGCCAAGATTAAAATTTCTGGTAATATATATATATATATATATATATATATATATATATATATATATATATATATATATATATATATATATATATATATATATATATATATATATGTGTGTGTGTGTGTGTGTGTGTGTGTGTGTGTGTGTGTGTGTGTGTGTGTGTGTGTGTGTGTGTGTGTGTGTGTGTGTGTGTGTGTGTGTGTGTGTGTGTGTGTGTGTGTGTGTGTGTGTGTGCGTGCGTGCGTGCGTGCCGTTGGTTTCGTGCTTTTTGATTCGAAGTGGCCGAAGCCTTCTTATACATTTCAGCCCTTTCTTTTCCTTGAACATACAGGAATCGACGCGCTCCTTTACAAGAAGTATTTCAAAGGCTCTGGACTTCCACCATACACATTCAATGCTCGTCTGGTATTTGAAGCATGGTCTACCACATTATACCAATACAAGATATTCTTTGACCATTGGGCAGCTGATTATTTCGGCCCATAGACGGGGGCAATCGGCCGGCACCGGAGCGTACGTCTTTCTGACAATCCCTGATACGACACGGACGTGCGTAAGTTACAAAATGATCTATACCGTGCTGCTGTGCTTTATGTAGCTTGATAACTCGTAAAAGACGAATTCACTTCCGGGATAAAAGAGGCGAATCCAGAGACGTTGTGAAGAGGAAAAAAAAGGAAGGTATGACAGCAAAACTCTAAGACCTAGCATCTTTCACAGCGTCTGTTTTCCTACATTTTGTTTTCTGTGGGCGATGAAATGCGGTGCATTTTCTTTTCCTCTCAAATTCGAACCCAGGCTGGCGTCTTTTTGTGCTCCAAGTCGAAAGATCCGTCTTCATTTTCTTAACGTTGTTATCTCGCCATGCGGATAAAGCTTGTCTTCGCTGTTCCGACGTCCAGGGCTCAGGAGTGGCGGCGGGAGAAGGAAGGAAGGGGGGGGGGGGGAGTGGGGGGGGTTACCAACGCTCCAATGGCTGTTGATCCGCTCTAGCGTAATTCCCTTCTCGGAAGACAAATGTCGGTCTCAGTGGGAACTCTGAGATATAGTTGAATCTATATCCTTCTTCTTTTACTTAAACATGTTAGAATCATGGATCACTGAATACAACTTGCATAAAACAATAACCTTCGAGGCGACGAAATGAAATAAACAAAAATGGCAGCCTTTTCATGAAGGGTTGTCCCTGTGCGAAGGAAAAAAATGCTTGTTACAAAGCAGGATTGCGCCCTGGCCACATCCGGAATGAGCGAAGGAAAAAGAAGCGCGGGATTGGGAGAGGAAGGATTGGTGTATAAGCCTTACTACCGCTGGCATGAACTCCTCCGACCGGAGTTGCTTCCGCCCTGTCCATGGACATACATGCGATGCCTTCTGGGTTCTGCGCTGCTTTGAGCAAATAGTTGGCTTTTCTTTGCTCTCTACTTCTCGCGGACGCGAATAAGGCTTCGCTGTGTCTTTGCTTAGTTTTTGCGCTTTTACCTCAGAACCATGCAGAACATCGAAAGCCGGGTAATAAACTGAAATGCTCTGTGAGCTGCCTCGTCGCCAGCACCGTGTTCATTTTTCCCCCAGTGCATTAAAGCAACTAGAAAACGGTATCAGCTGCCTGCATCGCGAAAGTGCGAGCTCATAAAATGACCAACCGATATTGAAACTTGGTTCGTTATTTGTTACTATTTATATAAACGCACTTGAGGCTTTTTTTCGGACCCATGCAGGAGTGGTTACGAAAAATTCATGTCCACCAGAAGCACAAAATACGCAAAACAAAATAGATGTTCTACAACATAAGGAAAGGGATAAGAGAAAATGATACGCGAAGATCCCCCCCCCCCCCGCCATTCTCTGAATATAATTTCAAAAACTTACGGTCGATTTGCGTAGGTCAGCCAAATGCGAATTAGGTGCGCTAGCACTGCGTGACTATTATTTTGTGTTGTTTATCTTGGCTCTGCATTGTTCATTTGGCTATGTTTTGTTCTTCATGATACTGCCATGTGATTAAAATGGTATATTAGGTGTATTCAATGTGCTTGAATGGCGTGGGTAAAGCACAGTAGATACATGGCAATATGTTTATTACAGCTCGTTCTATGCGTCTATATCAGTCACGGATCCCGATCTGCAGGATGCCCGGCGTCGTCTGCGGTGTTGCCACCGGAAAAACAGGTGGCCCACCTGCCACATAGGTTACGCCACCTTTTGACGCCATTATAAAATATCATATATATATATATATATATATATATATATATATATATATATATATATATATATATATATATATATATATATATATATATATATATATATATATATATATAACAGGCTTTTGGGGGTAAAAATATGGTTTTTCCGGCATAGTATTACCAGTGTTGGCGAACACCGGAAAGCCGCTGAGTCGTCTTAAATAATTTAGTAAGCTTGTTGGCTAATTTTAATAATTGACCTTTTAACTAATACAGTTAGGCACCTAGTGGCAATTATAGATTTGTAGCCGGGCGTTAGTAATAGCCATATCAGTTTTTAGAATTTCGAAAATTCGATTATCCTAGGCGCTGTGGTGCAACAAAATTTGGCTACATCGTGCCGAAATACATGCGCTTTCAAAAATCATGCAGACAAAGCAACATTTCCAGTGCATGTAACTAGTCAAAACAGGCAAATTTGTCTAGCCACAGCGCCAAAGGTAATCGCGTTTACGAATTTATAAAAACTGATATGGCTACTACTAACTACCGGCTACAGATATCTAATAGCTACTAGGCGCTCAATTGTACTAGTTAAAAAGTTAATGATTTAAAATTTGGGTAACCAGCTTTCTACTTAAGACAATTCACCGTTTTTTTTTTTCTGGTACCCGCCAACACTCGCAATACTATGCCGCAGAACCATATTTTTATCCCAAAAAGTCTATTTTTAATAAGCTTCGAGTCTTCCATGAAAAAGTTTAGTTTGTGGGGGTTTAACGTACCAAAGCGACTCAGGCTGTCAAGAACGCCGCAGTGAAGTGCTCCTCAAATTTCGACCACATGGGGCTCTTTAACATCCACTGACATTGCACAGTACACAGGCCTCCAGAATTTCGCCTCCATCAAAATTCCACAGCCGCGGCCGGGATCGAACCTGTTTTTATCAGTACGGCAGCATGCTCGGGCAAACTATTCCAATAAGAAACGGTAGCTGGAAAAAGAGTATGTGTGGGTATTGATGCAACTAACTTGCTGACAAACTTCTTTAGTCTTATTTGATCAAGATGGGAATCTTAAAGGAGAGTTCAAGATATTAAAATTAATTGTTTGAAGTGGTTGTGAAATAGGTGGTAAAAGCTCTAATCTTGAGATGATTCTGCGATGTGTAAATGTAAATTTGCCTGACCGATTCGATTAGTAGTGCTAGTCTATCGTAAGGAATCTGAGTAAACAAATCGCACTGCTAACTACCATGTACGCTCTAATATGTTAATTTAGTTATTTTCATAGGGGCTCTCGATTTCATCAGTATATTACAATGTAAATCAGATGAGTTGTTTATATTCGCTGAGTTTAATATGAGCAGACGCGTTGCTCAGTTTTTTCCTTCATATCCAACAATTCTGGACAAAAGCATTTTCGAACTGGAAAAAGTTTCTGAGCGCAATTTTTTTATACATTTAAGATTTCAATATAAAAATCGGTATACCCACAGATCTCCAATTGACAGGCGTAAGCTTTTTTTTCTATTAACGTTTTTTCTGTCGTAGAAAGCTTTCCCCACTGATTTTCTACGACAGCCTTCACTGCTCGCTGCGAGCGATGGAAACGCTATACAATATTTTACTGCATATCAGAAGAATGAACCATTGGCTACAATATTTCTACACCAGTACTTTAGAGTTATTTAATATTCAAAATTTTTGTCCACGAATGTTGGACGTCAGAATTCCATTCTTCCGAGCTAGCTGGTGCGATTCCATTTGAGAGGGCCAGCGTGAACGTTGGGACGAGAGAGACACAAAACACGTCGCCGTTCTTTTTAGCGCCCAGTGAACAAGAAATGTTCGATGTGTTCTGTGTCTCCTTCGTCCCAACGTTGACGCTGGCCGTCTGAAATGTTGGGCATATATATATAGCTTAATTTTTCTTCAGTTTTCAACAGACAGATTGAATGTGGGATTCCCAATGATGATTACATATCAGGGTGAGGCCCAGGTCCTTCACTTGGTCATATTTATTGACTCCTTTCTCCGACGATACATATGGGATTTAGTGGCTGCTGCTTATTAGTGAATGTTTTGCTCGCGTTTTGAAGCCACAAGTTGGGCTTCTACCGCACGAGGCGGATTTAGGGTTGCTTGACGGCGGAACTCATCTCTGCTCTGTCAAGGCAATTGTTTGGTCCAGGACCCTTTTCCCAAGCATTCCACCCTAAAGGAGCCCAGCACCAGGCCAGGGAAAATTTTGTACCCATTAAAAACCGGTGGGTACGCGGTGGCACTGGGGATCGAACCCAGCACCTCCCGAATGCGAGGCGGATACTCAACCACAAGGCCACAAGGTCTTGGTCAAATCCAAGACGCTTAAGAAAACATGGCAGAATCGGGCTCTTGCTTGGAGCGCGGCACGAAGATATTACCCGAAGTCAAGGGTGCCTCGGCGTCTGGCAGGGGTGCGCAGCACGGAAGCGCACTACGCGGAGTAGCGACCCCGCCTGTCCGAAGCTCGTTGGTTGGACCCACACATGACCAACGAGGTGGCAGCAGTTGACCTGTCCGCCACGCTCGCTGGGAGGGCTTTCGAGCCCGAGGATGACCAAACCTAAATTGGTACAAGAGCAGTCTCTGGTGTGGGTGTCCACCAGTTATTGAGCTTCGCTCTGTAACTTATGGGACTCGCTTTTGGGAAGTGGTCTGGTCCTGGTCTATTCCGTGTATGGCGTAGGGGATACTGTTTGGCAGACCGAAATCTTCTTGGTCCTGGACCAAACAGTTGTCTTGACGGATCAGAGATAAGTTCCACCATCATGCAACCCTAAATCCGCCTCGTGCGGTAGAAGCCCAACTTGTGGCCCTTTTTTCCGCAGAAGTGCCTGTTCCCGGCTCACACAGTGTTGGGAATTTGAAGGCGCGGAATCCTTTTCCAAGCCGTGCACCCAGAGAAGCCGAGCACCGGGCCGAAGAATGGCTTGTACCCATTTTGGTATGACCGTTGGGTAACCGGCGGCAGTGGGAGTCGAACGCACCAGCTCCCGCAGCCGAGGCGGGTGCTCTACCACGAGGCCACGAGGTGGGGTCAAAGACCCATTTCCCCAAGCCTTTCACCCCTCATAAGCCGAGCACCAGGCCAAGGGAAAGCTTGTACCCATTGTATCACCGGTTGGTAACCGGCGGCACTGGGGATCGAACCCCGCACCTCCCGCATGCGAGGCGGATGCTCGACTACTAGGCCACCGCTAGGTATTTCCACTAGGTATTTCATACACTATGTCCGCACCATGCAATGATTATCTAGAAAATCGTTAGGCTCGACTTGATGTTCGAATTTTGAACGGCTGTCTTTATGATACAGTCGTCTATAAAAAGACGTAGTTTAACAGATAGGTTCACAGATGAATAAATGTTATTTATGAAAACAAGAAATGAAATCAATGCGACAACTGATCCTATAGGTACACCCGAATAAACAACCAAATTTTGGAAACATATTTGCCTATTGTATCATGTTGTATTCGATCTATAGCAAGACCAGAGCATCTGGACAAACGCTACTGGTTTGCAGGGCTGCCACTACGTGCTGCGTTGCGCTGGACAGTCAAACTTACCGCGGCAACTTCGAATATTTGATAGATCCCGTTGATTTTCTATGGCCGGGAGAAATAGCTGGTGTCAGTGCAGCAAACATCATATTATAGGTTTCATTTTGCAGTGAGGATGAATAGTCGGTCACGATAATCACCATGGTCGTGCAGAATCTCTCAGGACTATTAAATTTTTTTTCCGAAATTACTGCTTTATCGTCCCTTTTAGTTAAGTGGCTACCAAAAGATGCTGATAGCTGCTAATGTCCAGGAAAGCTGGGCAGGAGATAACGCGTAGCCCACAAGACTACGTTAGAATATGTGCCAAAGGCTGGCCACTTAGTAAAGGTCATCGCGAAGGACAAAACAATGCTTTGGAAAGAAGCAAGAACACTGCGCCTGATTGATTGCTTTCATTCATTATGTCTGCGATGTCGCGAGAAATTTCGGCCAGCTGCGTTATAGTTGAAAGTTCTTTTCTAAAACCGGGTTGCATTTCATAGAAAAGACTGTTAGTTTGTAAATATAGGATAACGACTTTAAATATTATGTGTTACATCACCTTGCAGCGTGTGCTTGTTAAAGATACCGGTCGATAGTTATTCAAATTAAACTTGGAACCTAATTTGTTTGTTGAGATGTTTTTACACAGCACCGAACATAAGGTATTATGAGTGTTTGTAAGCATCTTGTGTAAATTTTATGGAAACATTTAGACACACATTTAGCATATCGAAGCATTATTAGTTTTAATACAGCAATCATCATTAAGCGTATTATAGAGCAAAGGGGCATGCCTCTCGAATGCGGTGGGGTTGCACAGAAAGAGGTGCGAGCTACGGTGTTGACAGCACATATGATGCTGCTAGTAATCACACCAAAAAATTCGGCAGAGACTGAGGCTGCTTATGTGTGTGAAAGCGAAAGTATTACTTTCCCTGGGTGTGTTAACACCCACCCATACACTCCCCACCCATACACGCTCACACGCGTGGGACCCCACCTGGGACGCTGTGCGACAGACGGTTGCGTCACAATTTCGGTACGAATGTAGTCAGGGAAAAGTGGCCCCACATTGGGTTCGGCCAGGGGGTAGTATATATAGACGAACGACATGCATTCGATTGTGTGAAATGGCGGTGCACGGCTTGCTGTGTGCGTCATGCGACCTGATGACGTCACCCGTTTTTTCTTGCCGTTGTTGGCAATTTCTGTACCATCTGCTGAGTGCACACACTAACACACACCGCCGGCTGTTCGCGTAATGGGAATGACTAAGGAAAACGGAGGTCTCCATTTTTATCGAAACAGTCCAGATTTAACAAGTTTGGTTTGGTTTATGGGGGTTTAACGTCCCAAAGCAACTCAGGCTATGATGGACGCCGTAGGGAAGGGCTCATAAAATTTCGATCACCTAGGGGTTCTTTTAATGTGCACTGACATTGCACAGTACACGGGCATCTAGAATTTAGACTGCCGCGGCCGGGATCGAGCCCGCGTCTTTCGGGCCAGCAGTCGAGCTCCATAACCACTCAGCCACCGCGGCGGCGATCTAACAAGTAATAAATATCGACTATCTCAAATCAACCTCAAAACAATGCTGCATCGTCCTCCTTTTAGGACTCGCGTTTTTGCGCTTTAGTGTTGGTTTCGCAAGGCAGACGCAGCAGTGTAACGCTGACGATAGTTATAGCATGCACAACAGCATTCCGATAGGAAGGGCCTCAGTTATCGGTCATCAAACAATTGAGCCTATGGCTAGGCCTTTTTACGGGATTTCAGGTTGTTGCCATGGCAAAATAGGATGGCGCGGCGTCATGTCTAATCCATTCCCATTGCTTGCAGCCCATGGCTTCGTTAGAGCCTCGTAGAAAATATTCTGTTCGTTCAAAGCATCTTGAACAGCAGGGATTGTTACGCGCATGTGATGAACACTGTGGAGTTGTTACTTTTATTCGTCGCGTAATTGGCTTGAAGCTCAGAAACATGAATTGTGCGGATTTAACGTTCATGGCGGCAACTTGGCTTATTTTCTTGCAACATAATTTCTCCCGCGGTTTTAGCACTCGTATGGTAATATTTTATTATTGTTTACAAGTTAGATAGGCATACCTAATGATAATAAAAGTGCCGAAACTCTGGGCGAAAAAGGTCCTCAGCTACGCACAGCAGCTCCTTACAGCGGCACATTGGCATCTGCGTTGACAACGGGTGCGCGCTATCACCGTTGCCCACCTGCTGCACATTATTAATTTCCTTTTTCGTATTCCTTTTCGGTTAGTTTTACCAACTCCTCTGCTATTTCAATTCCAGTCACGTCACTGTCGGAAGTGGTGGCTTACGTCCTAGTAGGCACCATAGTCGCAGCCTGAACTGCTGGCGTAGGCAGAGAATGCTTCTGCAGAAAGCACAGCCTCGCGAAGAAAAAGGGGCCAAATCTTGTTTGCCATCTCCCCGTGGAATTTCGCGAGTTATTGAGTTAGTGCTGCCTCCTTTTCGATGCGCATGCGGATCAGGAACGAAGACTAACGAATAGAAGGGTGAAAGAAAGGGCAGTAGGAGAGTGATTGTTTTGCCGAAACCTGCTGATCTGACTAGAGTTCAAATAGGAGAGGCACTGGCCTCTTCTTAGATATTGAAAGACACCCGGTATACAGAGCGATGCATTGGCTGTCGGTAATTAAAAAAAAGCGTTCTCGGTGTGGGCAGAAACACCAATTCGTGGGACACTTTATGCAGCGAGAGCTGCTCATGGAGCCTTCTCCGGAGTGAACGGCGTCAATGGTGGCGTTGTACCTCGTGTATGAAAACTCTCGCGTTAACCTGCTGGACAAAAGAAAGTTGTGTTGGTGGGCCAGGAAACGGGCACTCTAAAGAAAGTAGCTGTGACTGTACGGAGAAAAGCTTTAAGCTTTTCACGCTGTGCCCAACTAGCCTTGCTCAGCATCTTGTTGATGTTAGGTTGCTCGCGGTGGAATCTGCTCTAGCCGAGGCATTTGGGCCTCGTGTTACTGTTTCGGCGAGGAATGCCCAACCAGTAGAAGCAAGTGTGCTACATGAAGTTTTGGGCGCTACCTGACGTTGCTATTTGCTGAAATCTGTCACTTTAGATTTGATGTCTCTCCTATAATCTTCCCCCTTCGTGGTAATCGAACTAGTCATAAGGAAGAAATTGTAAGAAGCAACGATAACAGGGTGTGCGTCGGCACTGACGACTCCTGTTCAGGGATGATGGTTGGGGAGAGCCAGCCGGTGGCGATGGAAAAGAAGAGACGAGTCACACCGATGCCTCACACCGCGCGTTAAATACATGTTGTGACGTCACGTCTGGCATATCCACACCGCTGAGTTCACGCAGCGTTCATCAGCGTGTATACAAGCGCCTATCGAAAATCGTTTGTGCCTTTCATTAAAGGGTATGGCGTCAGTATGACGTAGAGACCTGTGTCCACGTTAAGTAGAGCAAAGAGTGCTGGAGCATACGCTGTTCAAACCCCATCCCGCTTCAGCGCAGTTTTTGCAATTCGAGTGCATTAACCCCCTCGTCTGTGCGCTCCTCCTTGCCACTTCGCTTGACTCCACCCTCTTTGGGCTGTCAACAATGACACAAGCGCATAAAATCTGGCTAAGAGTATAATGAGCCATTTTCCACCACTGCCCCCTTGAACTACGACCTTCACAGCCGTAGAAGACACAACACAATGCAACAGGTGCAGAAATGAACTTTCGACAAGCACCACGGTTCTCTTTAAATGAGCTTCTTGAATGCATCGCATCTTGCTCAAAGTGAACACTTATTACAACTTTGGCGAGAACCTCGTACAACCATGGGTAAATTGAGCAGACTCAATTCGCAAGTGACACATGTGACGTGGTAACTCTGATGCCCGCAGGTTGCCTCCCATAAAGAGGTTTCGCTCTATAAGTGACCTACTTTCTCTTGCTTCAGTACAGTGTAAGTAGATCACTCAGTAAAACGTTGTCGACAGTATTAGCTGGTTTGTGAAGGTGGCTTCTTTACGCACGTTTTCAAGAGCAAATGTAGCACAGCAACGACAGGACATCACATTCGACGAGAGAGAAATTCCATTAATCTCAGTATATCGCGACGCTTTGCATTGGACGTCTTGTATGTATTCGAACAGACTTTTCTCCTCATGATATGCATTTCTGCTTGTATTGCGTCTGCCCTTCCCAATATGTAGATGGGGCTCGGAGCCAGCCAAGCTGCCAATGAAACAGCTTATTTCTCCCACCTCTTTAGGTCGCTCACTGCAAGAGACGTCGGCTCGGCACCACTATTTTGAAGCGAAAGCTTCACTACGCTAGATTTTCAAGAGGGCAGCGTCAGTGCAGTCACGTGACAGGTGTCACGTGGTGTAACGTGGCAGGTCATGTGACCTACTGACGTCATCACAATTTGCCCACCGTGGCAGGTGGCAACTGGCCTATCCGGCATCGGGCATTTCATACACGCTTTACAGACGATCCGTTCGGCAGTGTGTGTGGCGTTTGTGAAGGTAGCCATGCAAAGGAAGCTTTCGCTTCTCACCAGGGTTAACAAAAGTTTAAACCACAGCTACTTTTAAGAACGTTAGCTCTTACTCATCACGTTTCGGTATTTCGTGGGGTCTGCTACCACCCTGAGATTACAGCGCCATCTGTGGCAGCAACTACTCATCACGTTTCGAGATTTCGTGAGGTGTGCTACCACCCTGACATCACAGCGCGGTCTGTGGCAGAAACTAGAAAACAGCACATGTCGCATTAGGACTTGTAGCCACATCTACAATAGTATTGTAGAAACAACCACCTGCCGCGTGCTAATGATGACGTCACCGTCCAATATGGTGGATACAGGTGGGACTATGTGAGTATGCCGTCAGGGGACGAAATGGTGGCATAGTATCGGTTTCTCGAATCCAAGATGGCGACCATTAAAATTGGTTGTGCTTTTATAGTATAGGCAAGAATAAGATACTCTCGTACCGGGACCGGTTAGTGTGCACTCTAAAACCCAGGCATCAGGCGTCATCTTCCGCCGGGCTGCCAAAATGTCACGAAGTGCCTTTGCGCCAAGCACAACAAGCGGAATCTGTAGCCTCTAATAGTGCTTAAACATGTGCCTGTAATCCTCCTGCAGGTACAAGAAGTCACCTGGCCACCACTGCGTTGTGTACGGATGCTGTAGCAGCCAGAGGAAAAGAATCAGCTGGGGTGTGGAGCGTTGTGTGCGATGTGAACGACGCGGGTCGAGAGGTCTGTCGCTGAGGAGTGTTCAGCCTGCATCGTTTCCCATCAGGCGTTAAAAATGCCGACCTGCGTCTAATAAGCATTGCTGGGTTGCATAGAACGAATTACAAGACATATACGAAAGAACAAGTAAGTACTGCACTTGAAATGGTAGACTGAACTGCGTGGCCATCGCGATACGTTTAGGATTTAGTGACCGTGTTATGGGAACATGCATGTGCGCTCGGAGCATTCAGGACGCGATGACTGGGTGGGTGGGTAAGTCGCTTGAGGACGGCGTGAATAAACGTTGCGGACGGCGTGAAATAAACGTCGCCTTTGAGGACTTGTAAGCCTGTCTGCTTGCTGCGACCGCTCTCTCGCTTTCATCGACGCGAAGGTTGCGTGTGCCGAATCGCCGCCCCACTGTATGTGTGGTGACTACTGGACGGAAACTTCGACTCCCGCGAAGCTAGAACGCGTGGTAGTTGATGGTCTGAACCCACCGTAGTAACCACAACACGGACCGAGTGGAACCTTCTGCCAATACAGCTACTCGGCTACACAAGGACAAGTCCAGCCTGAAACAGCAGCGTTAGTTTTCTGTGTTTACCCGTTAGCGGCATCGATTTATGTGGTCGCGCTGAAATATATAATGCGGTGGCTTGCAGCATCCCTGGTAGAAGCGAATGAACCTAATCGAGTGGAGCGATCCTCTGTGAGCCCATTTTGGTTGTTTAAACTGGCTCGCCTTTGCAGTTCCAGTGCTCAAGTGTTACATAAGTGGGTGAGGCTTCATCAGGGTTCCCTTTTTCATCGCGTACCTCGGATGTCGTAATATCGCGGCTACGCACTTTCCTAATTCATGGCTCGTAACAAGTGCCAGTCTAGGAGGGTTTGGCTCGAAAAAACCATATGAGACCTGCTATCTGTACACGTATTCCAGCATTACTGCGCAAATTGCAGGCCTGCAGATGAGCCGTTTATAGCAACGCTCACTGCTTTATTGAACCCTGTCTCATCGTTTCGCGGACTTTGAATAAAACGTGTTTTTAGAAAATCGCATGCGAAGTTCTTGCGTTCACCGGAGGCATGTGCCCCGATGGTGGACCTGGGCCTTGAAGACCCATTGCCAGTGGACACAAGGACCGCGCCGAAAGTCACAGGATAATAAACTCGATCACTGCAAATTATGTCTTCAATTACGGCGTCGTGCAGCGTTTACAGAGTGCCATTTAGCCGCTGCTGCCATATGCGCCCTATGTCGTGTCACCCTGCGAGGCATTGCGAAAGTACGCGTTGAACAGATGGTGCCACAGCGCTTTCAAGATTTCCTGTTCCGGTCTGTATATACGGAGAGACCAATGTAAGTAGTGAAGTACAATTTGTTAGCTACCATCCTTGATCCCAAACAACAAATGGAAGTGCGAGGAGATTTCTGCATGAATGTCCCTGTAATGGGCGGCCTTATTATTGCATGCGTTTATGGTATGTTGATATACAAAGAGGAAAACTACAAGATGTCCTGAACTTCCTACATGTCAGTGGAAACTTGCGCGCTGCTTGTATCCGTCACCGCAACGATGCCCCAACGGGTTCCTTTTAAGTTCCTCACACTATGCTTGGGTGGCAACCGGGATACTGAAAAATTTTGCACAGCGGCCGGCTTGATCTTCAGCGTGGAGAACTGAAACGTGTACTTGTACAGTCATAAATAACAGCTGCATGATAGTGCTTGTCGGGTGAGGACACCCGCAGCGTTTTCTCCTCAACGGTGGGAGGTCATGTAGTAAAAAAATTTAAGGGGGCACTTAAGCTCCGACATAATGATATGACGCGATAGAGCTAATGGGACCCTTCTGCGACCTGGGGTCCTCTTTGCGTATCATTTCGCAGAGACGGACACTGTTCTTCCTTTAACCGCACCAAACGCATAACCTACCCCTAAGAGTACAATGCGATAGCATTAGCGATCGTCTCAGTCGCCTATCTATGGGTATTTATGCAGAACCTATAGTTTCTGCATGAATGAACATAGGTGCGGATTTAGCGAACCGCCACTGCCCCGGCAGGTGCCTGTTTCACACAGCCACACGAGGGACTTGTCAGACCTAGGTTGCTCTTCCCGAGCAGCCTCTCGCGATCAATCATTATTTTACTGCCACCTGCCACGGTGGGCAGTTTTTCTCACAATCCGGTGGTCAGGTTGCCACCTACCACAATGAGCAGGCAGTGATCACGTCACAAGGTCACGTGATCTAGGTGGCAGGTAGGCCACCTGCTTTCCCGCTCACAATTCCGACACCGCCGCCGACCACGCCAAAATTTCTGCAGAATGGAAGCCTTAACGCTATCGCGCAGCACTAACAAACTCACCTGCAGTTTTTCTTTTGCGCCGAGATCCGCAGTTTTAGGCTATGTTCTGCGTTGCCTATAGCACATTTGCTGTTCGGTAGAGGTGACGAAGGTTGGCTGCCCTGTACAACGGCAGAAAACATGCGCTGCTTCAAGCACACTAGGAAATTTTTATTGTCTTCAGGGAGCCGCTGTTAATAATAAGCGCCCCCCAGAAGATATAGCTTGCGTATTACGATTCTTTCAGTGTGAAAATTGACGTTAGTTATGCAATGCGCGGTCACATGATCTGGTTCCAGTCTTCATATTCGTCTACTGCCCTAACGAAACAGTTCTGAGGGTCACACTGGCAACATTGCAGTTCTCACGCCTTAAATAGATAAGAGGTTTAGAGTTTTCAGCAGTGTGCTTACGCTAATGCTCCTCCTCTTTGTATTTCTCTGGCGTACTTTCAAGCCTGTCCTACCCCTGTGCTCTTTAACCCCTATGTTTGTAATGCACCTTCCTGATTGGCCTCTCAGCTCCTCGCCTAAGACTCGCCTTTTTGTCGATTACTGCGTCGACTTGTTTGACACGCAAAGCCGTTTTAACATTTGGTCAATGTTGCTGAATATTGAGATCATCGTTTGCTTTTGCATACTGTCTAAATCAAAGTGGGCCCGCTGTGGCAGGAATCAACCCTTCCAACTCGTGCCCAGCAGCCGGAAGCCATAGTTACCGATTTTCCCCCCATACTTCCGCCTTGCTGAACCATAGTTACCGAGCCTCAGCGGAAGGTTCCTTGATAGAACGCCGTGTCTATTATTACCGGAAATATGCGTTCTGCCAGCGAGCCAAGTCCAGTGTGAAATTTGATACGTGGCCCTGTGTCCCTTTTCCTTCCTGGTTTAGTGGGTTAGAATGCTAAGTGTGTGGTTAATATAGAGTCGTGCTTCAATGCCTTTCGACCAGCATGTCCCAAGGGACTTATTAACAAGCGATGGTGCGCTTAGGTTCTTTTTCGAGCGGATGAAACACAGGTGAAGCTCTTTATGACCTCCTCTCTATGTTCACTAGTGAGACCATATACATCAAGCTTTTGCGCGCCGTGTGTGCGGCGGGTTTGGATACTTTTTGCCTAGATCTAGGTTCTCTCTAAGTGGCTCTTGCAGCAAGCAGTAAATTTGAAGGGACATATGGGTCCTTATTTCTTGCCTGATGAAAGCGCAATAGAAAATGGAGGATAGCGCAGCGATGGCACCAACGACCAACCACTGCATCTTCTTCGCTTCAGAACAAACGATTCTATTGGTATTTCAGAAAACTCTACTTCGTGTGCTCCGATTAGATTTTGAGTGTGAACACAACATCTGCTTGATGCTGAAATTAGCTACATTTTAATCGACTAAGGGAAGAAAACAAGAGGTTTTCGCAAGATAGGAAGACAGCTTTGCCTTTACATGCTGGAAGTAATAGACTGCAACGGTGTGAGGTTGACACACATAATTAATAGCTGGCCGAAAACTCAGTCATTGCATTGAACAATGGTCGATACTACTTGGCAGTTGTGTTCTAGTTGCACAAGTGTTCTTACCTAACAAGCTTGAAATTGGTCATGTATGGCTATGAGAAGACATCCTTTCGACGTAATATAGTACCAGCTACAATTTTCACTCCAACTGTATCATTTTATAAACTAACTATTAAAAAATCTAGGGTGCTGTAACCATTCTTGCGCACGCTATCGGAAATAAATAATCGATTGCAATTAGAATCACTCTATCGGAAATAAAACTAATTAGACTGGTCAATAACTGCGCCAGAAAAGTAGCTGAACAATTACAGAAAATAATTGATTACTATTGCGTTATTTTCCTTGCAACTTTGATTTCCAATACAGAAATTTACTCAGACTTCAATGAAGTACTGTGGCGCGATCGATATTTTGTTATGCGCTGTTAATTCTCTGAGGAGATTTTTTTGAAGTTGTCATGGCTAATTTTCCCACATTTTCTTGTGAAGAGATCAGCAGCTGCACTGAACACTCTCTCAGTGTATGCGCTATGGGGAAGGGTGGTAGTTGCGCAGTGCTTCGATGCTAGTGCCCAAGTCCTCCATGAAGCGCCACGCTTCCTTGTTGCTCCGTGTTATGTGTGGAAGCCTCCGAGTTGGGTGCAGTGGGAGGTAAGTTACGGCTCCATCTGACAGAACGGGGGTCCCTACAGAGCGGTCATGGGACATTTCTCGGGACGAGAACTCTCGTAGAACCCGGTGGTTATTCGACTGTGGTCTCGTCCTTACCACACGCGATACTTCTCCGCAGCCGGTTCGTTTTCGCTCACTCATGAAGGGAACACCCCCGCCAGCACCAGCGTTTGCCGTCAGGTTGCTCGAAGTTCCAAAGCTGTACCATTGGTTTCAACTTATTCTTGGAAAAAATGTAACATATAACAAGTTGAATTACCCGAGACGTTAGCGTTTGAAATAAGCAACCGATTAGTACAAAGTTAAGAGAAAATGTAATTGATTACAGGTAATCAGTTACTTGTAGCGCGTTACGTGCAACTCTGACTTTAATAGAGTTCAATCGTTAAAAATTATGAAACGCCGTATTACTGTTGATATCGCTTATGGCACGCGCAACCGCTAACTGGCCGAAAGAAACAACAAGCAAGTGTCAAAGAAAGAACCGGTACAAGCCGGCGCCGTAATGATTCGAATTACAGCAGCGGCAGCGCAAAAACCTCAAGCGCTTGTACTTTCCTTCTCTGGTCGGCTTTCTCCATTCAACCACGCGATCACCGACACATTGTGCAACCAACAGTACTGAGAGCGTCCCGGAAATACTGGCTCCAGACAGTGTGTCCCTTCCTGCTTTACTGCATTATACATATATGTCTGTGCATCTCGACACCGCCGTTTGACCGACACCACGATGTGACTATGGCGGGGATCACTGAACGTGGCCAAAGCCTCAGCGGACGGTTCGCAAGGGTGCCAAAAAATCCTACAAAGTTAGCTATTACAAAGTGCCACAGCCCTCTTGATTGTACGGTTATGCTCAGTAGAGTGGCTGGTTATGCCGACCGTGCTCTATTACCTTGACAGGAATAATGCTTGACAGGTAAACATTGTCCATTCATAAAACAAGGAAGTGTTCACATCAACTTATGCCTCGGGACATACGACCGGGAACGTCTAAGGGCATCTCTAGTGAAGGAGGAAAGCGGGAATGCCTGCCAAGCGTTTCCATGATCACAGAAGACACAGAGACACCGCCAATCTCTGATGGGCCGAATTTAGAACCATGTGGAAAATTATTATACATCTAGGCTTCACGTCAACTGCCACTGCAGTGGTTATGGTGCTCGGCTGCTGACCCGAAAGACGCGAGTCCGATCCCTGCCGCGGCGGTCACATTATGATGGTATTGAGCGATGTCATTACACGTTAAAGAACTCCAGGTGGTCGAAATTATAGGGAGCCCCCCATTACGGCGTCTTCCATAGCCAGAGTCCTATTTGGGACGTTAAACTCCTTAAAGCAAGAGAAGCAGAGGTTTCACATCAGGGAATTGACACTGACAGTGTGTGCTATTCTTTATTTAACGCAGAACAGAAACTGCCTGATGTTGTATCTCTTTATTCAAGAAACTTAAATATACCAACAAGGAAAAAATACAACCAGAAATATGTCTCACTCACAAACAATGACAGCGTTATTAACAAAAATATACAATGGCATATAAACATCAGGCTCTTGTGGCAGCAGAATGAAACGCACTGCTTCCTACTGGGCTCTGCCTTCTTGTCTTTCTATGGCGCTGCTTTCTTAGGTGCCTGGTAGTTTTCCCGGCAGGAGTTCCCTCGCTTCCGAAACCTCTTCCAGTCAGTGCATAGACGGTCTGGATAGTGCAGTCATGGCCAGTGCAGTCTTGGCCAGTGCAGGGATGAAACTTTAAACACTCAAGTCTGTCTTCTAGCCCACGTTATTTCGAATTCTGATTGGGGCATTGTGGAACTCGTGGAAAGCTTTGTGTGAAGGGAAGCGTACCGGTTGTCTTCCTTCTCCGGTGTCGCCTGGCCTGCCTCCAGGGCCCGACGGCCTAGGTGTAGTCTGGGAGCCTGGGAAAAGCCCACCTCCTCCTGGTCGTGGACCTGGACCGGAGGGCGTCGTTCCGGGCCTCGGGCGCTTTGAACCATAGCCTGGTTGTTCTGGGAAAGGCTCTGGAGCAGGAGGTTGAGGACCTGGAGCTGGTACAGGTCTGGGTCTTGGCGATGGTGGTTCACCGGGCTCACCGAAGAGAGCTGTTCCAGGTGGCCTTCTTGGTGGTACTTGTGGCTTCGTTTCGGTGGGTCGTTGCGGTCTGACCGGTGGTGCTGGAACAGGAGGTTGAGGTCGAGGTTGCGGCCTAGGTTGCGGTCTAGGTCTGCCTTGCCCATAACCAGGGACTTCGGGGAATGGTTGTGGTGCGGGCTGGGGTATTTCTGGTCTGGATGGTTCTGGAACATCTGGAAGTGGAGGCGGAACAGGAGGAAGTGGACCGGGTGGAAATGGTCGCCCTCCTGTAGCTGGTGGTCTAGGCCTAGTGGGCCGCTTGCTGCCATATCCTGGACTGTCGGGAGGACCCGGTGGTGGGGATGGAGCAGGGGTTGGTGGCGGCCTTGGTACGCCTGGCGTTACTGGTGGTCGAGGTGGTGGAAATGGTTGCGGAGGCAGTGGGCTTGGTCGTGGTATGACTGGTGGTGGTGCTGGAAAACTCGGTGTGACACCAGGAGGGACAGGGCGAGATGGTCTGTATGGGGGAGGTGTCACGACACCTGGAGACGGCGGCAATGGAGAAGGTATGCGTGGTGGTCCGGGAGGAACTGGAGGCCTTGAGGGCGTTGGCGGTGGAGGAGTCGGACCTGGAAATCTGGTAGGTCCTGGAGGAGGCCTTGGAAATGGTGGTTGGGGCCTTGGACTTGGAGTGGGGGGAACGTAGGTAGGTGGCCTTGGCGTTGGAGATGGTCGAGGTGACGGAGGTGGCCTTGGTGCTGGTGGCCTTGGTGCTGGCGGTGGTTGTGGTGGGGGGACGTACGACGGTGGCCTTGGTGTTGGAGGTCTTGTTGGGGGAGCAGGCCGTGGTGGTCCTGGTGGTACATAAGCAGGTGGCCTTGGAGTTGGGCCAGGAGGCCTTGGAGCTGGTGGAGGACGTGGTTGCGCTGGGGGTACATACGCAGGTGGCCTAGGTCCTGGAGTAGGACCAACAGGAGGCCGTGGACTTGGTGGTGTGGGCGTCGGAAGTCTTGGAGATGGGAAAGGCTGTGAAGGAGTTGGCGGAGATGGAACTCGCGGTGGTCCAGGTGGTCTCGGTGCACCCGGCTCGGGATATAAGGCAACTCCTGGAGTTGGAGGAGAGGGCCCGGGGCGCGGTCTTACTGGTTGCTGATGGAATTCATGAAATTTTGAATGCGGGATGTCAAATACGGAAGGCTTCTGTCCTGGTGGCCGGGCAGGTAGTCCTGGACGTGTTGGGGATGGTGGCGAAGGGGGCCTAGGTTGAGGACCTGGTCCAGAAGGCGGCTGTGGAAAGGCTGGCGGTGGAGGTGCGCCAGGTCTCGGTGGTGGTGGTGGTGGAGCGGGTATGCGTGGAGGCTGAGGCGGTACAGGTGGCCTCGGAGGTGGCCTTGGTGTTGGAAATGGTGTGGGACCCGCGGGTACTTGCGGGCGAGGTTGAGGCCTAGGAGAGGGTCGCGGTGGCGCTGGGCCAGGAGTCGGACGGCCGGGAGTCACGCCTTCTGGGTACAAAGCTATGCCAGGAGGTGGCCTTGGCCGAGGACGCCTTGCCCCATAACCAGGTGCTTCAGGAAAGTCTCCTGCACCAGGGCCAGGTGGCTGTGGTGGTGCTGGTATTGGCCCAGTTGGAAACTGGGGTGCAGGGAAAGTTGGTCGGGGTGTTGGCCTCGGTGATGGCAGCGGAGTTGGCCTTGGTCCTGGCGGTGGCCTCGGTGGGCCAGGAATAGGGCCTACTGCTGGAGGAGGTCCTGGAAACGGCTGTGGGCGAGGGGGTCCAGGAAAAGGTCTCGGTCCTGGCGGCGCAGGAGTGGGACGTGGGCCTAGAGGGGGTACGGGTCCTGTTGGAGGACGGGGTGCAGGGGGTGGTGGTGAAGGCACGAAAGGTCTCGGTGCAGGTGGTGGAGGTGGGCCAAAGGGAGGTCGTGGACCCGGTGGTGGCTGTTGGCCAGGTTGTGGAAATCTTGGCGGGGGTTGAGGCCCAGGAACTTGTGGTCGAGGAACAGGTGATGGCGTTGGAGGAGCCGGGGGCCTCCCTTGCGGGAATTGAGGTGGGCCGCCTGCAGGTGGGGATGGCCTAGGCCTGGGTCTTCTGGGTCTGCCACCATATGAAGGCGCTTCGGGAAAGAGCGCTACGCCAGGCGGTGGTCTTTGTTGAGGTGGTGGCCCAGGCGACGGTCTTTGAGGACCTGGTGGAAGTGGTGTTGGAGGCCTGGAAGGCGGAGGTGGCGCGAAGGGTCCTGATGGGGGACCTGGAGGGAACGACGGGGGTGGAAACCTTTGGGATGGAGGCCCTAATGGAGGTGATGGTGGCCGTGGAGGAGGTGGTCCGGGAAACGTTGGAGGTGGTGGACCTTGTGGTGTGGGGGGACCTGATGGGCGTCCTGGTGTAGGAGGTTGCGGTCTAGGTGGAGGAACTGATGGAGGAGGGGGTCGAGGTCTTGTTGGCCTTGCTGGATAGCCACCAATTCCGGGAACTTGCCCTGCACCAGTTCCTGGCTTTACAGGTTGTGCCAGGAACTCGTGGAATTTATGATGTGGAATGTCGTGGACAGAAGGCTTGGGTCTGCCACCTGGTTGTGTGGGGCGTGGTGGCGAGGGCGCAGGAGCCCGTCCGGGTACTTGCGGTGGTGAAGGAGGTCTGGGGATCTGTGGAGGAATTCCGGGAATACCAGGTGGGCCTGGGGGTGGCTGCGGTCGCGGTGGAAATGGTCCTGGAAATGGGGGAGTTGGTCCTGGCACTGGTCTTGGTGATGGCCTGGGCTGTGGTGGTGTTGGGCCTGGCTGCTGCGGTCTAAATGGACTTGGACCTAGTGGCGGGGAGGGTGGTCTAGGTGAAGGCGGAGGAGGAGGCCTTCGAGGAGGAGGTGGTATGCCAGGCTCTCCAAATATGGCTGTTCCTCGAGGTGGTTGAGGAGGTGGTCTTCTTGATGGCTTTGATGGATAACCAGGAGTTTCTGGAAACCCATCTTCGTCTATTGGCGGTTTTGGTGGACCTGGAAAAGGCCCTGGCTGGAACGGTGGTGGTCGGGGTGGTCCCGGCGGCTGCGTTGGTGGTCGGGGTGGTCTGGGAGCGGGTGGTGTCGGTAATCGCGGCGGACCACTTGGGATTGTTGGAAATGGTCCCGGCCCTGGTAGAGGGATAGTAGGAGGCCGCGGTGGCCCTGGAGGCGGCAATGGTCTTGGTCCGGGCCTCGGACCTGGTCCGGGGAAAGCAGGAGGTATTCCAGGAGGTGGTGCTGGTGGCGCCGGAACCCCAGGCGGTGCAGGAAAAAGTCCAGTACCTATTGGTGGTGGCCTCCGACTGGGTGGCGAAGGAGCAGGGACTCTCCCGGGACCTGAGGTTGTTACGACAGCGATGTTAAAAAATTGCACGTGAATTATGACTATGACTACGCATATATTTTTTCGTCATTAAATTTCCTTTTAAGTGCAAGCAACTCGACTAGGTAGCTCTTAAGAAACTGCCTCGCATATACCTGGTCAACACGTCCAAAGGCAAAGGTAACAGAAATGAACTGAATCTTTAAAGAATACTTTTGAATATCCTCGCCATACGGGACCAAAATTTCGGCTTGCCAGCGCTAATTGAAATAAACCTCGTCACGCCAGGTCATGGTGGCAAACGTAAGCAAAAGATTTTGCTGGCCTATGAGCAACAGTTCTTCCTCAACGAGTTTTCGCCACACTCTGCCATGCGTGATGCTTGTTGGGAGGGTTGACGTTTCATGATGGTAAAACAGTGCATAACGAGACGAGTTAAGGAAGGAACAGAGCTCCTGTCGTCGTGTGTTCCATCTGTGTCCCGTCCTGTTACGCACTGTTTTACCATATTTGCCAAGGCATTTTGTGCCACCACAAACATGCAGCAACGCCTTACAACGTATATTTAGGTAAATTTAGGCACGGCAAAATACGTACTTAATAAAAATTACAAATGAAACTGTGGTACAACGTGATAAACTTGGTAGCTGTCTGGCTGTTGGCAGCAGAAAGCTGATTGAGACAAAGCAGCAAGCTAGGAAGGCTGCTCAGAACACTCCTATTGCTACTGTTATGACCGGGCTTGCACGAGACGCCGGAGGGAGCCGTCTAACATTGGCAGTGCGGCGCTGAACTAGCGACAGCATTTCGCAGGATCCGCGACAGCGCCGCATCGAACGCACGCCAAGAACACCCTATAGGCATCTAGAGGTGCGGTGCGCGCTTCATCAGGCGTGACATCGAGCGCCTCTCCCGCGCGTTCGCCGCCTCTCTACCTTGGCGTGACCACAAGCACGTGCACGAGCTGGCCTCGACCAAGCTACATCTAGGGATGCTGGGAAATGCCACTGCTTTATAACACCCGTTTCTGACGCAGGCGGGTGGACTCGTGGTGGATGCGTGTGGTGTGGACTCGTGATGTCTAGCGATGTAGACTCTTTTTCTTGTGAAGACGTGACTCTGCGCTTTCTTGTGCGTAGCCACCTGTTCATAATTTAAATACAAACTTTTCATCGTTCTCCCTTCAAGAAGGCCTCGGAGCATCCCTTCCTTGCATTGCCTGGGCACCGTCCTCGACGTTGAAGGAAAGCAACATCAGCACACAGCTCTTGGAAAGCTCACTAAATGGAAGCACGAGTACTCTCCGACTTTAAACAATACTAAGGCGGCAGAAATAATGGTTTATTTTTTTAATTCTGAGAAAGAAAAATGTGAATTTTAATGTACGCGTGGTCTGATCAGAGCATCAAGGTTTGTTTTTCATACATTATTTGTTGCCTGCATCATCGTCATCATCAACCTGACTACGCCCACTGCAGGGAATTGAAAATTGAAAATGGCAAATTCATGGAATTGAAAAGGCGACGATGTGTTCGTACGGGTGGGGCCAAAAAGGTGTTCGCATTCTGATTCTTCTGATTATTCTTCTCCTTCGTTTTACTCTAATGTAAGATTTAAATGGCCTAACTGAGCCTTAAGCGCCACACCCCGAGTACAACGGCGTCGCTATAACAAACTTTTTTATTATTATTTTCTGTTTACAGTGCTTATTTTGAGATTGCACTTTTTGGAAGAAAAAAAATGGAGGGGGCTCTTAAGATCTGCCTTGAGGGTTTGACGTGATAGCGTTGATAGATTAATGCCGATAATGGCGGAATTGGTCCTTCTCGACCTTACATTCATATATCCATTGGAGGCCTTATACCACTCCTGGATCAGTGTCGCAGCGGTTAAATGTGCACTACCCTGTGATGGCATGTGCCGCCACTGCTGGGGCTTGTGAGACCCAGGTTGCTCTTGCCGAGCCTCCTCTTGCGACTAATCATTATTTCAACTGCCACCTGCCACGGTGGTTAGTTTGGCCACAGTCCGGTGGGCAGGATGTGATGACGCCACAAGGTCACGTGGCCTAGTTGATAAACCTAGGTTGCTTCTCCGGGGACTTTTCGCCCACAACGATGACGCCAGATTTTCTCCTGAACGTTAATAGCTCTGTGCTCTCTTGACAGTGTTGTAGCACTAAGCATTTGCTGAATGAAATGAATAACAATCGGAGGGGGCGCTTAACCTCCGCCTAAAGGGTATGACGCGATATGGTTAATGGGATAATGCTGGTATAGGCAGAACTATTCAAGGCGCTGGCTGAATCTATTATAACCTACGGCATAACATTGTATGGAACTCGCACTGATCACTAAATGGGAGCCATAAATCACATAATTAAAAGAATTGTAAACAGTATAACTTATGGGACTATGTTGCAGGAGGTTGATAAGGAGGAAAATACAATAGACTAGGCGTACTAGAAATGCGGCAACTATTTTCTTACACAGTGCTCACATGTCATTACTTAACAGATGCTTTCAAAATGCCCGTCAAGAAAAACGCTGCCTTATGAAAGATAGAAACTTATATTAAGCCACGATGCTTTACATATTATGAGAAAAAAATAAGGAGATATTATGTGCCACAAATATTCAGTGAACTTGGCGAAGGCTTTCACAATATCAAATCTAAACGTAAAGTGACTAAACCAATAAGAAAATGGTGCTCATCCTTGCAGATAAATCACTGATGGCCTCTTGCATGCTCTCTTCTACTTTCCCTGTTTTGCTTCAGGTTTTAGGTTTGTTTAGATATGGCTTATTTGAAGCTGTTCTGATGTACTCTGTTCATTTTTGGTTGTTTTTTTCTAGTTGTATTCCTATTTTCTCAATTTTTATACATAATTCTTTACATAATACGCATGTACTAGTATGCCTAATGTCATTCGGTGATTCACCGTGCTGCCTGAACAACCAACGAACACGCTGTGCTTAGGTTGGACAGGAAAAACTCATGTGCTAAATAAAGATGAATAAATTTTGATTTGATTTGATTTTTCATTCTTTACTTTACCATCATAGAGCAGTGGTGCACCGGTTAAGCAATGCGCCACTGCTCTGCGATGGCAGGTGCTGACACCGGTGAGGTTGCCCTTTCTGAGCAGCCTCTCGCGATAGATATTTGGAGCGAATTAAAGCTCCATTATCTGAACAAGGTTTCACTTTGACCTTGAGCTAGGCTTCACACGTACGCCTGGCATAATACTATATGACTGACTACAGCTGGAGCCGAGCTACACCTGCGCCGCGCCACTGGTCTCACTGCGGCGCCGAGCCTCCACTGTATCACCTGACGTGCCCTCGTGATTAACCGTGTACAGCGTGCGCCTTACCGTGCTCGCTTCAGTTGGAGCCGTTGGGGGCTCGACTCTGCGGAGCGATGGAGGCCGGTCTTTCGCTTGTCTCATCAGGTATAACTGAGTTGAACCCCACCCATTTTTTAAAGCGAAAGCTTTACTGGCCTAGCGGCGCCGATTTCGCCATAGGCTGCAGCTTGACCTTCATTTGACCGGAGCTTCATTTGACCTTCATTTGACCGCCGCCGGTTGGGCGCATGCGCTCTCCGCAGCTGGGTCGCCACCTGACTCCGTGACTAGCCGCGCGCTTGCCTGGCTAAGAGGAGCGCCTCGCTGGCCTAGTCAGTGCGAGCTTGTCCGTGCATAAAAGCGAGGCCGGGCCGTCTTCTCTGAGCGTAGCGCGGGAGCGAAAGGCTTTGAGTCGTGGTATATCGCCTGGCGAGCTGCTTCAGTGGGAGAGGGTCCGGAATGTCAAGCGCGCGAAGCTGGCGTCAGAGACTGAGGAAGAGGGAGCTGGCGCGCCGGGGCATGCGAGTACAGACGCCATGGGGGGGGGGGGGGGGGGGGAACGCCGAAGACCCTGCGAGCAGTGCACGTGCGCAGTACCATCGAAACCTGGCAGAGTCTGATCATCCAGCCGACAAAGCTCGATACTGCGTAACAAAAGTGGAGACAGCAGCCAACTACTTCACCGACCTTAGGGCAGTCTTCGTAGCAATAAAGGGGCAAAAATAAACAGTGATACCACAACTCAACGACTGTGTCGAACTCTCTGTCAACAATACTCTTGCAGCCGTGATTAACCAAGTTTAGCCATTCCATAATTAAAGCTTTCGCTTCTATATTCAGGCTTAGCCACAGTTAAGGCGCAGCCTTTTTTATTTAACTGCGACGTGCCGTGGTGGGCAGGTTGCTCATAATCTTGGGAGCAGGTTGCGACGAAGTCACAAGGTTATGTGACCTGGTGGCCCCGCCTGCCACCTAGGTTGCTTGTCTGTGGATTTCAACGCTATAGCGTTAAGGTCCCCGCGTCGCAAAACAGCCGGTGTGACGTTGCTGTTGGCGGCGTTGTAACACGATAATCTACATATAAAAAATTCGGTAGAGATGCCGTGAATCGAACCCAGGTTTTTCAGACTGCGGGGCGAGCACGCGCAGAACACGCTACGAAGGCTTTTTTGTTTTGTATTTATTGCCTGTTTTGACAGGCAGGATGGCCTGTACGACACTGGGATGAAGATGCGCGGTCTGTCCGAGATCACTTCAAAGGAAACATACTAAAGCTGCGTGAAGTGTACAAGGACCTATGTTTTGGAGATGAAGTTATGAGTTGATCACAGAGTTGTGTTCATTGAATCAATTTTGATTTTCTCACGTGAGTGAAACACATGTCCGCTCTTGATGTTTGAGAGTGCAGCGCAGAACATATGTTTGTGATCGGTTGTAAACTGAAACGCTACGAAGGCTCGTTGGCTCGAGCTGAATAAAAGTGGACCTAGTGAATGCGCTGTGTTTTTTACTTCGTGAAGTGTCTGTGTACTGATGCCTACATGAGTAATTATGAGTATGCGAATTTTGAAACGGCGCGCGATAACAATCGAGTTCTACTCTGTATAGCATTTCAGTTGACTGCCATAAGCTGCGCCAAAGAACCGGCATCTATGTTGTAAAGATGAAAGTAAATGCCAATAGCTCGCGCTGAGGTTCGGTAGGTGGTGTTATGGCCATGTTCGGTTTAGGGTGCCTCAATTCCAGCGCCGCCGTTCCCGGGTGGAGAAACTTAAGCGGCGCCGCCATATTGAATCACAACTGGCCTCTCCCATGTACCGCGAAATGCTCGACTGGTAGCCCAGTGTTGCTCTCGCTGCAAAAGGCCGTTCAAGTTAAAGCCCTTTGAAGCTGCGCCGAGAGAATGAACGGCGCCGTTACAAACGCTAGCGCCGCTGATCCCGTGCGATTCAATATGGCGACGCCGCTGAAGTTGTCTCCACCCCGGCGCTGGCATTGAGACACTCTAGTTAGGTTTGAGTTTGGGTTTATGGAGTTCTAGGTTCCAAAACGGCTCAGGATATGAGAGAAGCCGTAGTAGAGGGCTTCGGTAGTTTCGGCGATCTGGGGTTCTTTAACGTGCACTGACCCCGCACAGCAGTTGTGGATTTGAATTTGGAGGACCGGCAGACGAAGCCTTTGAAGACGTCAACTGGTCCGAACGGTAGCCCGGTGATAACACGACGGTTTCGCACCTGTGGGCGGCAGCGTGCATGCAACCCTTCGTTACGTCTTCGGGCTGCAGACGGGCAGGCAGCGGCGACCGGACCTGTGTGCATCATGTTTTGCGCGGGTGTCAACCAATGCGATGTCATGGAACCCGTACCGCCTCAGCGCCTGTGATGTACGCGCCTGTGTGCTGACGTGGTAAACGAATGCGACACCAACGGCGACGCAGACCTCCATTACGGCCTCTCTGTCTTTTCTCTTTCACTCACAACTTCCTGCCTTCCTCACGGCGTGGTTGAGGTGTGCACCGATATGTGAGACAGTTACTGCGCCTCTCCTTATGTGTTGCATCGTGAGAGGTAGATCGCTGTGCGGCTCAAGAGCATGAGATGCGAATGAGAAGGCGATGCGACCGGGACCCATAACGCTGTCGCGTTCCACTCTTAAAGGTGAAGCCCTAGTGTAATCCAATTTTTTTCGTTCATTTTCCGCTCACGATCAACGGCGCCTTTTCGGGCAGAAATTTCGCCGAGTTGATGCCTGGCCGTCAATACTGCAGCGCTAGAAAGAAAACATGCCACACAGCTCATGCGTTCTCAGCCTGTCGCCTTTATCTTTGCTCCTAGCGCTACAGTATACATCACAAATAAAAACTTTTTTTTGTGTGGTATGGCATGGTATGGTATGATATATGTAAAGTTTAACGTGTGCTGTGCGGGACGCAGTAGCCAAATGCTCGCGATTAATTTAGACCATCTGGACTTCTTTACCGTGCACTGCCACCCCATCGCATACGACCGTTCTCGAATTTCTCCTCATCGAAACGCTGCAGCTGCGGTCAAAGTTCGATCCGCACCCACGTGCTCAGAAGCAGGAACAAAGAGCCACACTGACATCTAGAAAACGAAAATGCAAAAAAAGGTATAAAACCTTGATTTGTAGCTTAACCATTCAGAAAAGCCTACCAAATACTTTTTTTTATGCTTGACTGGGATTTGTTCAGATTTTTCTTTGACACGCCGCGATGAGATAATTCATTTTAAATGCTGGCGGCCACCGAAATCAAAATATTCTCAACCCATTGGTTAGTCACTTGTATTGTTTCTTTCATGCTGTCATAGCTGCAGGTGTTAGAGGTCTGGTTGTTAGATTCATCGGCCTACATGGTCACGCTTGTTTCTCTCTCGAGTCTCACTTGTGCTCTCTGCGGCTTCGATAGATGGTCTTTGTGTTACACCCTTGGCACGCTGCAGATGGCAAACACAAGCGATAGCAGGCTCTTAAGAGCAGGTGTCAGTATTAGAAAGAAGCAGAGATGTGCGCACCATAAATTATGACAAGCCATCGCAAGACATCACGGCGCGGTACTTATCACAAGAAATTGCTTGTATACGACAGAACAGGTAACACATGCCAAATGTAAGTACTTCAGTCACTCGTGTGCTCGGGAACACGCATAATTGCACGCATATACGCATCTTTATGTTTACTTTAATAGTGTTCGTGCGGCTCAAGATTCGCAGACTGTCGACTCAACGAAGACAGTCATTGCGAATTGCTTTCTGCGGCTTAATTCGTGGCGTGCACGCCAACCATCTGGTATGCGCTCGCTTAACGATCAACGATAACGTTGCGGCGATGCCCACAATTGTAGACACAGGTTTCACAGTTGCCTAGGCACTCCATTAATTTTTTTGCACTTACCCTAACTCATCCCGTGCTGGCAATAGATAAAGCTGGAGTGTTGTCAGTAAAAATCCTTTACCTGTGGGAGGTCTTTCGGGTAGTCTTCCTTCCGGATACAGCGCTACTCCAGGCGGTGGTCTGGGACGTGGCCTTGAAGGTCTTGAGGGATACCCAGGAGTGTCTGGGAATTCCGGTGGAGAGGGCGGTGGCCCACCGGGAGGAGGTGGTGAAGGAAAGCCTGGAGGCCTCTGTGGTGGTGCGCCTGGTCTCGGAGGAGCTGGTATGGGGAAGCTCGGGGGAGATGGTGGTCTCGGTGGGCGTCCGGGTCCCGGTGGTGGTGCTCCTGGGCGACCGGGTCCCACAGGAGGTGGCCCGAATGGTGGTGCTCCGGGTCTTGGAGGAGCTGGTATTGGGAAACTCGGGGGAGATGGAGGCCGCGGAGGACGACCGGGTCCTGGAGGAGGAGGACCTGGTGGAGGAGCACCGGGTCTTGGTGGAGAAGGTATGGGGAAGGTCGGTGGAGACGGGGGAACGAAAGGACCTCCCGGTGTTGGTGTCGGTGGTCTTGGTTGTGGCCCAGCAGGTCCTGGTCCGGGTCCTCCTCCTGGGAATAATCCGCCTCCTGGTCTTGGCGGCTTGGGTCCCGTCACAAGAAACTCATGAAATTTGTGGTGTGGTATGTCTGAAGGCTTTCGCCCTCCTGTCACTGGCCTTTGCGGGGGAGACGGAGGTCTACCAGGACTAGGCGGAAAGGGAAGGCCTGGTGTTGGCGGTCCGGGCGGCCTCGGTGGTGCGGGGCCTATACCAGGCTGAGGGAAGCCTGGTGGAGGGGACGGGGCGGGTAATCGTGGAGGTGCTGGTGGTTGCCTAGGGGGTGTTGGTGGCTGTGGTGTCCCTGGAACTGGAAACAGCCCTGGTCGAGGAGGCTGAGGTGTCGGAAGAGGTCTTCCTTCCGGAAACAGGGCAACTCCGCGAGGAGGCGAGGGCGGAGGACCTGGAGGTCTGGGGACCGGGAACGGTGACGGTGCTACTGGACGCGGCGGAGATGGAGGTCTTGGGGCCCCAGCACCAGGTGGCGGCCCTGTCGGAATCCTAGGTGGCTGAGGGAAGGGGGCAACCCCTAAGCCTGGACTCGGAGGACCCGGTGGAGGACGTTTCGGGGGACGGTAACCAAAGCCTTCACCAGGAGTGCCGGGACCGGCAGGTGGTTGGCCTGGACCCGGCCTAGATACTCCAGTTTGTACATCGAAAGAAATACCGCCTATGCCAGATGGGGGCCTTACGAAAGGTGGAGGGGGTGGTGCTGGAACGCGGCTGATAGGGGGAGCTGGTGGCCTTGGGGTTGGTGGCCTGGGTGCTGGTGGCCGAGCAACTGGTGGTCTTGGAGGTGCTGGTGCTGGTGGTATAACCGGTGGCCGTGGTAAACCAGGGGCTCTATCCGCAGGGATGAGAACGCCAACAAATTTTGGTGGTGGTGGAGCCGCTGGCTGGGGAGGAGGTCTTGGTCTCGGAGGTTGGCGCGGAGGCGGGGGTGGTAAGTCGATGGTGTTGATAGGATAGCCGCTGAAGACTGGTGGCCTTTGAGGTAGGTCAGGAGGCTCGTATTCTAGAACGGGACCAACGATCTCGGGCTCGAGCACGTTGCTGGGAGGCAGGAGAGGTCCCTCTGGTCTTCCGTATCCGCCTGTTCCACGTGATGGTGCCGGTGGCTTTTGAGGCCCTTTAGGAGGCTCGAAAGGTTCCCCAAACAAAGCGGTGCCTGGGGGTCTTCGAGGTGGGGTGGTTGGACCTGGAGGAATGACTGGCTGACTTGGTGGTCCTGGTGCAGGCCTAGATGGTGGAGGTGATATCGTCCCACCGCCTCCTGGTGGCCTGCCTTGTTGGAAGGGTCGAACAGGTTGAGAATGAAACTCATGAAAAGCTTTGTGCGACGGGAAAGGCTTGTCAACATTTGTTTGAGCTGCTTCTTCAAGGTCTTCGTACAAACTCTCAACGAAGCGCGCCAATCTTAGCGACACGTCCTCTTCTCTTCTGGATTCGCCGGCATCATGCTGTGGCTCTGCCCCAACGACGGCCAGGAGGCAGATGATCAAAGCCACAGCAGTGGCATGTGGTATCTGCAACAGATGCAAAGCTTTCGTCACATTTTGAACTGCAGAATATAACGAAACGCGAAGTTCAGTGGTCTCTGAGAAGATTGCCTCAATGTGAGGAAACTTGTAGAATAGTAATAAAGCTGACACTTGATCCTCCATGCTTAGTATATCAGCGTAATGATCTTCAGCAATGAAATTGTGCAATAGCTTGAGTACTGCGTACCTTTCCAAGATAGAAGTTTACAGTGGAGGCGGATACAACCGGCGCGAAAAAATTTGCAGAGTTCAAGAATAAGCGCAACCTGTATACCAGCACTTCACGTTCAGATGTTACGAAAGCGTTAAATGCACATTTTAAATTGGTTGAAAGCTGATTTGTGAAAGCTAAAACGGCAGCCTTCGGAGGATACAGGGACGTTAATATAGTGGGCAGGCGTCCACAGCGTACTGTGGAGCTTCTGGCATGTAAAATTTACGAGAGCCTATTTTCTCACATGTCAGCGTCGGAAGGAAACCTAAAGTTCACAGCGTCGAACTATTTTGACAAAGTCGTAAGGCCTTTACAGCGATTTTGCCAGTCTGTTCAAATCAGTACCTTTCGAGAAAAAAGTATCACATCAGCTGGCATAATAGACAAGCGCTAAGAAGCGACTACGAAACCGTGGTTGTTGTGAATCGGCGAATACAAAACATCAGCTGCAGCGAGAGCTTGTGCCTGTTTTGCGGACAGAATAAGGGGCAGGTGACGAAGTCGAGTGCTAGTTAAATCGCGAGCGTCACTCAGTGGAGTTAGGAAGGCCTGTTGAAAGGGCTGCAGGGTCTGATGAGAATGCGGGTCAGCAAGAAACTGCAATAGCCACAATAACGCAGTATTAACTACAATGATCTCAGCATCGCATGCGAGCCTCTTGGCAGAATTTTTATGGTCAAATGTAATAAATTGATTTTACGGGCTAGACCTAGGGGAGTGACTACAAGGCACGCAGTTGAGAAAGGGTGGAATAATTACGAACACCTTAGGTGTTTTGATTAAAAGTGCACCATAAACTCAGTACATGGGCCCATGTGTATTTCGGTTCATTCGAATCCACTCGCCGCACAAGGGGTCAAGCGTGCGACCTAGTACTCAGTAGCAGGTATCAGGAAGCCATAACCGCTGAGCCATTGCCGAAGGTTCTTTCTTGGTGTCATGTAGGAAGAAAGGATGTCAGCCATCTGCCCTACTACATCCCATGCCTTTGCCTCTTCAAGAGTGCGTTGTATAACTATTTTGTACGGGGTAATTGCGAAATTTAAAAAGGCTTGCTGCGACGTTCTACGAGCCTGAACACGGAGACGTGCGGAGCTCATTCACGGGCTAACAAAAGAGTTTAGCATCCCTGTGAAATGAATGGATCGCACTTGACCCACCTGCCCTTTACGTGTTTATATTGAAACCCCATTCGTTTCTTGCTACGGCAGACCGCGAAATCGAGCTAGCAGTCACCGAAGAGCACCACCGGCAGGGCCCATTGGCCCGTTATTCTGTGTTAACGCTCAACGAGCCGGAGATAGCCGGCCGCGAATCGCCGAGAGGCACGGCCGCCGCCATGTTCGTAATCGCACAGCCGAATCATGTGGCGGCGCATCAATTCCTGCGACCTTCGTGATCGCCCGTGCGTGCGCGGCGTTCCTTCGTGCTTTTCCCCCTCGTCCGCTCTCACCCGGCATCATGTGCCGCTCAGCGCGCAAAGGGATCGCGGCCAGGCCAGGGATAATTACCGGGCCATGCGCACACCGGTCTCGGCGCCATAGGTCGCACGCGCGCCGGCGCGCAGCAGGTTCGCCGTCGTGTCAACCTTGAAGGTTGTGCATCGAGCGCCGCCGTTCCCAATAATCTAGGCGAATCTCGGCCACTGCGTCGTCGGGCGCCGGACAAGGCGAGTATCCCACGCACGGCCCGACTGGCGGCTGCGTCGCCGGCCGTCGCGGTGAATGGACAGGCCGGGATGCGGCGGCGCGGGGGCCTTCGCGCAGCGGGTGTCGCCGCACGAAAAGGCGAGGAAGGCGGCTCGCCGGCGCACTGCTCGCTGCCCCGTCCAGCGTCGCCGTCGTATCCGCATCGCAGCGACGCGCGGGAGCGCCCTTGCGTCTGCGGTCCCGCGAAGCCTTGCCAAGGTCCCTCGCTAGCTCATCTGCCGCGACGCCCCCTTCCTTTCTGCCAAAAAGAAGTAACAAATATATCCGGCTCCTCTCGCCTTCTTGGATGACGCGGGAAAATAACGTGGCGGGCGCAAGTCTGGCTACGCATGCAGCTCGTAAGAGCTTTATGACTTTATCATGACTTTCTCGCGGCCACTGCGGCCCTGCGATCCCATGATTTATGTCAGCGCATTGGGCGCTCGCTATCGCTGCTCGGGGGAGGCGCGCGGCGAATTGGCAGAGAGCAGGCGACGTGTTCTGGAGAACGCGACCGCTACCCCGGATGCAGCTTAGGCCGCCGTTCCGGCCGGTATGCGCGAGTTTATTTTTATAAATAGATTCCCTCCATGTGGGTGTGCGGTCACTTCCAAAGCCACCTACTACTGCATTTCGGCGCTCTTTTTTGCTTTTGCCTTTTCATTTCTTTCACTTGCTTCGTGACGCAGTGGTGCAGTCCACGCTATACACTTGTGATCTCGGTTTTCTGTCGAGTAGTTAAACGTGGGAACCTTGCTCCAGATTAAGTTTGACCGAGCGCGGTATAGACTCGCTGAAAGTCGTCAGTGCCAGTATGTTGGCAGCGTGATGGCCCTGTAATCTGCAGAGATTATGCGGAAATGCAACGTAACCGTTCAAACTTGCGCAACGGCAATGCGAGTTTCTGCGGAATCACGTTCGTTTTGCCATCCAGCGCCCCGTTCGACTTGAAAGCGCTAATGAATCTGTAATCCTCGCTTGCTGAATCTGTTGAACCTTGACCCTCTAACAAAGCCTCACGGTTGAATGTGGAGTGCGTGATTTGCTGATACGGTTATCAAAAATTTGTTGCTCTCCTTCTTAACTGATTTAGCTTACGCAGGCTGGCTGCACGTTTATTTCGTGAACGTTGGACTTTTCTGTAATAAACGAGACTTCTGCCGCACTTTCATTGTTCATGGCGTAAACAGTAATGTTCAATATTCAGATGGAAGGAAGGAGGCAGCGCAAGAGCAAAGCTGTAAGAATACAGCGAGGCAGCGCACGGTTGTGTATTTGTTTCCAGCGCGGTTCTGCCTTGTGAGAAACATGCCTGGTCCCCCTTTAAGCCTAATAAAGGACTCGGTAAGTTTGTCCTGCGGGCATCAAGTAAATAGGACCCTCCTGCTGTGTTTCTACATAAAGATTTCATGGACACCAAAAGGACAGCGCAAATATTTCATTTAAGCAATACAGGTTTTCTATTTTATTTTTTTGCGGCCGATTATCACCAGTTCCACGGTGCACTCATAGTAGACGAATTATTCACATTTCACAGCAACATATTCTACGCCACATTCTTGGTTAACTAATTATCAACAGGCTCACCAGAGGGATGTACGTTGGTCTGGTGACTCGGGACACTCATTGCGTTTTCGTTGCATTCAGTAATGAATTTTAATCACTTGAGATGCATGAAGCTTGCAATCTCTGAAGAGATGTTACTACTGAAATAAATAATATTGAAAAATCTGTCACATTTACTGCGGTCTGTTTATTACAAAAAAAAAAAACGATCGGGAACGACTGGCTAACCAAAGGCCGGTTGTTCCTTCAGTGGTCAGTGATGCAGCACCAAACGTAAGCCGTCACAGAAACGATAAGCGCATGCAATATAACCATAAATTCGCTTTGAACTTGTTATTAATTATATCTCGACTTAAGACAGGTCAGAAGGGTGCCGTGGATTGCCCGCGTCATGGTTTATATTTTTTCATTACCTTTCATCCTATCTCTTTCAGATGTTGGGATTTTTAGATAAGTGTGTCAATGCTCCCGCGCCTTAGCGACGTCCCGTCCGGCATACGCGCAGCGTGACTCAGTTCGTTATGCGGGCTCCCGCTGTCGAGGCTTGGTCCACCGGGATCGGCGGGCGATGGCGCAAGCGCGCCGACACGTATCGTTTTCCTGGGCGCGTAATAACTCGCGCCGACCTTTCGCCTTCCGGATGAGCGCGAAGCTAGCGGCGTTTTTCACTTCGCTGAAGGCTCCGCTGTCAAGCCGAGGCAGGCCAGAAAACTGGTTTACCCATTTACCCACTTACGTCCAGTGAGGCCTGCCCGCGAACTTAGCACGGCCTCCGCTTTCCCTTGCGCCTGAGCGGTCACTTTTCCAGACGCTGCACGACCCCCTCCACGCCGTCATCCTGCGCCCCCCTGCTCCGCCCTTAACAAGTTGACGTGGGATTTGCTTGTACTACACGCAGCTCTGAGAGCAAAGCAAGGCTCGACGCACTCCGTTCACACGGGCCTTCGTTCTGGCCGCTCTGGGACGGACGGCGGTCAGCTGACTGCAGGTTAAAATAGAGCGCGGTTTAACCGAAGCGCTCGGTTCTATGCGCGCCTTTTCTGCGGCCTTATTCTCGGAGCGCCGTGTCATCGCGGGTTGTACGACTCGCTTGCCCGCACACCCTCATCCTCCTGGAGCGGTAGGTCCCTGTTTTAGCGTTCTGTGTTGCGGTGCGTTATTAATAGTCAAGCTCGAGCACGTTCCCTTCACGCTGAATGGGTCCTGCTTTCTGGATTTTTATTTAAAATCCTTTTCCTGGCTTTTCTATACACGAAAAATTTGTTGAGAAAAGCGGCTGTAGCAAACCATTAACTCGTTGTTTCGTAAATGTGTGGTTTGGTTGTTGCTCTTTCCCCATTAGAATGTTCCAGACTGAAGGTTAGCTAGCGGCATGTACTGACCGCCAAAACAAAAATAAACAGGATGAAAAGGTGAAGCTTTAGAACCGTTTTAGCTGGAATTGCGAAGACATAAACATGCAAATTTCGATTGACAAGAACTAACCTATGGTCGTACTACCCCCCCCCCCCCCCCCCCCACAAAAAAAAGCATCTGCCGACGTGGCCTATCCTCTAAATGCGTAACAGCAAACAAAGTATATAAACAGAAGATCGATGAATCACGGGTTTCGGAGGCAGGTATGCCTTGAACGGCTGCATCGGCCCATTTTACTTCGCACTACTTTTTGTCCCCAAAATTCACTGCACCACCTTTTGTGGATTATAATCTGTCCGCAGTTTCCAGCACCACACGACGCTGCCGATTCTAGGCATATGTGGTGTCAATGGAGAGTCAACGCTGAGTCGAATCACTTGGAGCATATGAGTACAGATGACGTATGAATGTCATGAGATAAGCGGGTACAGCAGCGATTAGAAAGAGCAGCGAGCATCATTCGCGATGAGAGGCGAACGCGCGCCGGAAACAGGTGTTCGCCTTCCCAGACCGCGATGCGCAGGAGGAGTTGGCGTCGCGCTGGCAGGATGCCATTCCCGAAATGAACTGGAGATATGTCGTACTCACACAGCAGCTGAGCGGTCGTGCAGTCTACAGTGCACTTCGCAGACCTCGGCGGGACCGCACATTTGAGATGCGGATGTAGTTGGTTGTGGTGGTGCCGCGTCAACACGCATAAAAAAAAGAAGAAAAAAAAAACGTGAGGACGACAGAGTGCTCCGAAGGCTGATTGCATGGTGTGCACGGTCTGAGGATGGTGGCGCGGTGTACTGGAAGTGGTTGCGCGTGGCAGTGTTAAACGTCGAAATCACATACCTGTGCACAAATTTGGCAACCTGTGCCTTTTAAGGCGCACCTGTCTCAGTTCCGTTCAGCGGTGTCAACGATACACTGCAGCTTTATGTATGCGGGGCTGAAACGTCAGCTGTGATGGCGCAACAAGTGCGCGGTACAGGTGGGGGGGGGGGGGGGGGGGCTGGAGACAAATTACGCGGGAGAGAGTGGACGAAGGTGTTTTCAGATAACCTTTTATTGGGGCTTCTCGTAAGTTCGGAAGTGCAAAATTCTTCCTTTTTCTTCGTCACCAACATAAGCTTACCGGACTCCTCGGACCTCAATTAAAAGAGTTCCCACCGTGTTGTCAATCGCTGATGGGCATTTCGTTCGTTGACCATGAGTGGCAGTGATGCCTTGTGCAAGTAATTTCCCCCGTCGTTAATACACGCAATCATAGACACACATAAAAAAAAATGTGTGTGGCCCTTAGCTTGCCGATTGTAAGATAGGTGCGGCTTATCGTATGGCCGGTTAGGCTTAGTTAGGCTCGGTGTTGTCTTGCGAAGCGCCTAGAGCGTCTTTTAAGCTCACAAAAAGGAGTGGCGGTGACACCTACGGCTGCCCGACGTCCAGGCAGAAATTGGGAGCGGCTCGAAGCTTCGGCACGGCACTCCTCCATAGAGAGGCTCTTAAAGCCGTAAGTGACGTTACTCAAATTCCAGCCGTCACTTGACGCGAACGACAAGAGAGACACGCGTCACGTGTGCCAATTCTCAACCGGAGAGACAATTAAAACACCGACATCATCAGGCGTGCCTTATTAATGCTGTCGTTGGCGCTCCCCTGAAATCGCGGCATTTTTAATGGGAAACGATGCTATCGACACCTTTCTTCCCCTTTTCCGACTTTTGCAAGGCGTCGCGGAAGACTCGGCGGAAACGCGCGTGAAGCTTGAAAGCTGGCGGGAACAGCTCCTCCTTCTGCTTCGTCAGCGCAAACTGACCGCCGCGTATTATGACTCGATGTTGTACACACCGCTCGCGTTGTGTTGGCTGCAATTAACTGCTACCCTTATGTGATCAGTTATTCGCGAAACTGATGATCGTCTTAAACCGGTTTTACGACCCACTTTCCGCAACTCGCAGAGGTGATGGACACAGCGATATTCGGAGCCTTCCGTTCTCTAATTTGCGCACGGTGTAGAGGAAGACCAGCCGAAGCGATCGATAAAATATAGATCGCCACTCTCGGACCTGCCGCGTCCTCGCTGCCAATATAAAACCTGAGGGCGCTTACTCGTTTCTTTTTTATCCTTTTCCGGTGGAGCTAAGAGAGTGGTCGTCCTTCGCGTTAAGCGTCTTTCGATCCATTACCATGACCACCGGAGGACAAGGAATCGAAGAGGAATGATGTACGCAGCATGAACTTGTTGCCACTTCTCTTTTGCACCTGGTTACACAGACTTGCAGCCGATATTTTTTCGCTCATGAAGGCAGGCCGCTCTGTCTGGACTAGTGCGCGCATGCTGCGTGCGTTACGGTCTATCTCATCCTTGCATTACCATTAGGAGCAGCCAGCCTTTGCTTCACGGTCTTCGCTGCGTACTCTTCAGTCTTTGAGTTCCCCTCGCACTCAGCGCGTCCCATGCGTGCAGCTTGGCTGCGAATTTATCAAAACATGCTGGCGCCGCACAACAAACGCGTTTTGCATTGCGCTCAAATTATGCAGCGCAAACGATTATGACCCCGCAGCATAGCCCTTTATTCGTTGCCGCGTGCGGATGGCATAACTACACCCAAGGGCTCGTCGCTACTACTTACTACTGCTATAGAAGGACGTTCTGGCGGGCTAGTTGGTCCATGATGAACAGAATGGGTATAAACGGCGCGAACAAGACGGGACGAGAGGCACACAAATCGACAGACAAAGCGCAGACTTTTTAGCTAGCGTTTTTAGAAGGGCACGTTCGTGTTCACATCGGATATGATTAACCTGTAAATATCTGCTGATGTTTCTATCGTTGAACCCTATGGTGATAGTGTTTTTCTTATTTTTTCTTATGTTCTCTGGCCTTATTAACAATGTGTTTTTCACAAATAAAATCAGTTGGTAGGCTGCGCTTTGTCTGTCGATTTGTGTGCCTCTCGTCCCGTCTTGTTCGCGCAGTTTATACCCTCTCTACTGCTATATCTTTTTAAACATGTCCGTCACCATCCGCGTATCCCCGTAAGCCTCCCCCCCCCCCCCCCCCCCCTTCACCGAACTAATTTGTTTCTTTTGGGCGCACCAACAGACTAATAGCGCAAAGCTTGTTCCGAGTTCTAAGAAACTATACATCTTGTGACGACAGTTCTGGTTACAGCAACGTAGCGGGCACACCAGTGAATGACACCCACTTCGTTTTTCTTTTATACCAAATACTATCTGCCGAAAAGAATTATTGCGAGCTCAACCTGTTAATTCTATTCGTTGCAACCTAACCATGGAAAAAGCCCAAGTGACTAAAGCGCCACCACGCTACTAGATGGGGAAACGATTAAGTAACGAACTTCTTCATGTTGCTCTTGAAGAATTCGCTGTGCGCAGCTGCCTGTGCCAGGAATTTCTCACGTCACCCATTATGATGCTCCTCTTTTCTCCCCCCCCCCCCCCGCTTCTTATTTCCTTTCATCATTAGTGTTTTGAATATATTGCAACATATAGGTAGAAGTAAGAGTCGGCTGCCTCCCACTTACGCATGCATAAAATGAATATCCTTTACTCGTTCAAACAGTTTCTTGAAATCCTGGCAGTCTGGGTCCGCGCTTTCAACTCCTGCCCGGTGATGGAAGAGAAAATTCGAAAAGGCCCCCCGAGTTTTTTCATATCGTTGCGCGGAATGAGCCCCGGGTAACCCAGAATATACTGAAGGCCTCCACTACAACGTGCCCAAAAGAATGCTCACACATTGAGTGCGTAGAAATCTATTAGTTCTTGACGCTTTGCCTTGTGTCAAACCCGAATTATCTAGTAGTAGTAATAGTAGCGGTAGTAGTTTATTATGAAATAATAGAGTAAAACGGAAGGAACAGATGGTTCTGCCCGCGGCACTTGCTATCTGTAACTTAAGCACCCGAGCTGCGGCCGGTGGAAATAAAAGGTAAATCGGAGATGAGAGACAGAGGAAGTATACAGACAGGAGCGATAGCGAGAAAGGGCAGGGAAGAGCTGTATGCTCTATTTATACAAAAATAATCACACCAGAAAACGTAACAAGGTAACGCAGCTCGAGCGCGAGTGTTCAGGCACAGTTCGTTTCAGCACAGCGCGCGAGCGACCAATGCAACCATGTACCAACAATCATATATGCAGTGTATATGCAGGCCGCGCGCTTTTCGTGTCCTGTCACTAGTGCATCACGTGCGCGTCACACTGCAAAAGCAGCCATGGTGGGGCACCCGCAGCAATTCGTCCAATAGTAGCGGAGCGTCCTCGCCACCGCGTGGCTACCTGACGGGGAGCAAGCGGGACATCAAGCCCGCCTGCTCGACGCATGCTCAGTGGCTCACCGCGCGTGCAGCCACGCGGCACCAAATTACGCGTAACACCTGACAACAGATTCGTTCTACCTGCTTTCTTGAGGTTGGACAGTTTTTCGCCTCCCAGGAGTGCAAAACGGGCAGCGTTCCGCGAGGCATCGGCGACGCTATATATGCGAGCGCGTAAGGCGAGCCAGGGGAAAGCAGAATGTTTATGCTGCGCATTCTGCCGCAGCTTTTCCTCCATTTGTCACTGTCTTGAAGCGAGGCAACGTGCTCCACGGTAAGAGACAGGAGATTCAAGGATTTCGAAGAACCCGGATGTCGATTAGTCCCACTTTGTAAACACGTGCCAGGACGAAGGGAAGTGACGCATCTTCTGTCTGGTGGAGCTCTGGTCTTTAGTTGTGCTTTTTGACATTACGGGTCTTTATTTGATTGATCTGTACCGACACATTGAGGTATCGAAATACCCAGTGTGGCACCGTTAATGGCCTATTTTTCTAGCTCTGTAGCCTGCACTGCGCCAGCAGTCATTTAGGATAACCATAACCAGCATAAATTGGTCTTCGGGGCTCTTGTGCTATGAATATATGGTGTTCGCAGTGTTTGATTTTCTCACGTCTACAGCAACGCAACCATTTAGCAAAGTTTGACAGAGAGTGTATGTAATATGGGCTAAAAGCTTTAAAATCTTCAACGACAAGATAAAGGCTGCACATCGTGTTGCTTGTTACTGATGTTTGACAGCCTTTTTGGGCAGCGCACTGTGCAAACCGCCAGACTAGAGCTATGGCTTAGAGCAATTTGTATGGGCGCATCAGTCTGGATATTGTCACGTAGTGGGGACGGCAGTCGAAGCAGCGATGAAGACGGACGAAAGGGTCTTCTAAAAGAACTGTTTATTGGGCTGACTTGCACCCAAAATGGACTGAATCACTCGGCGGCGAAGAAGCGACAAGCGTGCTCGGCGGTCGTCGAACAGAATGCCCGCCGCTGTCGGCCGTGCTCAATTTAAAGCTGACAGCGAACATTCGAGATAAAGGGCGCAAAGTTACTAGAACATTCCGGAAGAACGTAGAATCAGCTTTGCCTGGCTGCGATCAATCGAGATAAATCTAGTCGCGTCTTGCGTGGCAAACAAAGCGATAAAGTGGTGTCGCGGCAGATTTGAAAAACGAACAAACACTGCAAATATTCGCGGCAATATTGTAATATATTAGAGCTGTATTTTGCCTAGACATGTGTACTGTGCTCGTCCCCCCCTCCTTTAAAATCTCCTTGGAATCCACGTCCATCACGCCACATCGTCATCTGGCCGTGGCGGTACTTCCTGCAAAATGCTACTTTAACCGGCGAGTCTAACCGCATCATTCGTGTGACAATCGCACGTCGCGCCTTAAGCTATCACCTCCGCTGACTTTGTTGCCTTTGTTGACGGTCACAAGTTTGTGCAAGGGTTTGGTTTCTATCCATGTGTTATCTGGCCGTGAAAATCTGGAAGGAATAGATGCGTCTTACGATCTGCGCATTTGGATACTGAGTACTATTTGTTTGCATGAAACCTTCAAGAAAACTTTGAAAAGTATGTAACCATCCGTGTTTTGGAGGGTGAGCATCGTCGTCGTTTAACGTCGTGTTCATCACTTCTACCAATATGCTCTCATCACAAAAACATCACAAAAGCATCGCTATTTCTCTTCTTTTCTTCCACTCATTTCGCTACAAATAAGTGCGTATAAAGGTCCTCTCAAATTTGCCGCGAGCGGCCAGTGCGAGACCGCGAACATGTGAACAGAGCGACTGCCGTTTCGGACGAAACTGCAGCAATAGAGGAAAAGAACACTGTAAAATATTTAACATTGCGCTGCAATCTCCAGGCACCCATTTAAACTTGCTATCGGCAGCACGTTTATTAAATTAAAAACAAATGAAGTTGTGAAATTAAACCTGAAATGCTAATGTAATGATTACAGTGGTCTCAAAGATTGTTCTCGAATTGTTCTCGAATTGTTCTCGAATTTCTCGCCTGGCACCGGATGAGTCTCGACCCAGGTGCGTAGAGGAATGTACAGCGGTTTTAGCCAGGACCTCTACGGCGGTCAAGCATGGAAAGGGATTCGGATCACTGATTAACTTCCTTGTCTCGAATAACTTGCGACTGGTAACTGCGGATAAAGAAGGGTGTTTTGTAGTCATACCTGAATCATTATTTTCGGATAAAGCATTAGTAGCCATCGAGAAGAACTTTCAGCCGGTCTCGGCGAAGTTACAGAAGGTAAAAAGCAGAGCGGTGCAACTGCTTGAACAATTGAATCTGGAGCGACTTAAAGGGAGTGTAGTTAAGGCAAAAAGCAGCTGTTTAAAGATTTTCTTCTCTGCTAAGACACATAAAACGGGATTACCATTTAGGGCCATAGTGACGGAAAAGAGCACCTGGCAACACGAAATTTCTGGATATTTGCAGAAACATTTGGCAGCTTTATCTATTAATGATCCTTTTAAGGTACCAAACTCTGAGTGTGTCGTCAAGTTTTTACAGGCGCATAACCCAGGTTCATGCTCGGCTTTCAGCATTGATGTGGTAGATTTATACTACTCCCTGCCGCACAAGGAAATGATGACTGCTGTTTCTGATTGCATCACTTCGGACAATGATGAAGAACAGTTTATAAGTGTCTGTGGTATTGCTGTATCTGGGTCCCTTGAGCTGTTGTCTTTTTATGTTAAATCTACCTTTGTTGAATGGGAAGGCACACTCTATACCCAGAAAGCGGGTGTCTGTATTGGGTCTAAAGTAGCGCCTGCGCTTAGTGATATTTTTCTGTCATTCGTGGATAGAGCTATCCAGAAAGATTTGTGTGGAATGCCGTACCGAATTTTCAGATACGTCGATGATTTTTTAATCCTCATTGAAAAAACGGACTATGCTAAGCACATGTCTACAGTGTTAGAAGCATTTAAAGCTAATGCAAGGGGTTTACAATTCACCACTGAGGTACCGGTCGATAACCAGATACAATTTTTAGATTTATGTTTGACTGAGGGGAAGGGACACATGTGTTGGAATTACGCGCCACGTGCCAACAAACCGCTGCTGAACTATAAGTCACATCATTCTAAGGTAGTGAAATGTGGAATTGTTGTTTCATCCTTGTCATCTGCGTTGTCAAAATCTTGTCACCATGCTATGCAAGAAAGCTTTGATAATCAGGCTAAGAGACTAAAGGAAGCAGGATATCCAGCTGAGCTTATCGCTTTGGGTTGCAATAAAATAATTAAAAAGCTTAAAGCGCCGACATTGCTGCCGTCTTCACAGAAAGAACAGAAACGGAAAAAGTTCGCAGTCCTTCCCAATGTACATCGCCTGTCTCATGGTCTTAAAAATGTGGCCCATAGGTATAAAGTTGATGTGGTTTTTTCGGCCCCGAATAAGCTCAGTAAAATTTGTTCAGCAGTAGAAAATAAGTCCCGCAACCCCAAGAAATCTGTAGCGTCCTGTGGTGTTAAGCACGCTAAAAGTTTTGTGCCGTGCTCCAAAGGGGTAGTTTATAAAATCCCCCTATCCTGTGGTCAGATATACATTGGGCAAACGGGACGTTGTATTAACACACGACTCGGAGAACATCTCAATTCATTAGAATCTAATCGCTCCACTAATCTAGTTGATCATTGCCGAGAGTGTCAATCATGTTTTCCGTCCTTGCATTTTACTGACATTTTGTACAAACACCCCGACCAGTTGACCAGGGAAATTATCGAGGCGTATAACATGACAAAGAAACCAAGATTATGTGTCAGCCAACCATCCCTGCTCCTGCGTGACTGTGAGGTTGCATATCTGGACATCACATAGTAACACATGCGTTCTGATTTTGTGTTTTTTTCGTTTTCTGTTTCCTTTTATAAGTGTGCTTCCTGTGATTAAACTTTAGTTGAGAGAACAGCGCTTATTCCTGTGTATTCTTCGTCTAGTCCCCGTTTGTTCGCGCTGTTTTTTTGCATTAAGCCCATTTCTCTGTTGCTAAGCTGTACCTTACGAAGGTTAGTTGAATGCGAATATTTAGCGAAACAAAAGCTAACCAGATGTTTATTGACCGTCATGTCGCTAACTGTATTATAGTTGAAAAGAAAAGTTTTATACCGCAAATTCTCAATTGCCGTTATTGCTTGTCGCTGAATATTTAAGGAGCAGCTGCAAACGTGCTACTGAGAGAGGTGTCACCTTGTTAAAGCTTTTTGCAGGAGATTCATAAAAGAATGCATCCAAGAGCTTGTGATATGCATTACGTGAACACTGCTTTTTAGCTCCTAATTTACGTGCACTTGGACGCTTTCGTCGTAAAGCTCCGTATCCTGGGCGTCCCCTACTACTGGGAGCCTCCTACAAGCTGTCCAAGTCTTTTTTTTTTTCCCCCCGAATTATCGTGCATCCTCAAGCAAGCACCAATCGCCACGATACGCGTTTACGGCCGCGAAGATCGGTACGATCCGCGTAGAGCCACTTTCCAAGATAATCGCTTGGGTAAAAGCAGCGCGCCCATTTCCGAGAGCGCGCAACCTCGTGTAAACTAGAGCGTCGAGTTTCAAGTTCAAGGATTTCGAGCGATAAACTTAGCCGCAACTCACATTTCTTCGCCAGGGACTCGACCTATGGCGGTCGCCCATAGCCGCCTCCTTTTCCTTCAGCTCGGCGGGCTATGCCTCCTCTCCTGGCGCTGGAGCGGAAACGACGAACGTTTCTACTACGCGGCCTACTTTTCCTCTCGTGAGAAGCCCGCCATTTTCATCGGGCTCTCTTTCCCACCAAAACGGTGCGAAAGACGGCAAAACAAAGCAGCGCGACGAAAGGAACGGCGCGTGGTGGCCTCGCGGCTACGGGACGACGGAAGCTTCCTATTTCCGCACGCTTAGCTTGATACATGCGGCGTCGAGCGAGAAGGTGCTCCCTTCCGGGGAAAGCGCCGCTTTCTACGTCTCCTCGGGAGACAGTCGCCGCTTCTTGCTGAGAGATGATGCCGATGAAGCAGCCGCGGCAGCAGGAACAGCAGCGTAGACGACGCCGGGGAAACGAGTCTTCCGGCTCCTGGGCGGGCGCGGGCCAGCCAGCGGGGTCAGCGTGTCACGCGGGCCGAGCATTGTGCTGCTCCTCGCGTCGGTCGGGATGCCACGGAGGCTCCGCCGCTCGGATGCCGGATTCCGGAGGCGCGCGCTTCGCGACGTGCACCTCGGGAAAGGCTGCCAGGGTTGTTGTACAACGTCCTGACACGTCACGCAGCCGCGTTCCCCAGTGAAAGCATTAGCGCCGGTCTCCGAGGGCAATGCCGCCGTGTACTGATACCGAGAGTTGCTCCGACAATTACGTGAGGTACGCAGTGTCGACGCAAGAGGCGGCAGATGTCAAAGGGTCGCGCGCACTCCGTTGCTGCCTTCGGTGGCGGAATTCACTGTGCGAGAGCGTATGCGTTGCCGCCCCTTTGATATCATGGTGTAATTGGTGCTTGACTGCTGCTGGATGGAGTCCGTTCGACCCGGCTGAAGCTGCATATCTTGAGGTTGCAGGGGTCTTGCGCGCAGTAATTCGCCTGAAGCTCCAAGTACATTGGCTGTTTGGGGAGGAACAGCTTATCGAGGTATTACTGGGTACACCCGCATATTTGGAGCTGCTCACCGATGCTGTTCAATTTCGGCTCAAGGACGGGCACGTATTATCCTTGAGTAAACTCTCCATTGCAAATCATATGTCGCGCAGTGTTGTGTGACCTGAATTTATTACTAGTGATACAGGCTGGTGCGAACACTAGGACAAAGAAAACAAGAACTCTCTGTCCACACCCAACTGACATGAGCCCACTTGCACGCAGCTTCACGGCAGCAGCTATGCTTCGGCCACAAGAGCTCAGATATTGCTGCTTAATGGTTTTTGTCCTTTTTCTTAATATGCATTAACAATTTCGTGTCGAAAAAGCTTCAAATGTTCTCTATCTCTTTTCCTTGAACTCATCTCCAGATAAATTACCTGTGAGCTGCTCTAACCTTGGTTACTTGACGGTGCGACTTTTCTCAAGTGCACGTCCTTCATCGGTGCCTCTGGCGAAAGTTAGCGTGCCGGTTTTAATCAAATAAATAGCTTGACGGCACTTAATGGGAGAAAAACGGTCAAATTTTTCCTCTCGGACTGAGCAACAGTCACAGGAATATACCGTTATTTCGTGTGTCTGCAAGCATGCTTTACTCTTAGCCAATTTCAGAGCAGTCTTTCACACCTATTAGGTGCTGCGGAGCAGATCTTTCTTGCCGTTTTGTGTATTTTCGCTGTCGAGTAAAATTATACAATACTCCTATGTGCCTTCAACTCGGTCGTTGTTTTTGTTTCTGAATTTTATTTTACTTCTACTGACCTTAAGCAGCCACTGTGTCATCCCACTACAAAAAAAGTTGAACGGCTCGACGGGCACTGCGCTTTTGGCGAAAGCCAAGACGTAGCAGGTCATTAACCTTTCAGAGCTTACAACCCAAATAGCGGACTACAGCAGCTGGTCATATAAAAGAAGGCCTTCATGCTCTCCTTATGACGACCAGTCAGGTCTCGCTGACAAATGCGCGATTTCATGGAACAATACCTTAGCTAGTCTACCCAAGATACCCATCTCTGCTTGTGTAAGCCTTGCGCGCCGTTCTGACCTGGTCTGGTCAAGCAGCATAGTTCGTAATCAAGTGCAAGATAAATGAACCTTGGACAATACGCAGCCCATGAGGAACGCAAACTATGCGCTGATTGTTGCGCAGCACAACAAAGAAAACAGGCCTGTTATATGCTGTAAGGCCTTATAGAATATTGCGCAATGGGGGGAATTTGATGGGTGAATGGTCAAGCACTGCTAGAAAAAAACACCGGGGCATAGGCTACTTGGCCAGAACAGCTGCGCTGCATTCGTCAAGGCTTAACTTTCTTAAGCCATACTTGGCGTGGTTCTAAGCTTTCTTCTCGGCATGCCGCCGATGGCGATGTTGTGTTTCGGCAGCGTGTTTCTTTTCGAAGCTTGAGAGGGTCGGCAGTTGGTTGCGAAATTTGTATAAAGGAAGGGGTTTCATTTGGTTTATGGTTTATGGGGGTATAACGTCCCAAAGCGACTCAGGCTATAGAGACGCCGTAGTGAAGGGCTCCGGAAATTTCGACCACCTGGGGTTCTTTAACGTGCACTGACATCGCACAGTACACGGGCCTCTAGAATTTCGCCTCCATCGAAATTTAACCGCCGCGGCCGGGATCGAACCCGCGTCTTTCGGGCCAGCAGCCGAGCGCCATAATCACTCAGCGACCGCGGCGGCTAAAGGAAGGGGTTTACGTCACCTTACGTCGCATGCAAAGAACGAAGGTAACAAGAAATGCACAGTCTAGATTAGGGAGGTTCATAATAAACAGCTGTAAAATACATAACCTCAGGACTCAAGCATTATGGCTACAGGAAGGGTCTTTCAGCTTTCTAGCACTTTCGGAGTATCAGAAAAGAAGAGGAAGTTAGGGTAGGCACTGCCGCTGCGTATGGTTAGTTTAGTGTGTTTGCAGCCTCTACTCATGAAAAGAAAATTGATTGTAGAGATCAGGTAACAATTTTTCCTTTTCTCAGCAACCTCCCTGAAACGTGAGGATAAAAACGCTGACATGTGTTGAACTTCACCCGCACTTCAATTTTCCGTACCACTCACAAAAAATTCTTCCCATATTATAGCTGTAGCCTGGATGATTTCTTCGTTGAATTATAAACCTTTACCCATGTGACAATTAATTTAAGCTCGGGACGCATTCCACGGTGCCGCCTTACGAAAGAGGACGGTTCCAAAGAAAACAACAGGATACTGCGCTTCCGAATGTCCGACACAAATATCAGTCTAGACGAAGACAGGTCGAACCTGAGCCTTTATCTGTACGCTGTCCACGCAGAACATGTTTTGTTTGCTCTGCACCTCTCGGTGAAAGACACGAGGCATGGCAGCCGCCGCGGGTCACTGAGATAATGCGGCCTACCCGGCCGGATCCAGTCGCTCACTCCGACTTCCGCGTGGGGCTTTCGATTATTAACCCACGGCGTCCGACGTTCCCTTGCGCTCCCGTGCCTCATTACGGGTCAGATGCATACTGCATCGCGCAGTATACGCTACCGGGTGCACCCACAGGGAAGCGGGAGGGACAAAGATGACAGCCGGCGGTGGCCGCCATTCGTATGTGTCTGCTCTCGGTCGGCGGGGCGTCCAGGCTCTTCTTCTTCCCGCCGCCAGGGCGACGGCGCACAGTCGCTGTTTCCGCTGCCGCGAAGAAGACTCTTGACCTCATTATTTTGTCGCCACCGAGTTGCCGACAGTGGCCGAGCCGCGGGTGCGGCAAAACACTCGGGGGCTCGCTCTCAGCCGCGATGGCCGAGCTAGTGGGCGGCCCGCGACAGGCGGGCTCTGCGTGTCGGCGACCGCCATGAGCTCCTCCGGCCGCTTCCGTCAGGCATCGATCGGTCGAAATTGAGCGACGCCGACGGGCGCAGACCGCGCTTGCTTCGGCTTTGTCCTCTCCACACTACGCGTCCTGACGGGTACGAGCAGAGCCTCTCCCGTACTCCTCCGGCGGCGTTAAATGGCAGCCGTTCGTGTGTACTGTCGATGCAGTAGACACACTTGTGTGCGCTCTGGCGGCGAGCTGTCACTCCGTGGCTTGTTTCCTCGGACGGCACCTCGAAAGGCGTGCGGCCCTCGAGGTTGTTGCCTTCGCGTATGGGAAAGGAAGCTGAGTGCGCGAGTCAAGAAGAGCTCGTTGCGGGATCGTTCCCAATGGCGTCTGAGGACGCGGAACTTCGCAAAGACTGCGGCAGTGTAGCGATAGATATCAGCCTTCTTTTGACAGCAGCTCGCGCCTCTGACGGGCAGAAACTGCGCGACTACAACAATGAAACTGTTCCTTGAATTGTTAAGTCGTCTGCGGCGTGCGGAAGACAAGGACTTCTCTTTTTTAGCCTTACGTTGCATGTGAAATATACTCCAGCCGCATTCTGTAAAACAATCACCAATTAGTGAACAGCTGTATCAATTTGGAACTTAAATTCTTCTATATAGAATAGAGGGGAGTTCAGCAAATCTTTTTGCAGTGTATTAACTGCCTAGCATACAGCAGTGACAGTTTCCTTCAGACTCGGTGCTTGCTCGCATGATTCGCTTGAGTGCATTTCAACACTTCAATGAGATGCCGCCCTGCTTTCTGTATACTATTTTGGCGCACGTATTGAGGTCGTCGCGTTGGTGCTATGCCCACCCCCTTGTTCTCGCACCCCACGACGGAAGTGTAACCACGAGAATGCTCAGGCGCTCGCAGAGCGTAAAGAACCGGGTGAGAAGAAAAAAAAAGCAAGAAATGCTTTCGGAGAGCGCACTTTCGCTTGTGTGGGAACGTGCCGCCAGTCTTTCTCGTTGCGGAGGCGAAGCTGGCGTACGCGTTTACGCGGCAATCACAATGCGCGCGATTCCCGTCAACTGCGGAGAAGGACCTGAAACATGAACTGCCGTGGTATTCAGGCGGAACGGACTCGCTGGCACTGGTGGCCACCTGGCAGCAGGTAAGTTGGTAATAAACGAATGAGACAATAAAAGAGAAAATAAACATCGATTATGTGAGCGACCAGTGCGGGGGCAGGCAACGTATCTTGTTTTTGTGGCTTTTTTTTTTGCAGTGGGTCGTGCTAAAGGAGGTGGTGTAACCGTTACGCAAGCTTTGTCGCTAACCTGGGAGCAGCTTGCGTTATGCATGTACTCGACCCGTATGAGCGAAGCGCGCGTCCTTTTTACAACGTACAGTCGAAGGGAAACGTTGTTCGGGATATTTGCCTTTGAGATGGGAGGTCACGTTGACCAAGCGTGCGTTCGCGGCGCTGTAAAAGCGGCACGCCGCGTTGGGCAAGGGAAGCTGGGAATTTTAAGAAGCGTGGCCGCGAGCATCAGTGACCTTGTTTTGCTCTTTCGGGCCTGGAGGGTAAAAATTATGCATAGCTTTCGTTTCCTGCCGCTTGAGCGCGTGCCTCTGCATGCCGCGTGGGTTCCTGGCGGATGCGTTGGAGACCCCGCTGAGGCTCGCAATCGTAGTAGGCATAAAACAAGAAGAACACGGCGTTGGAGTTTCCTTTGGCGCGCAGCGCGGCAGACGTAAGAGCCGCGTCGCTCCTTTCGCGGAGATTTCCGCGCACCCGTTTGGCTGTGCACGATGCTCTCACACCGATGTTCCATGCCGTAACGAAAAATTCCGTCAATTAGATAAACAAATATCCCTATGTCAGCCCCCTTTTCTCTGCAGTGACTAGAAAACTGCGTCAGGATGGAAAAAGTGAGAATTTCGGTGCATAAATTTCCTGAAACTCCGTAAAATTTCGTTTCTCTCTAAATTTTGCTCCTCAAATTCATTCAAAAAAAGAAAATTCCCCGGATGAAACATCACCGTGCTCTTGTTTTGTCCAGTTCTTGAATAAATGGCGATTAAAATAATAAGAAAAGTTTTTTTTATTTTTCGCGGGGGAAAAACAATTCATTTCGCTCGAAATTCGAGTTTAATGCCGCTCGGCGAAGTGTTCTTTCTTAATTAATTTGGTTAAATATTAGCATCGGCTGAAATACTGCACACCTAAGCCTGTGTGGCCTCGAGCGATCTACTCAATAAAAATTTGCGAATTAAATTGTCCCCCTGCACGGGGCTGCAAATGCTTACTTCTACCTTCGTCTTCAGTCAGTGTGTGTACTGGAAACTGTGAAACTCCAGTGGCTGTCCTTAGTTGTAAGATGACCGCAGAGGCAATTTTCCTTATATTACTTGCGCAAAATATCCCCACCGTAGCCTTATTTCAAAGCAGTTCAGTATAATATCAAAAAACACGATAAGGTAACGGATTTAAAAATGAAAAGAGAGAGACCACTGCAACATGCACGCAAACATAAGGTTGTTCACACCCGCTGCGTGGCCTCGTCACCGTGAGAAGCGGTCCGCTAGGTCGAGAAGAATGCTCGCAGTCGTTGGTACCGAAACCCGCCGTGGTTGGGTTGTCGGGCTCGTCCCGTGGATGACGCCTCACAGCAGTGGCAAACACACGGTGCTGAGGTGAGCGAACGGTGCTGCAGGCTTTTTGCTAGGCTTTAATGGTGTCCGCTAAATCGTCGGCGACGAGACAACGAAGTGGGCCACGTGTTGTGCCAACCTCATTTGTGCAAATTGCTGCGTGCCACTTGAGCGCATTTTTTTTTTCTTTTTCCTTTTTGACGCAGGCTGGTCTGAGCGCGAAAACGCGACAGCTCTTTCTTTTATGCTGCAGTTTAAGGTGAAGTTTGAAGTCCTCCCTCGCGTTCAGGTTTGACCCCGGGTGCATTTCCTTGAGAAGCAGTATTGGGCTCCCAACTTGCCGCCTTTTAATAGAAAAGCAGGCGAGAATAATAAAATCAAACAAAACTAAAACCAACCGCATTAAGGCTGAGGGATGTCGTAAATTTATACGCTCGCTTTTTCCCTGTCACCGTCTGTCTTTTTTATAATGATCTCCCTCGGGCCTGGTTCCAAACTGTCATGCATGAGAAAAGCAAAGACACTTCTGGTGCCATGACTGCTGATAGATTAATAACAGGCCTCGAAATATGAAGGAAGGAGGGTGGAAGGGGTATTTTCACGAGTGGCACAGCTACTCATTAATACAGGGCGCATGCAGGCGCTTGCTATGAAGTCACGAAAAGCGGTTGCACTGTGCCGCTAGGGCACATGATCGTAGTTGATCAGAAGACGTCGCTCCACAGTCCGCTGTGACACTTGTGGGATAAAAACTCTTCAGCACCCCCCCCCCCCCCCCCGAATGGTGCTCCACATCTTCCTCAGTTATAAAACTTAGCCATCAGCCTTACACTGGCTAGACAATCTTCTATAAAAGAGTGGAATAGTAAAAACAAAAACAACTCAAACACGAAGAAACCAAAAATGTCGGCCATGCTATATTATTTTGGGTAGTAAGAACACGGTGTCATGAAATCAAATAATAGAATAGGAAAGAAGATGGCTATACTTGCATTCAGCTTGTAGCTGATGAAATAAGGTGCGTTCATCCTTTTTTCGCCACTTACTGTCAACCTTCTTTCAAGCTGCCACTTATACATGCCCAACATTATTATGAGCACGAAAAAATTGTAACGCACTGTTATAGAAATATTGAAGGTAATGGTCCATTCTTCCGATGCGTCGCCAAATCTTGCTTTTAGAGTTTTTCCATCGTTTGCATCGAGCAGCTAATACTGCCTTGAAAAGCAATGGGGAGCGCATTTGACGATAGCAAAAACGTTAATAGCAAAAAATTCAAGCCTGCCGCGGGGAGATCTGCGGGTATATTGACTGTTAGAGTGAAGTCTGGCAAGATACTGAAAAATAGCGTTCATAAACTCTTTCCCGTTCAAAAATGGTTTTCTCCAAACTTGTTGCGTACGAGCCCGCAACCTAGATGCGTGGATAATACTGCGCACCCCTGCCGTCTTTGCCAACAGGCATAAGCAAGCACCGGAGGTGGGTACATCACTTCTGCAGCTAACAGCCAATGATGTTCGCATTTTAGTTCAGCGGTGGCTTAACATGGTGCAATAGGGGAGGAGAAGAATACTGTTGACCGTGCGTTATGTGCGTCTGCCTGGAGGTCGCTGATGTTAGCATAATCACAGAACGCATGGTCACTAGATATGCGCCGCTGTGCGTCGTCCAGTATATGATCTGAAATTATCCCATGCCACTCGTTCCATACCAACCGCTGTTAGCCTGGACAAAACGAATGACTTTCGTTTTCGTACCATATGAAGAGTGATGGCTCTAGAGAGGCCTTTGTCTCAGCCGCTTCGAAATAAATGCCCCGTGAATTCCTTGAAGGCAAAAAAAAAAGTAATCACGCCGTAGGTTTTGTAAGGGATCTCAATATTTCATAACGCCGTTGCTAGTGAAGGGAAGGGAGTTTCCGCTCCGCACAGGCAAAGTCTATGCGAATACTCTAATAAATCTGAGTCGAAGTGAGGGAAACGCGCAGTATTGGCCACAGCACATTAGGACCACGCGGTTGTAAAGCGGCGGTGCCGAAAGATATTCTGCTTAGCTAGGAGTGACTTTAATGCTGGGAGCGCTTCACGGGAGCACAGTGCGATCTTCTTCCATGGACAGTCATTGTGCTCAATACACAAAGTTTGATTAGATAACAAAAAACTGTTGCGCTTCAGTATTTGTTCCATCAGGGTCTTAACTGATTAAAAAAACCTGTCCATCCAAGAAGACTGCACAGACCAACCAATTAAGGTAATAGATGTCTGCGCGTAGGGCTGTCGGCACCGAAGACGCCTTGTCGGTGCCGTGGCGCTACACGCAGACTAGTTGCAGTGGGTGTAGGGAAACAGCCGCGACAATCTTTACACTAGGAACCCAGATGCGAATACCGTCGTCAAGGCAATATGTTAATAGCAATGTTCTATACCTGTATCCGTCAAAAACGTGGCCTGATGTAGCATTCCCCTGCAACTGCTTAGCACAAGGCGCAACAAGTAAGAACACTTATGAGCACAGCAGCAAATAATGCCTTGCTGATTCCTCAAAACAAAACAAAACTGAAACAAAGTCTTTCGGACACTGTAATCTTACATCGTTATCGACAGGTGGCTATTGATGGCTTAGCTTCGAATAGCGCTCATTCTGTAAGCTTTGTCAAATGGCCTGATGAAACTTAACTTATGCAGATTTAGATTCCCTCGCTAAATGAAGATCCGAGCAATTTCATAAGAAAGTGAGTTTTGATCGTAGACCATGCAATGTGGAAATCAGGGTGCGACTAAGAAGACAGCTTTGCGGCTCTGTCAAAATGTACACTCAGCCTCGCGGTTAGAAAGCTGCGCGAAAGATGCTCGCAAGGAAAACTTGCACTGGGAAATCACACTCGGGCGTAGATCCATCGTTCGTGCGCTATCTGCCTAAGGAAGAGTGGAGATGGACTAAGTGCACTCCTATCTCAAGCGTCCATCCTTCTTCGCGTCGCATGAGGAGACGGCCGACCGACAGTGCCGGGCAGGCAGCACTGCGGCGAAGCGTCCCGAGGCCCCCCTCCCAGAGAAGAGTCGCTGCGGCGCGTGGCACTCCGTCTGCGCGGTCATCAGGCGCACAGGCGCGCGATCACGGCGGCCTCCGGCTCGAGACAGAGCCCGCGGAGCACACAGTCCACGCAGTTGGCCGTCGTCGGATGCTCACCATGTTTGCGCGCCGAGCGTGCTCGTCCCAGGCGCAGGGGAAGGGGTGGTCCTCCTCCGGACTAGTCTAGGCGCATCCCTGCTGCACAGTGACCCAGAAAATATCGCAACTTTTACCGCCGGGGCGGCTTATATACGGGGACCCATTTCTTCTCGCCCCGTACCCCTCGTCATTGGCTCCCGAGCGCAACTCGTTGCCCCTCGGCAGAAGATGCTTTCTCCTCGCACGCTCTCGCACTCGCCGTGCCGCGCGCCTTTTTACTGCGCGCACCTTTGTCTCTGGCGCCGCATTAGTCACGCGCGGGCCGACCACACGTCGGCACGGCGCGCGGCCACGTCCTGGCTCAGCCGGGATCGTGGGCCCGCTCCTCTGCGCCCATTACTATCTTCCGGCCGCCGGGTTCTCGTCCCCAGCTTCCTGCGACCACCGAGCCACTTTCCCCTCACCCTCGCCGTTGACGGAGCGCCTCACGAGGAGACCTCCTTGACGCTTTTGATGGTTCGCTCCAGTTTCGTGTAGTCAGCTGGCGCCCGACGCGGATGGCAACGCACCCCCGACCTCGACTCCGGCGGCCGGAGAGAATATTGCTGCTCTTCCTGACGCCGAGCTGTAGCGGCGTGGTCGGGGTCAATATATCAACGTGCGCTTTGCCCGTGCATCGGTCAGGAGGCCAATTAATGCAGCCTTTTCTGCCGGTATTTTTGTTTTATTGGTGGTTGCACACTTCTCGTACCGGGTCTCTAATAATAATAAATACTTGTTCCATGCCCTTCACATAGAAAATAAAGAAGCGAACGAACAAAAACAATGTTTTACTCTACCTCTAATTAGCAAATGGCTGCACTTTCGTATATGTTGGAGTCGTTTTGTCTGTTCTGTACTGTGCTGATTGACGTAATTAATTATAACTCTAATAATTATTGCGGCATTCCAACGGGAATGGGTGTATACCAACAAATAGCCGGCCGCCACTGATGGTCCACTAATGGCTACGTGTGGTAGCATTATAAACTGAGTGTACTGAGTGTTCTGACAACGAATCAGTCGATTGTTTGTGTCTACTAATTTTAGCTAAAGCGAAACCAGCTGAGCAGAAAACTTAAATGTATTATTGGAACAGTTTATTCTTCATATTATTTCCATCTGTCACATTCTGAAGTTTGTACTCATTTTGCAAGCTCATGACTGGTGGCTTTATCTTTGGAAGCAGACTGCCGTTCCTCTGTGAAATGTTTTTGTTTTGTTTGTTTCAACTGCTTGAGGGGAGATTCACCCTATTAAGCAGGCAGTACTGAAGACTCATGCGTAGTTACAAAGGTTGTGCGAACTCTACATATGAGAAAACTTTGCACCCTCCGCGGTGGCTCAGTGGTTAGAGCGCTCGGCTACTGATCCGGAGTTCCCGGGTTCGAACCTGACCGCGGCGGCTGCGTTTTTATGGAGGCAAAACGCTCAGGCGCCCGTGTGCTGTGCGATGTCAGTGCACGTTAAAGATCCCCAGGTGGTCGAAATTATTCCGCAGCCCTCCACTACGGCACCTCTTCTTTCACTCCCTCCTTTATCCCTTCCCTTACGGCGCTGTTCAGGTGCCCAACGATATATGAGACAGATACTGCGCCATTTCCTTTCCCCAAAAACCAATTATTATTATTATTATTATTATTATTATTATTATTATTATTATTATTATTATTATTATTATTATTATTATTATTATTATTATTATTATTATTACAACTTTGCCATGAATTTGAGTTAAGTTTTTACCTGTCCAAAATGAAATCGCTCGTTTATGTTAACAATTACACTTCACACTGAGTCAGTCGTCACAAGTGATGCCAAAAGCGCCATTAAATTGTTCACTGAGAAGACACATTGCATTTCCGCGTGCTAATGAGGTGCTGTGAAGTAATGCTTTTTACTTGAATCTCTTAATTTTAATCATTCATTTCTCCTGCTAATATAATCCTTTCGTGAAGGTAGGCCACTGGCGAATAGTGAAACGAAACCATTTTAGGAATAGAACACCTATACCACTCTAGGTCAACGACTATGCTGCTCCTGGTTTGAAATGATACTCTGGATACAGTTTATGTGGTTGTACGAATTCCCATCCATAATAATTGCAATTACAAGATGACAAGCACGGTGAACGGAAGCGATTAATGTGTCTGGGAAGCAACCCTACTTCCAATTCAAAACAGCGTAAGAGCAAACAATTCGAATTATTTTTGACCACGTGTGCGGTTCTTTCACGTCCACTCGGATCTAAGTAAACACTCAAGTTTTTGAAAACTTGATCACAAAAGGGGTGTTGAAAAAAATTAAGGTTTTCCCTCATGAAAACGACGCTGACCTGTTGCATCCCCGCACAGTGAGGGCGAGGGAAGGTCGATTATAAAGGTTAATCTTGGATTTGAGAGCAAATTGCCGTCTGTCCTTAGTGCTGTCGCTGCTGCACTGACAAAGGTGGAAGTCAATCGTTTCCACACTTGCTGGAAAAAGCCCGTGTCCTAGTGGATCGGGAGATTCCACTCGACGTTTGCGATGTCTTGTGAGTGCGTGTGAGCGTTTACAGCTTTGCAGCCTGATATATCGTCTCATGATAAAGAAAAATATATTCGAGCACGCAAGAAATCTCTCTCAGAGAGGTGTCTGAAAGAGGTAAAAAAAATAAAAAGGTTATTCGGTATTTGTTCAGCGACTACAACTCACTTCGGCAGCGCCAACATAAATGCCAAAGAGTATACCGAACGAAACTTCTTGTTGGCAGATTCCAATTTCCGCGTCCTTCCGCAAATGCGCACTGTAGGCAAAATGAAGTGTTGCAAGCTTCGGTGAATAGCACCTACGCATCGTCGCTCTTCAAAGAGCCGCTGCTCTAGATGGCTTGCGTCCGCTATTTTTTTCTCACGGTGGCACTTGCTCGCACGCAAACGTCTGTTAATTCTTTTTATGTAGATATTTTTTGTGAGAGAAACGGTGTTATTCAAACAACATTACCCCTCGCTGTTCACTTCGGTTGCATGTAGGAAAAGTACTCCTGGCGCATGTTACACTCGACCCTCACGCGTCTCGCATTCGCTTACCCGGACTTTTACCGTGTTTCGTCCCCGCGCAAGCCGTGTTCCGTGTCGACGACAGGCTTCTGCCGGCTGCTTTCCGACCAGGCGTGAAGGCGATTCAAATGAGGCGCAGGGAAAAAAGAAAGGAAAGGCATGGTGAAACTCTCTGTACGGGGTATCAGCTGACAGTTTGTACGCGCGTGTCTACTTTGCATAATGGAAGCGGTACGTACACTGACGGAGGGTAAGAAAACACGACAAAAGGGAATAAAAATCGGGAAAGAAAGCAGTGAAAAGAAATAAGGAAGGAAATGGCTGACCTGGCTGCCATGAGTAAAGGGTTGTTTCCGAGGGGATTCACCTCCTAATTCAAGCAAAGTATAGCACCACCGCCTTAGTTATCTTCGGAGAACCGAAGCCGCTTGAGAGATCGTATAATTCCTTCTTAACGCAGCGTAAGGATCCACCCGCACCGGAAGTGTCATCTTCGCAAAAATTGATAACGTGCCTCTTGTGCGCTCTGCGGTCTGACTGTACTTAATTCCTTAAGGTCATAGACTTAGGCTTGAATTTTCTTCGCGCTTGGTACCTGTTTCTTCTCCTTCGTTGTCGAAGTGCCAACTCTTTATTTTTCGCTCTTCTGCGTTTGAAACATTAAAATACACCTCTACCGTGCCAAACCTGTGTTTATGATATCGTCCACGTTCTGGATGGGCTATTTTGTGATAGGAATAGAAGGCAATGATGATGGCGTAAGGATGAATTCAGGTTTCTTGAAATGACACCAAAAAGTGGCTTCTCTGCAATGGACGAGGAAAGTAAATCAATAAAATAGACTTGCTAAATTAGGCTACGGCTTAGTTAAAACGTTCGGAAAGATTCCCGATGGCCCTCCATTATCTCCCCGTTCTTCAACCCTTCACTGTCCCTTTTTCGTCTCCCCCTTCTTCTTTTCTTTCTCTTCTTCTCTCTCTCTTCACTTCTGTCTTATTTGTTTCTTCTCCTTCTTCTTTCTCTTCTTGTGCTCTATCTGGGCTTCTTCCTTCTTCTCTATATTACTTCTCTTTTGGCTCGGCTCTTTGATTGGCTTGCTTTGACCTGAGGATATCTACGACAACTACTACTACAACCGGCTTCAGTTACATTACCACTCTGGCGGTGGTCCTAGTAACGACTCTCGCCGTAAAAGTCCCATCATTCAATCCTCTGGCGAATTAATTGTAGTCACCGTCCTCTATTTTTGTTTATTTAAATAAATACATGTTGTCTTAAACTCGTGGTGCATCCTTGAACCGGGTGAGCAACTGTCACATCTGGCCATTTTGACGACTTATACAGGGCGCCTCAAATAGTGGCTGAGAAGACGAGTCCTCTCGTGTTCTTGAATTTCCGAGCTGTGTCGCGCTAATTTGCCGTTAGCGACCGCGTATACAAATAGCAGAACACTATTTCTGCAGGTGTCAGTGAATGAACTGGAGTCAAGGAAGAAACATTTTTCGTGTTTCCGCCGTGCAAGCGGGGCTCCGGCAGACAGTCCAGTTGCGTCTTGGAAGTGGTTCGCAGTGAGCTCAGCGCTCTCGACGATGCAGGCGGTTACACGGTGGACAGTTGAGAAAAGCTCGAGTACATTTTCACATTGTAGCGTTACATGCAAGCTCGTCCTTGTGACTACCATTCGGCATAGGTTGAGTATAAGCTAGAAAAGTTTCTGAAGCTCTGCCTTTTTTGTTAGGTTTTGACGGTGCCCATTGTTAGTAGTAATTGAGCCTGTCTTCTAAAATAATTGAAAATCTGAAATCGTTAGTAGAAATCAAATATCCTGAAAAAGCAGCTCTGTGCGTTTCCACGCACTGTTTTCTGGTGGTAATCGCCTTGTGCATTAAAGTTTAGTTTCCTTATTCATACCAGTTGTAAGGAGCAGATCAAAGCCATATAATGCATTACAAGCCCTGGATAATGCAGCCAAAATTTCCCAACAAATCCATGCCAGTCTTGTCATCCACCGGTGCCCTTGTCTGAAGTCGTTTAGAAGGGGCGACAAGATCTGCAATGAAACCACTCTGGCCTCCCGAGAATTCAGGGTAGCAACCCACTACCGTGTCATACATACATACACCCACACACTTGTCAAAATACAGGCAGCTATTACTAAGACAAATATGTGCGCAATTTTCACTAGTCGCTTTGCACGTTTGAAATGTACTTGGGAGCTCTTTGGCTTCTGTGGCGAGCGTTTGGGCATTCTAGACAGCCTCTTGCTTATTGTGGCTCTTCTAGGCCCTTCAGTTCTTCTTTTTGTTGTTGTTGGAAGAAGCTTGCTCACTGGCCGCAACTGCACGGTCATGGTGCTAGCCTGGATAAAAATTAAAAAAACAACGGGCGCGAGAGTCCTAATACAGCTGGGACGAGCCAGCAGCGCTGAAGCCTGCCCGACATGACTCTAGACGAGTTGATGGTGCTGGCGTTACTCAGTCTCTCAGCTGCAGAGCAACAATCTCCAAAAGTAAGCAGGCGAGGCCGTTATTTTCGGAACAGTTTGTGAATGGCGAAGACTCTTTCTTTTTACGCTGCGCTAGTTTTCGCGCTTACACTTTTGCTGGTCCATGCTTGTCCATTAAAACTGATGGCGTGACTAGTACGAACACCGCCACTCAGCTTGACACAGATGACGAAGTTGATACTAGGACGGAAATAAGGTTTCGTATGTCGCAATGCACTTTCGGTCAGTGACATGTCGTTTTGTCTTGATGAAAACCGTGCGAACATTTCGTTTCAGTCGCCATCCTTTCTCCCGGTCCACGAAACCCATGTAATTTCGTGTCGCTGTCATCAGAAAACTTAGGAAATGTCACTTTAAAACTCTTGCATGTAGTTACCACATGAACAGCCACAAAACAGTGCTTCTTATACGCATGTTTCCCCCTAAACACCGATGACGACCTCAAATTATCCTTTCGAAGTGTTCCCGCAGCACACCCCAGGGCGCTGTTCTGCTCGCGCCGATTCCCTTTCGAATGGTTTGCAACGCGGCGTCAGAGCATGCAGTGTCAGTTTCGCAAAATTCTGGTGGCTATAACTACTAGATTCGATGTTCTTTTACTTAATTTGACAGCGGCACCTGCGCAGTTCGCGCGAGGAAGGGCTGACTCGACACTCGACACAGGCCGCGTTTGTTTTGCCGCGTCACTGTTATGGAACGCTGATGCCTGGACGCAAATGGTAATAAATGTGGGACGAAAAGAAACGTGCCTAGTCGCGAGGAGGAGCACTAGTGTCAGAGGGGGACCCCTCGAAACAATAGATCCTCGCAACTGGCACAACCTATCTCCTTTCTACGCTGGCGGCAGTTCGCTGTGATGTTCGGGAACTCTTGTCAAGCGCAGTGTACAGTGTCAAAGTAAGAGTGCCTGCGCCCTGTAAGAAAGTGGTCAATAAAGAAAACATTATCCGTCTGGCTGCTAGCTATGTTGGCCATCTTCACGCGGCAGAAACTAGCGCAGTACAAAAGCTATCCCGTATGGCGCCAGAAATGGGAAGCAGATGTGCCTTCCATTAGTTCGCTAAATTGCCGGAAGGACAGCAAAGCATTAATTAATGCGAGTCGAGTGAGGTTTTGTGAGAAATAAAATGCGTCCGCTAAACTGATCGAAGAATTTTGTTTTACGCGCCGGTTCTTTAAATATCTGCCATGCTTATTTCTGCTCAGACAAAGCTTTTACACTAATGTGGGTCGCTCGCAATAATTACTGTGGTGTGCCGACAACTTCTGAGCAAGGTTGCCGTGTCTTTTATCGACAGGTTGTTCATATATTCTGATATCTGAACTACTCGTTGCGAACAGCTGTGACTCTTGGACAGTCGTCAAATTTTCAAAGGCCAGTTTTGAATTACGAACTACTGTTAAATGTCATGCCGTTGCCGTTACAACATGCGATTTATTACCATAAAGACTTGCTGCCTGTTTCAAAGTAGTCATTGCCTTCAAGCAGAATAAGAATTTTGTTGAGAAACAAATCATTTATCGCAACGTAATTAACTTTGTAGTCGAAAGTAAAGTTGTAGAAACGCTGTATATACTGTGCAACTTTCTCTGTAAAGCTGCACGCACTTCGTTTTTAGCGTAGAGTGCCTCTTTTTCTTTGTATATATACAGTAGCTTGTCGTGTTAACTTTTTCATAGCCGTGGTCGTGATGGAAGGAAACCACCTTGCTGCGCTTTTGTCTGTCGAATCATTAAAATAAATAAAGAAAACTACACCCTTGCACTCACCACTTTACCTGACAGTAACTGAGTGACGTTAAAAGAACGTATTCCTTGTTTTCTTCAACATCCATGGATAATGCTAGTGAGTGGCGCTTAGTCTTCAGGCTGAACGGACATTATATCACCCGTCGCTGCGACCAATCTCATCCGGGTACTGCTAGTGCTATGATCTACTTCTGTTATTACCGGTTATAAAGAGCCATTTATTAACGGGAAAGAGAAAGTTCGACAGTAGAAGGCGGGATTGTTTAGAAAGAGGGCGCGATGACACCTTGAACGCCGGAGCGACAGGAGAGCTCGGTGCAAGCCTTTGACAAGAGATTTCGCGGTGCTCCGAAGCTGGGACGCCCCAACTATGCCGGCGTCACTCGGCTGGCATGCGTTCCCATCTGAGTGAAATGGGCAGTAAAGAGCCACGACGGCTTCTGCCACAGTTAAGGAAGCGTTCGCCGTCAGCTGCTGCCCCGGTCCGTCTCCACTTACGATGCCGAGCCAAGAAAGACATGCCAAACGGTGGCTGTCTTGCGGAACCACGTTCTCGTGAGAAAGGTTCGGCGGGAGAGACAGACGTCGGTATTCAGGCTTTTTTTATTTTTTGCTTCCTGACTCCACTCTTCCTAAAAGAAGGTAAGCGGCTTCTTTAGTGAAAGGGAGTGCAGCCTGTTTTTGTTCAACGTGGTGATATTTGAAGACACCGAAACAGCGTCGTTTAACGGTACCGAACTTCCCTGCACCAAAATAATATTGAGTGACGATATCAGCAGGAGTTACGGGTATTTGTTTGTTTGCTTTAAAGTTAGTACATTTTTAGCAGCCCCATCAAGCGAGGCGTCAAGAGTCCAGGAATACAGCGCAAAGAAACAAGGACGGGAGGAGAGTGACACGGATGCGCGTTTAAGAAGCGTCAAGATTCGGGGGTTGTCGCGCCTAGGCTTGTCAAGTATTCCTTGCCGAAGGGAGACGGGGGAGCTGTTCACAGTAATTATGTGGATGATTTGCGTTTTAATTTGGTTGATTTCTCAGCCATTTGTCGGTAAAATAGCTTCTAGGCACAGAGATGAGCCTTCAGCATCGGTTGTAAGGTAGTCAGCCGAATGCAGTAATAATTAACATATTCCTTGTATGAAATTTAAGTATCGAGGTCCAGGACTGAAATTTGTAATGCCACCTTCTCTCGGCAGAAAAAAATGTTCAGTAAGCTTGGCCTGATATGCTTTGACTCTTTTATTAAGCGACAGTGTCGAAAAAGGCTACAGTCAAAATGAATGTTCGGAATATACTTCTTCCCAGGAGCACATACATTTTCGATGCAGTTTCTACCCAAGGCGATGGACCTACGCCATCAGTGCATGCTGACGTCAAGGAAAGAAGGCAGCGGTTAACGGCACCAACAACGTGGCGCTGTGTTGGTAACATTTTTGTCGGCCATGACGATGCACACATCCGGCAATCTTGCGCCTTCGGGTAACTGCCTAAGTCCTATGGCAGAAGTTCCGGGCATAAGGGTTGATGAGGCAAAACAACCGCCCTTATCCTTCTAATACGGCTGATGTGCTTCTGTGTGCAATAACTTTTAAAAAATATCAATGTGGTGCGTTTTAAATTTATCAGTTTTGAAGAAGGGCGCTCCTCAGGACGCAAATACTATTCAGCACATCCCGCCGTTGCTGCTGCTTCAAATCCGATGCCAAAAGTGCGACTCAAATGGCATATGTCAGTGACTGACAAACTTTGGGTTAGTTTACCACGTATTTGATAGGCGAAAGCAAATAATCTAAATATCTCCAGCAAGACGATAACAGTGCCATAGCAAAGATTTCGCGCCTTATTTTACAGGTCGCTCCTTTTCCGCCACTCAGGGCTACGGTGTCATTGCTTCTGAGAGTGTGAAGATTTGAAAGCGGCACTGATCATTCAAGAACCACATTTTCTAAGGTTTTGTTAGATCCCACACCGCATAATTTTGCTGCTGTTGTTCTGCATTGAATTACCAAACGCTATACATGCATTGCCGAATGTGACTTCAAAGATGGCCTGCTAAACATTGTTCAATGCGGTTGCGCGATCTCTATGGTATCCACTTTCCATCCCTTTGAACTATTACGCGGCGAGTTCTCTAATTTTTCCTTGACTAAGCAAGGTTGACAGACGAAACTAACTGCAAATCATTTGAGTCTTTGCCTGCGTCTGAGGTAAGGTTAAGCCGGCTTAGCGCCCATGTCCTTGTCTCTGTAGCATATAGAAAAGCCGTTATTTTACATCCGTATCTTCATATCATACGTAGCGGACTTTCTCCAAGGTTAAAGGGACAGTGAGGACAAACTAATGTTGGCCTGTATCTTCAGCATGCTGCGTTCTAATGAAGAAAGGGATAGTTCCGCTGAAAACAGAGCTATTACGAGCTAAAGAATGCAAAAAAATGAATTATATGAAATATATGCACCGCCACCCGCGGCAATTTTGCAAGCAAACTGCGGCGCGTGAAGGAATTTTTTTTTTCTCAACGCGGATCTTTGAGGCTACACTATTCACCTCGACACGGTGGTCACGGAGTCTTTTTCGGTACTGAGGCCACGAGTTCGAATTCTGTTAACAGAATAAAAATGTTTCAGATTGAAAACGAAATTTGTTAGCAATAAGTGCGTCTTTTCCTGTCGAATAAATGTTATGGTAGTCAGAGAGAGCCATCAGATAGTTTTTTTTTTCTGTTTTGTTCTGCAAACAAAAATGTGAACGAAATGACCTTTATGTCCCTTTCACGGTGTCCGTGCCAATGAGGCTGTCGTTGTCGTAGTAGGTCATATTCTAAAACTCCTGCATTTTCTTGCCGGCCACTTCAAATGGGATCCTGATGGGTACGATTCATGAGATCTTCTTTAGAGTGGGCTTTCGAGAGAGAGAGAAGGAGATATCTTCTTAGAGACAAATTAGGTATGGTCCGGTATGTGGCGCTTACGCCCTGAAGCGACACATGAGCTGTGAGAGACGCAGTACCCTGGATTACTTTAGATTGCCTGGGGATCTTTAACGTGTGCTGGCTTCGCATAGCACATGAACATTGTTTTTTTTTTATTTCGCCTGCATCGAAATACGGCCGCCGCGGCCGGGGTGTAGCCCGCGACCTAGTGATCAGCAGCCTAATACCAAAGCCACTGAGCATGGAGGAAGGAAAGCTCACGAGAGGCCTTCGCTATTCCAGCTGCACGCCAAAAAAAGGGGTTCCGGAAGTCACGTGCTTTCGCAAAGACTACTGGAAGTCTTTGGCCAACTTCGCAGCCAATAGTAAGGATGGATTAAGCGGCGACGACTTCTGTATTGTCTGCTGAGCATGCGCAAGTGCGCTGAGCAGGCGGCCAAGTATGGTTGGGGGAAGGGGGGGGGGGGGGGAAGCCTTCACGTCCGCCTTGAAAAAAAAAAAACATGACGCAACGGACTGTCCTGAATTCTTTCCTTCCTCCATGCCGCTGAGCCACCGCGGCGGATGAGACCAAATTAGGAACTCTCGAATCACGAGCTCAGATAACAGCTTCCCCTCCCGACAGCGACGTACGCCGTATAGTCCCAGCTGGCCTCAGGGTAGTGGCAGATGTGGATTGGCTGCATGGCCTCAGTGACCTCAGTCGGCTTTACTTAGCAACATGTCCCCACCTCTCGTTCCTGGCGCACTGATGGCTCGTTGAAATGCCAGCAGGCCCTGACTTTCGACTTTGCGCTGTCATAAGGTGGGCCCAAGGTTGGAGGAGGCGGCTAGTGCAGTTCTCACTGTTACCGTGTCATCTCGTATGGGTGCGGAAAGCATGGGAGCTCTCTTGTTAGGCCTACTGAGGCAGCGACGGTCAGTGCTTCTGAAGCAGAAACACATGAAGCACACAGGCAACGAGCCCCTTGTAGTACGCGTCCTTACACACATGTTGGGCATAATGACCACGATGCTCAGCGTCAAACTAACGCTGCTATCTGACGAAATTTTCTTCATGCACAGCGAAATGAAAGGCAAGGCGCGGCATCTTACACATTCCTCAACAAAGGGGAGGAGGAGGCAGTGTACTCCGCATGCGTTCTCTGAGCGCCAGAGGGTGTAGGGAAAAGGCCGCACCGCGCCTGTCGTTGTGTGAAGAGGCAAAGGCGAGCCACGCAGATGCGCTGGGAACGCGCGTCGCTGGGCGTTCTCGCTGGCTGGCCCCGCTCTGCGCGGCAAACCTTCACGTTGCGCGTGGTATTCGCTGGCTCGCCCACGTCGTTTCCTCCGCACAGCGCCGTTTCCTGCGCTCGACAAGACACCGTTTGTTCTAGTTGAGCGGTAGAAAGGATGCAGACGGTTAGATCGAGGCGGCCCTGAGAGGCAAATAGTAAGCACTTGAAGCAGCGCTGTGGTAAACTTCCAGAAGTACTCTAACGGGGACCCGGACCTCTTCTTACATCTGAGGCATGCTTTATTAGCTGTAAATGGAAAGATGAACATAGGTTACCAGTGTGTCACACGGCAGGAGCTTGTGGCAGTAGTATTCTTCTCTTCTCTATTTTCTCAAGTCTATATTGTCTCTGCTTCGTACGCTGGCAAAAATAATACGTTTCTTCAAACATATTTCTTCGCTTACTATTACGGTAAGAAGTTTGCAAGTTTCATAGCCTCACTGATCTTTTACTGAAATTCGGAGCGGACGACGTTATACCCTACCTTGCTTATTAATTGCCTGCCTCTTCGCTTAAAATGACGGTTTCTAGCCTATTAATGTGCTTTTTTGACTGTTCTAATTTTCTTCATAATGGAAGGGCTCTTAATTACAAGGGTTTTTCAGCTCCACTGAGCAAAGAAATATATGATGTAGAGAGAGAGAGATGAGGCTTATTTACTAGAAAATTTCAAGCGCGCTGACATGATCCGTCTTTTGGGAAGCCGTATCTTGCCCAATGCACAAGCAACGAAAACAAGAGACATCGAGCAGAAGTGAAGCTTTGATCGACCAGATAGCTGTGGTCTGGCCTGAGCACTTTTTTACAATCTAACGCTTTCCTTTCGCTATTCGCTCGCTCATCTAAAATCAATGAAGCAGCGGTGCCGAGGCACCGGTCAAGGTGAGAGAGGTTGAGCTTGTTCCGCCTGTTACGCGAAGCCGCATTGGTTGCTGATGGATGGGGTCATTACGCTTGCTTCAGTGATGGAAGAAATGGCGACCTCGCCTCCTGTGCGCTAATTAATAGGAAGGATGCGGTTTGGCTCTCACGCTGTTTATTTTCGTTCAGCCTCGCAAGCGAGGAGCGCTCGTGGCCTTCTGGGTCTCGTGCGAGCGTCTCCTTCCCTAAGCCGGGGTGCGTCGCTCTCTTAAATGCGCGATATGTAAGGAATACCACGAGAATTGTCATTAGATTTACTGGAACTTCACGAACGCCAGTCGTACGGAGAGGTATAAGGGTGTTTCTTCGAGCGTCGCCAGGACACGAAGTATAGTTCCACGTATTTGCTTTGATCCTAAGCTGCCTACAATGCTTCCTGCCTGTCTACGCTAGGACTTGAGATGAACAGTATGCTTTCCTTTTCAGGCCCCATTGAGGCACGCTGGTCTGGCAGGTGGCAGTCGCGAGAGTAAAGTTTGTTATTCGGTTATTTATTTTCCTCCTTACGCGTATCCCTACGTCCGTTGTTGCGCTCTTACGGACACGTGGGGTCGCTTGTAGAGGGGCTGCATAGAATTTTGGCACCGAGGGGTTAGTACACGTTGAACGCTCACGCACCCTAACCCTGTCGCACTTGTGCGCATGGCCACTCACTGTGTTTTTGTAACGTGTTTGTCACCGATGTGGTTGAATTTAGACACACACGCACGCGACATAGTTGCACACACATGGCTATACCAACCAGCACGCACAGGCGCACTTTCGGAGGTCCTCGTGCGGGGTGGCAGCTGATCCTCGATGCTCGGAGCAGGCCGGCGAGCATTACCGCAAACACGACCCTTGTAGCCTTGGCGGCGGTCTCGGCGCACGCCTCAGCCGCGGTTTCGTGGCCTCCTTACCGCGTCCGGTGGCGGCGGCAGCGTTTAGCGGGTGGTGCAGGCCCTCCGCGTGGGGGAAAATTAGCACGCGGGACGCTGAGCCGCCAGCGCGTGTGGTGGTTAGCCAGCCCCCAGCGCCGCGCGGGCGAAGAAGGCTCTGGGGCCGCGGGCGTCACGCTCTGCGCGATGCCTCTGGGGCGCCCCAGGCGGCGCCTCGGCCGCTACACACCACGTGGGCCTCGCGCGGGGCGTCCGCTGGAAATCACGACGACTCAAGCAGGGCAACTCCGCTGAGCACCGATAGATCAAGGAGTGCATCACCCCCACATCCACCCTGAGGCCGACCCCGCGCGGGATGGCCACGGAGATGACCTCTTGCGTAAGGCCGCTCGCGGCGGCGGCGACCAGGAGTGACCTACTGCGGTGCGGCCAGCAGATCGTCTCGGCGGAGGTGCGCGCTGGACGCCGCGAGCCTACCTCGCCGGGATCGACCCTTCTTCTCTGCCATTAATACGCCGCCGCTTCCTCCCACTCGCCTGCCTTGCGCGCACGCTGTCCTCACTGCCAACTCGCCGCCCGGCGATGTGTTCGCGGCGCGCCTGCCAGTTTTCTCTCGCGCCGTCCCGTTTCTGTTTGCTCGTGATGCCGATTACTGCTGGGCCGCACCTGGCCCGCTGCGCGGGGTTCCAGCGCTTTCACAACGGGGTCGCGACGGCTGAGCATCGACGTACAGGATGCACGATCATGTTACGATTCTCCCTGTCGCTCTTGCCCCATTCGCTACCGAGCGGCCACGCGCAATGAAGAGGACGCGAGTGCGAGGAAGCTGGGCCTCTGTGCGAAGCGCCAACCGCTTGCGCTTTGAGAGAGGCTCTTAGCGAGTGCCGCACACAGTCAATCCCGTACGCGAATAAAAGACAATCCCTCAACACGCGGATGCACGAGAGGGGATGATCCTTTGTGCATGTTCGCGCTTGTGTACAATGCGAGCACTAATGGGACAGCGGATACGTGCCAGCGAATAAATAAGGCAACAAAACCGATCTGCGGAGCGACGAAGCTAAATGCTGGAATTCACAACAGTTCAAATGCTAACACACTGCATGATCACTGATCGGGCATGGGTTTAACTAACTGCAATAGGGCCAGGCAGCACACTCATTGCATGAGCAACTGGACGCAGCGTTGCAAAGAAGTGCATTCCAGCTACGACACGCGCGGTACGTCTATCAGCCAATTAATTGCCAAGTTCCACTGTTGGCCAGCGAAAACAGGGCAAAGCGAACAATGCAGTAGGAGAGCTTTCGCGAGCTAGCCAGTGCACTGCGCTGCACCGCCGAGGAGAACAGGTATTTGGCCGGCGGTCAAAGCTGCCCTTCTTTACGAATTCACGAGATTTGGCGCAAGTTCAAAGGAGTGCTTCGCCGAAGGAAGGGCACTGTTCTGATGCAACGAAGTTCACAAAGCTGCCGAATTTCGCCTTCGAAGGCCGTATAGCAAGTACGTGGAATTTTCCACTACGGTTTATTTGCGCCCTGGCATTGGTATTTTCATATAACTGCTGGTGAGGCTCTCGTTGTGCCTTGTTCAGAGCTCGAAAGGACGAAAAATGAATATGGTTAATATTTTTCCGCTGTTTTAAAGATATGCACTAATCTCATCTTACTTATCTCTCACTTCATAGTTTTTATGCCCTGAGGCAATAAACATCGCTTCAAAAAAAAAAAAGGCATGCACTTTGTTCTGATTTCGGATGCGTACGTACTTGTGTGCAGTACGCAATTCTATAATTTGACGAGCGTTCAGCTTGCAGCAGAGCCATACGAAATGTATAGTGCTCTCTTGATTTTCGATTCGTTCTTATTTCCTTGGCTGGGAGCACGGTGTTTTTTTATACGAAATGGGAACGATTCGCAAGTCACCGTTGTTGTTTTAGGCGACGTACGGGATAGTTCTCTGACGGCCTAACTACACATTTCTATTCAAAGTAAACGGCAATGCCATTGGATCACGCTTTGACGTGCCATGCATTCGAACGTGGCATACAACATGACACGAGGCAGTACTCAGTAATAATTCTCACTCGTAGATATGGCTGGTTTGGCGTCAGTGTAAGACGGCGCACCTTGCCTTACTAAAACTTCCCTTTCGTTCCGAAAGATTATATTTTGAACACCTTTACTTGAAAAAAAAACGACTAAGCTGCCTTCATAATGAAATGTTTCTGTGAATTCTCTTCGCGCAGGTTTCGCTTGCAAGTATCTTGAGCAATCTGGTTTAAAGGCAGGGCCCGGTCCTTTTTTTTTTTTCATGGAACTAACTCGATGAGTTTGGCCGATAAAAGGAGCAATTTCGTCTCGTGCTCTGCGAGCGGAACATGTTAATGACATATCCAACACGGCTGACTGGCTCTACGTAAAGTGAATTAATTTAGTACAGGGCGCAGCTGACATAAGGACGGTCCAACCACGGCTGTAGGGCAGCCGCCTGGTGCCGACAGCGTCTCAAGAAACGTGTATCTTACACAACAGAGCTAGGTGCGTTCGCGAGATTTCTGTTGCTGCTGCTGGCGCGACGATACTCTTCTGCAAGGTACACCGTGTACGTTAGCGGCGTCTGACGATGACAGGACCTCGTGCTCGGTAGACAGCCGAGTAGAGTTCAATGCTGAGACACTCACGTTTTTTGTTGAGCGTTGTGGTGAACACGACAAGGATTGATGGGGCAACGACTACGGAACGATGATGCGCTCTTTGATCGTTGACAAGGGGCTCTTCCTACGCCATCTTCTTTTGCCTGCCGTCGCCTTGGCCGCCTACTGGGGATGAGTCTTACTATGGGCTTGCGGGCAATGGTACCATCCGCATTTACTTATTTAATGAAGCTATTTAAAATCCACAGTTGTAATAGTGTTAGTAACAATGAGAATAATTATGGGAATTTTTACGCCAGAAGATGCCTTAAAGCGACAGTATACGTTGTAGTCTTGTGGCTGCGCTCAGGTACTTCTAGGTTCCTCATGGTCAGGTGCATGGCCCTTCAAATGAATGTAAAATGTGAGTTCGAAACTTCATCGCCACTGTTCAAGTTCACAGCACAGTTATCTTTCCTAAATCGCTGAGAGGGTTACGAAAAGGAGTGTTACGTTACGTTGCTATAAATGTTTGATTACATCTGTTCCTAGGAAGATCAGCGATCGAATGCGCTCGATGAAGAAAACAAGCTCACGAACGAGAGTATATTGCAAAGCACGCTATTAAGGGAATATACAAGGTAACCTACGTAACCTGTATGTCAAGTTTGGGTGAAAAGAAGAAGGTTCGTTACACGTCTCAGGACTGAAACGAGAAAAATCACTTTTCGGGCTTAAGCAGAGCAAGCAGGGATATTTTTCACTTCATTTTAATCTATTGATATGAAATTAGCCTCTGCTACTTTCAAAACAGCCTTTTTTTGCGTATCTCAGGTGACTGACAAGCTTATTACTAAAAGAAGTATATACACCAGCTAGAAATAAGTAGAAAAAATCCTGCTTGCCGCAGTCGGCTACCAGCAACACGGGTTCATTCCGTCACATGCAGCAATTTTTCTTCAAACCCCTGGCTCACACGACGTCCTCCGGTGTCATATATCAGTCCAGTATCTACTTTAAGAGTATGCAGTTCCGGCTGCTGGGTCACAATATGTAAATACTATTGTATTCATTATGTCTATACAGCACGTCATCAAGGAGTTCCTGGAGTGCAGTCCGGGAGAGCGAAGCCGTCACTGTTCGCTCACGATTATATCTCCGGCTCAGATATCTTATATCTCCGGCCCAAGTTCATATCTCCGGCTCAGAGTTGTGACGTGCAACCTTCCACAGCATACTAAGTCGGGTCGGCTGATGTTCCTGTAAATTTCTGCCGCATACATTATATGTTCATACAGTGCGTCCTTCGTAACGTAAGTCAGCGGTTGAAGTGGTACAGGCGCAGAATTGAGAACTCAATTTAGCGATATGATTTGTTTCATGGGCGTAAAGAAATGGCTCCAGCAAGTTTCAGTTGCTAGCGCTGAGCGAAACATAATTTAATATGAGTTTGGATGTTGTCTGAGAAGCCGCTAGGAATTTTCACACGCATACAGTGACGTCAAGGTGCACTTAACCCAAGTACTGTGACGTCACCGAACCCAGTGTTTGTTTACAGGAGGAATCAATGCTTGCCTGCGATGCTGACGTCCCCAGGAATGTGGTAATTCGGGTTCTGTGTAAAATCGTTTGCAATTAATCATTCACGCAGAGCACTGGTGCTTCGAGCTCAATTTCATAATCACTATAGTCCGATACAACTCAAGAATGAAGCGGCTTTTCCCCTTCAAAGGATTCCATTTTAGCCTATGGGGTCAGTCGATTCTCATCACCCTGATAACGTGACAATTCAGAGAGGGGGTATACGCGATCATGGAGGGAGGGGACTATCCCCTTCCATCGGCCACTCCCTGCATTGTCACGCTAGCAGGGGCATGAGAATCGGCAGACGCCATCGGCTGGAAGGGGGTCCTTTGACAGGGAATAGCCTCTGCTTTCTTGATTTGCATCCGATTATTGGCCCGCTCGCTTCCTTCAAGCAAAAAAACGAACACCCAAGCACTTTGCGTCTGTACCCCTTCAAAGTACAAAAATGTACAAAAATGGCAACAGTTGCTCTACCGGAAGCGGCTGCATTGGAGCGCAAGGACAACCAACTATGCCCATGCCTTGATCACATCAATACAGGTCGCACACTTTGCAGATCACCCGCTTCTCGGCATACATGTCCTTGTGGCTGAGGTTCACTTTTTATCTTCTCTTCGGACAGCAGCAGAACTCCTTGAAGAATTGTTTAAGGAAAAAACAGCCGAAGTCTTTGCAGGACAACAGAAGAAATTCTCTTTGGACAACAGCAGAATTATTTTGCAGAGCTGTCTGCAAGACAACAGGAGAAATTCTTTTCGAAAAAAAAACATATCAGAAGGTTTTGCAGTTATGACATACTACCGCGCGACACCAACGGCCGGCGCCGGCTACATCGCAGAACGCCCATTGAAAGCCTATAGGGTGCTATAGCTCTATAGCGTTTCAGTTCTCAGATATTTCAAACAGCGAAAGTAATTACGAATGGCGCAATTTCTGAAAAAAAAAGAAAACAGTGACTAGATTTGTGTTTTTTTTTTAAGCTCATGAACGACGCGCGCGACCCTAGATGAGCGGAGGAGTGCCGACACTCTTGTGCAGTGGCTGAGAGAACGCTGCCAGGATTCCGATGTCGAAGGCAAGGGCTCCCGGCGCAGTGTTTTGTAATTTCAGGGCGGTGGTCACAGCGTGGCGAACACTTACATAATTACGCTACCGCTACGTAAATTAAGTCATTTTCTGTTACTTTTGATATTTTACAGCCTGACGCAGTTGGCACTTTTTCCGTGCCTCCAGCAGTACGAAAGTTTAATAATTATCCTTGCTCGATGAAGTGAGTTTTTTTTTTTAGAAAAGAACACAAAAACTTGCTGTGGGCGACCACCAACATGACATGCTTAAGTGCCACATCCGCAATGTCCGAAGTCACGCACCTTGTCTATGAAACGTACTTTCGGCTCACACTCCGCGGATACCCTGCATGCAAGAGTCGCCTCTCCAGCGGCCATCAATTGCTTGCCGTACAGCAGCCCATGTCCCCGTGAGCGGTCCGCACGGCTTGTCGGCGCATCTGTACGTACCGAGCGTGCATACAGGGGACGGCGGTGTTGGGCAACCTTGGGCATTCCTCGATCGTTCTGGAGGCCCAGTCTGGGGCCTCGGCGTCGCTTCCATAGATGTCCGACGAGCCGTCCAAGCTGTGTGCGTGTGTGTGTGTGTGTGGCTTGCTGTTTCTCCGTGTCAGCCTCCTTAGCTGCCGGCCGAGACGCTGCTGCGCAGGCACGAGCGTTGGTGACGTTGAAAAGGAAACCTGTCGGCAGCGCTGCCTTGTTCGGCGCTCGCCAAACTTTTCTCCGCGACGATGCTCGGCGGGTCCGCCGCTACCTTGTCGGGTTGCTCGCCACGTTGGCATAACGAGGTTGAGGCTCGGCGGCTCTGGGTTCATTGTCCGGCTGTGTTACGTATGGGCACGAAGGTGACTCGCACCTGCACTAATCGGAATACGTGCTTTTGGCGGCCCGTTATTACGGCCGGGTATAACGAACCGCGCTCCGCTGCACCCCTGCGCGCACGTGTCTTCTCTATATTCGCTTCTTTCTGATAGCGTAACAGCGTCGCCTAGCGAAGCGCGAGTTCACCCTAAAAGCTAGATACAGATAGAAACGGTGGCGGAGGTGGCGAGATGCGTTATACAGCTGTGCGTTTATTTTACAGCGACTCATTAGCGCTGTCGCCTGCGCTTGCCTGAGGCTGCAAAGAGCATCGAAAAGTGAGGGCTTGTCCGTAAACACCTAAGCTTAGTTCGCCAATGGGCGGCGCTTTCTGAGCGGTCTTTGCTTCGTACAGTTATTGTCTACCCCGGCACGCAGCAAAAGCGGAACTCGTGATTTATTTTCCAGAATGAGCGCACTTTTCAAAGTATTGCGATCAAGACATTTAACGTGACCTAATGTTCCAGACAAAGTAGACAACCTGGCGTGTTACCTTGACGAGCAAAAGACAATGGTGCGGTCAACCGAGAGCTTTCAGCTCAGTACGAGTACTGGTTTTCTCGAATCTTTTTTTCGTGGTCCAATTTTGAACAACGGTCAAGGCCGGAACAACTTAACGGGACGCCGTATTGTTAGGCCGATCATGTAATGATGAGGAAATTCTATTTTAGAAAAGGCATTCGAGAACAACTTGAGCAGCCAGAGTTAAGGAGACTGAGGCTCACTGATATATATATGCGAAGAAAAAAAGTCGCTGAAACCAAACAAAGGCTTGGGGAACGCTAGTATGTTTTTTCGTGGTGCTGTAGATAAGGATGGGCAATCAAATTCATAATCATATTTGATAGAACATAATTTTATAGAATGCCGAAAAAAAGACTTCCCCGCCTCTAGTGGGATCTGAACCTCTGCAAAATAAGGTACGCCGGCAGCGGCCTCGTCGTCCACATTAGGAGGTGTTTATGTCACGTGCAGCCTAACATCGAGATTGTCCACCAGCGCTACTAACGGCTTAGTGTTACAAGGTGGTGTAGCATTTTTTTCCCTCTAAATTTCCTACAGTCAACTAAAACACACAATCCTGGCTGCAAGGATTCTGGGATGCGAGGGCCGCATAAAATAATCTGACAGTATAGTCTACATTTCACCGCACTGAGTCACTCTGAAACTCGGTGAACGCCAAAAAGACAGCCACGCCGCGCTCTCCGTAACAGTTTCTACAACAGAACATTTTAGCATGTCGCGGCCGCTGTGTCACTATTGTTATGGTTATCGCCTCTGCGAAGAGGTAGAGATTCCATTGCTTATACGGTCGAACCCTGATATATCTAATACGAACGGGATCGTGAAGTAGTTCGATATATTGATAAATCGGTGTATAAAAAATACAATAGCAAAGCACTTGTGTAACTAGAAGCTTGAGTATATTGCACCCGCGCTTGACGCGTTCTTACAGCGGCGTGCTGCCCACCGGCGGGGCTGGAAGCGCGCCGCTCGCTAGACGTTTCTACGCCTAACCTGCTTCGCATACCTGCAGGTACGATTGGTTCCAGCAACAACCTCCGCAGCGATGCATGAAAGGCGAAGGCCGCCGCAAGGGGCTAGTTACGTTGGCTTCACCGCATAGCAGCGATGTGGCGTGGAAAATGCGTTCAATAGAGCGCAAGTCACCTCTAAATACTTCTCACGTTCACCTCGTCACGCGTTTTAACAGCGCCAGCAATGCCAGCAGCTGCCCAAGGCTGCACAGTCGATCCGTTTCCGTGTGTTAAAAGGTTTCGAAAAGCGGCGTAAGAAGAAGCAGCACTTAAGGGGGGCGGCGCACAGTTGTATACATCGAGTGTTCCTCTGCATGCGAGTTCGATATGTGCGAACGACTGCACAGACAGTCGCGTGGATGTTCTGACTGTTCGGTATAAACAATATTTCAATATACCTGGGTTCGATATATCCGGGCTCGACATTACTGTATCATGATATGCACAGTATAACGACTACGCGCCTAGAATTGTCGGCAACGGAAAATGAATACCGTGTCATCGAAGACTGGCCACTTATTCTGTACGCAGGGAATTGCTTCTGTCATTGCTTTGTCTGTCGTATTTACCTCTATTCCGTGGCTTATATGTCAGCGTTATTGTTACATATGATTACTTCCTCACGGTTAAGCTGAAGCGATTGTGCGTAAATGAATTCTAGTGAGATCTTAGTCGCACTACTGTTTGTGACAAAAAACTATGCTCGAAAAGGAACAAAATAGGCAAGAGAATCTGGAGTATTTTGTGAAAAATTCACCCCCCCCCCCCCTTTCGTCTATTCTCAACGTGCATGTTTGATACAAAATTCACACAGCGCCCTTTATTTGCTTCGGCAGGGTAAAAAGACAAGCACTTGTTAAACTTCAGAAGAGATAAACAAATATTTAGTATTTGTCTGCTGCTGGAAGCGGCAACATTATTTACAAATATCATCTTGCTCTTTCGCGCCCACATTCAACACACATGACGAAATGTATACTACCATAGTGCGCATGGCATTCAGCGTTACACAATGCCCAGAACCACCCAACACAAAAGCCTCGACTGTCTGTGCAGTCGTTCCGAAAATGTGCTGCTGCTTACCTAGAGTTTGATAATTACCTTGACCCTTATAGCGCACAGCCTCCTGCGGTGCTGAAAGACAATGGTGGGAACGATGCACCCGCTCAACTCGCGTGGGCAGGCTGCTCTCATTGTCTGGGTTCGCAGTAATCGCTCATGTCCCGCGTGGCTCAGGCGAGCCGCCGAAGCGGCACTTTCGCTACATGCCTGGCGCACGATTCACTCAGTCTTGCGCGGCACAAGCCTTCACGCACGGCGATGCTGTCACGTATGCCCATCTACGCGGAAACGGAGGCGGCATGAGTGTTTTTCCGACCGAAAGTGTTCTTCTCCATTCGCGCTTCTTGTTTTGGACACACACAGCTATAGCAGAAAAATGTATGTTCAGAAAAAAAGAAGACCGGAACGTAAGCAGTGTGAAACTCTCAGCCAATCCCGAGAACCGTTCGCGGGGAGTCTGGGAGCTAAATTTGGCCCTTGGCACAACCTTGGCTGCGATTGATTGGCTGTACTTGTTGACGCTATCTCTGCTTATTCCCCTTTTGGTGCTTCAGGCCACTTTCCCGCTAAACTTGATAATTACTTGCCTTAATTAGCTTCCTATTATCTTTCGTGCTTTCTCTTCTCTGTGTCAATCAGTGGCGAAATGAAACGGGCGGCGGTCACCATCCGACTGTATAGAAGGAACCTTTGACTGTCGTGTTACAGCCACCTTTTATTTCAGCATCGGCCGCCTTCTTTACAGGCCGCCGCACTGAGGCGTGCTTTGCGTCCTTCTATGCTGCACATGATATAAGTTTGTGTACGGCTGCTTTGAGGGCTAGTTACTGCGAGTGCAGGGACACAGCAAGAAAAATAAATATTGCCGCTGACCAGAAATACCTGGCCTGCATTTCCTGGGGGCAGCCTCATTCCAAGGCGGGAACAGCATTACAGAAGACGCTTGCCTCTTAAAGAACGACGTATAATTTGCAAGTCCGTGTTACTGCATAGCTTAATCCTTCCACATTTTATGGTTCCTAGTGCACTCCATATAGTTGCTGTATACTTGTGGACCGCCGCCAGCCCATGCGACTCTCACCTCTCTCCCGTATTACACGAGGACACGAGCGCTGTTTGTCAAATTCCAGCGCCGTGTTTTGCCTAATGGTACAAGGCAGCCGAACGCAGTCCGAGCAGGCGTCCAAGGGAAGCCGAGAGCCACCGCGATTGTGCCCTCGCAGCGTCTCCGCCGTGGCGAGCCTCCGTTCGCGTGTTGCGGAAAGCGGGGCCGTCGCGGCAAGACACACTGTGTTCGCGGCTTGTTTGGCAACAACCGAGCGCGATCCGACGCCGCTGCCCGCAGCCGCATGCAGTGCCAAAGTGTCGATGGCACGCAGGGCGGAAGAGAGCATCCTCAGCTGGCGCTACGTGGCGGCGAGTTGCAGCACGGGAGGACCGGCCCCCGGAGGGGTTAGCGTCGCCGCCATCAAGGCAAACCGGCGGCTGACCTGTGGTCCTTTGGCAGTCACCCCGGGGCGAGCAGCCGTCCTTGAGCGCGGCCCGCGTTCATTGTCGTGTGCGCATCCACGCAGGAACGGACAACGACGGCGGCGGCGAGACACCGGGTGCGCGTCTTTTCTCTCAGCGACCGCTTCTTCTTCCCAGTGCATAGAAGAAGGAGCCCGGTGCTGCTGCGCAACAGGTGGCCTATTAAGGCGCCCACTGGCCCCGCGCCAGTCGGGCAAGGTGACAGAGGCCCTCTGCGCGCTGCCCACGATTCCGCGCAGCCAAACACGCGGGGCGGCCCGTCTGACGGTGGTGTGAAATATCTGACACTCGTGAATGCGCGCTGCCCCTGACGGAGGTGACGACGACGCCAGCGTTCCACACGTGCCGCGGCGGAGAAGCCATGCCCTCTTGTCAGAAGAAGCCCTTGTACAGGGGCTGTTTACTCTTACTTACTATGGGCCGTGTATGGCACACCGCTTCGTACATACACGCGATATAAATTTGCGGTAGTGTATATAAGCACTTGCACAAGCTTGGCTTCGCCGTTTGAAGAAGCTTTATGCCCTGCGATCAAAGGCTACTCGCAATGAGACAACCTTGTCTTAGGTAGTAAGTCTCGGGCGCTTGTTGGCCTTTCGGTTCCCTTGTTTGCAACGCTTGATGCGTCACGGTGTCTTTGTGCAACGGCGTGTTTAAACCGTTCTCCGGAGGCACGCAAAAAATTAAGGAATGGGCTGTGAAAAAGTTGCTATGACAACGTGGAAGACAGCAACGAACAGGTACCGAGATGGTTTCGTGCGCATTCTACATTATTTTGCTTTTGCTCCCATGGTGGTAACTGCCTGTCCATCTAAAGTATCTCGGAGCAATATTAGCACCTGGCATCCTCTCCGAGGAAATTGGCTGCCAGGGACGCGATGTGCCCCTGAGTGATCCCTCTACCAGAATGGCTTCCAGTCGCGCTGTTGGACAAGTATAAGCCGCTACTACTCACACTACTGCCACTTCACAGAACCCTTCGCAGTGATCAGCGATATTTTCTGGAATAATTTAGAAGTAGTATTTTATTTCCATGCGGCCACAAGCAGGATTTCTTTTTCAAGCTAATCACCCAAACGGACGAAAATTTTGTAACCACTTCATGAGACAATAAACATGAAAAGAATGACTGTTCCTGCCGCCTCCACATCAACATTAAAGGTGTGAACACAATTTTCAATTTAGCACAGTCGCGTTGTACACAGGGCATAGTTTTTGTTTTCATGAAGTGCAGAGGGCTGTATTTGGAAGTCAACGACACTGCTGTATTGCATATGCAGGATATAGAATATATCTGCATTGCAACTTTCCAGGATTTTGCAACGTCGACTCAAATCTATTTTTTTTCGCTAAGTATTGCCTTCAACGCGCGATGTTTGCATGTAGCAGATCTTTCAAGCAAACAAGACAAACATTTTGTTAATCAAATCTTCTGTTGTGAATAACCGTAAGTTTACCCTTGTCCCTAACCACGCCATTAGGGGTTTATACGACTCTGCAAATTTCATTTATTTATCGGCATACTCACAGCCCCACTTCATGGCAGTGCAGTTGAAGTGGGAAGGTAAAACAATACACTGTAGTAAAGGATAGATATAAGAGACAGAAGACAACATCGTGATTAGGCCACAATGAATAATTACAACAAAGAAACAATTGCTCATTTGACATGACAGTAGCAATGACACAATATAGCCGTTTCGATTCCGTGATAGAAGAGGGGAAAATGGCATATAAAAGAATCTGTCCGCCAATAATTTCTAAAATCATAATAATTTAATTTTAACGGGCTAAAATGTAACCAAAAGTAAGCATGTGTTATCCTGATCCTGTGCGTGTTTTTGAAGAAATTATGTAATGGAAGAACTTTAAACGAAGACATTTTCTTCGTTTCTCAAGACTGCCTAAGCCCAGATTGTCTTTATCAGTTGCTGCACTGAAACTCCAGGAGTACTTATTGAAAACACTACAAACGGATAGGTTTTCAACCTAATCCAATTTATGAATGTCATTGTCCATGGATCCTACACTTGCACGCGGAGCCGCCGCTGTGGCTCAGTGGTTATGGTGCTCGGCTACTGACCCGAAAGACGTGGGTTCGATGCCGACAGCGGCGGTCGCATTTCGATGGAGGCAAAATGCTAGAGGCCCGTGTACCGTGCAATGGCAGTGCTTGTTATAGAGCCCCAAGCGGATGAAATTCTCCAGAGCCCTCCACTACGGCGTCCCACAGACACTGAGTCGCTTTGAGACGTTCGCACGCATTTCAAGTAAGCACGCTTTTCACTTATTCTACAGCAGTACCTTGATTTCAGCAAGAACACGTATTTGTTTCTACGGATGAAAGCATAATCAATACGACGACCGCGCGACACAATAGAAGTCATGAAAATCCCAAGGTATGCGCAGTTGCAGACGACAAGCTTGTTCTATTAATAAAGGCGAAGTCAATAGGGCCGTTTTTTAGAAAGCTTTGAAACCCTATGACTGGAACCCCACTGTTACTAGTTCTTTGTTCTAATAAATTTCAAAGTAAAATATTCGAACGTAGCTAAACATGCGTAGCCGAGCTGGATCCGGCTTCTGCATTTTAACGCATTTAGGGGCTTCTTCGCTGCGCGGCTACAACGCATTTCCCGTTTTAAAAAACGAAAAACTAAAACGACGAAAGAAAACTGGCATTAAAGAGCGGCATGGTTGTTCAGACAGTGCATGTATTCACGGAAAACCAGCAGCTGGAAGCACGCACGGTTTTCAGAACTCCTTGGTACGGGTGGTAACTGCTTTCGCGGGTATCTTACGGCTGCGATAGACGTCATATCCTTCATGGCCTGGGTGGTTTCAGCCGAAGGGCTATGGATAAGTGTAAGATCGCGGTGCACGTGCAAGCTCGTTCTAGCATAACCAACTGCAGGTTACGAAAGTGTGCTGGGAAGCCGGTAGGAGGCGACGTAGGGGCACGTGAAGGAGGGGGGGGGGGAGGGGGGGTAGAAGAAAAAGTGATGTGAGGCAAGCTGGAGCCGGGTTCCTGGAGACCTTTGACCGCTTCGGGAAGAACAGACGCCTCCTACTCCTCAGCGATGTTTCTCGGGAAAACTAGGCCACGCAAAACGGACGAAGAACGGACATAAACCTTCTGCAAGACCTGCTTTGCGTGTGCATTTCGCGGGTACTCCTTCTGCTGCTCTTGGCGCTATGCGTGCGCTTCTCTCCGCCATCAAAACGTAGGCCTCGCGAGCTGGAACCGGCCTCCGTGCGAGCGTGGCATTGTGCAAGACGAGTAGCTCTTTCCCAGCGATGCACACAGCGCGAGAAGGCGCTTTCTGTCCAGTTGACAGACAAGCGTAAACGGTTCTCCGACAAAACGCGGGGGAAATAAAAAAAAACGGCCACTGGGATTGGCAATTTCGCTTTCCAGGTGGGCACACGCAATATTTGTGAGGAGCTGCGACTTGCTGATCACGCCTTACCTTCATTTGTTTAGTTCGCCAGTAGGTAGTGTACCGTCAGCGTGAAATGAAACGCGAACAATGCAGCGAAAATGGAAACTGCAGGAAGAGAAAACTTTGGCTGAAAGAGAATGAATGATAGTGTATTCGGCTTTTGCTTCGATGTCACGAAGACGCTAGCGTGGAAGTATTAATGAATCCAGCCTGTATTTTTTCTGTAGCACTGGATATATGAGTCTTATTGCATTCATGTTTCAAATATCTTGTTTGCGTTTCATTTCACGCGAATGGTACATCAGCGCTTACCCTTTGCCGTAGTAACAATGCTCGTGAGTTTTTTTCTCCGTAGTCTGGTTGCAAGGAGTCTGACAAGAAACGTACGAGTAGATAAAGAAAGCCAAGCGGAGTCTTTGAAAATTATACACATCTTTACGAGGGTCGTCCTCGAACGCTGAGAACGCGATAAACAAACCAGCCCATATGAGACCGCGAGTACTGGTCTATATTTCGAGGTTTTTACTGCCATTGGGTGCTATAAAAACACCATCAAGGCTCACAAACCACTCTGGCCGCCCTGCCAGCACGTGGCCACAACACGCCTGGCCGACCGCTTACCTAACCTTGTTGTGAAAGCCAAATAAACAGCTTCCAACCGCGGCCAAGAGGCTCTTGCTTTGCGAAGAAGCAAGCCATTCGACGACATCCGAGGAAATCTAGGGTATTTATTTTTCTTAAACTTCTGTTCTGGTTCGTTGTTTTTGACTCGAATTGTGGAATTTCAACGTGAGTAGACAACTTGAAAAGGAAAACCAGAGATAAAGGAGAAAATTTCTCAAATGGCTAATAATAACTAAAAAAAAGATCTTGTCGGCGGAGCGAAAATTTGCAACCAAAGAGAGAAGCGGAACTCGGGATCCAGCATTTAAGGAAACTGAGCAAGCTGAAGAGACATCGACAACGTTTCCTAGACTTATATTCAACCACATGTCATTGAGAGACCAATTAAGTAACCAACATTTTCCCTTGACTGTTCGATTGATAAGAGGGAGAGGGGGGACTGCCAAAGAAGGAGTGTGCAAGGCTGGAATATTTGAGGTGGGTCATTTGCCTAAAACGGCAAAGAGTGTGCATGACAGGTTAAATCCACGGAGGAAATTTACGACGCTGGGCTTGTCGGTGCAAGTCATTTGCCTGATTAGTAAAGAGTGTGCCTGACAGGAAAATTCATCATCCTCATAAGCTTAACTACGTCCACTGCAGGACAAAGGTCTCTCCCATACCTCTCCAACTAACCCCGTCCTGTGCAAGCTGCGGCCACCTTATTCCCGCAAGCTTATATCTCATCCGCCCACCTAACTTTCTGCCGCCCCATGCTACGCTTGCCTTCTCTCGATATCCTGTCCGTTACCTTAACGACCTAGTCTTGCCTTCAAATTACTTGCCCTGCCAAAGCCCATTTCTTCTTAATTACGAAATTCATGGGAGAGAGATTCCAAAGCTGGGCTTGCCGGTGTGGATCCTTTGCTTGAGCGGTAAACAACAGCGACATAGAGACAGCGTTGCCATGCCCTCAGCTGTCTCATCCGTCGCTTTGCTCAAAAATTCTCGAGCTCGGAATAATGCACAAAACAAAAAAAAGAAACGCGAATCAGCAAAGAAAACGAGCAAAAAGTTTTTTAGCAAAAACTTTGTTGATGGCGATGAGAAAAGACAGAGCTGAGGTTTCAGAATCTTCATGTAGGCATCGGTCTTTATGCACACAGCTACTCACGTGTGCGCGTATAGGCGGATGCATTCCGCACGAATGACATGCTCAGCAAACAGTGGAGCAACACCCTCCGAAAATTTCGCTTCTGTTGGCGAACGGCCAGATTGCTGCCTTATCCATAGACTTCGAGCTGCGGAGGGGTGAAGGGAAGGAGCGACGGTCAACAGTAACCAGCCGTTGACGGTCGGCCCTAATCAAATCACATTCGTTCTCCTGTTGCACACAGAAAGTGCTCCTAAGGTCGGATAGCTTAACTATAACGGTCAAGTGGGCATTAGGGGGGGGGGGGGGGGGTGCTTGATGTAGTAAGATAGCGGTTGCACTCAGGCGGAGGTGGGGCACGCTACCGTCGCGCACCATTTTTGTCTCGTAATAAGACTAAATGTCTGGGAGCTTCCTTGTTTTTCTTGTCGATTAAACTATTATATTAGCAAACCGCTATGAACAAGCTAACCCCCGCACGAAGGAGCGACGAACAACAAATACCAGTGGTGCCGTGCAGCGACAAGGCAGTGAACCAAATATTAGGATTCATGCCGCGACTAGAGAGCAGGCAAACGCGCCTTGAGTCAGCATAGTCGGTGTTGGACGAGCCGTGGGGCATACGTTTGTTGTGTCACTCCTACGATCCTCCGTGAGCGCTTTCTACACTATCAGCAAATTTTCATTTCTTCTTCTTCTTTCGCGTAGTTTGGCAAATGTGCCTCCAGGATGCAGGGTCATTGCGCTGGAAAGGAGGCGCAGGCTGCACTACGACGCAGGTGACAGTGACCGTGCACTGTCATCTCTCCATTGTTTCATTCATCTTCTATAGTGGGTGCGCGGAACCACTGGTAGCTTTTGGCCGTCGCTTGTCCATCACTACATGAAGAGGGAAACTTACTTGCCATTATAATATTTGTGCACTAGTAGCCATCCGGAAGAAAATTCAGACGAAATATTCATGCCTGAACACATTGCTCCGCTTCAGGTCAACTACTATTCGAATCAAACATACTGTTGATTCCAAATTTGTACTTTACTGTCAGCATAGGGAAAATTGAAAGTTGTGCGAGAGTGGAAACGTTTTGCTACTACGCAGACGTGCTAAAACCCTTCTCTGCTGGTAAAGGAAGAATTACTATTAATTTGTGGCTAGAGCAAATGCGGTACCGAATTTTCGTGTCCCGCCGTATTTCCTTACTCCTGCATTCCGCTGGTCCGTGTTGCGGCTCTGCAAAGTTCATTTTCGGTAAAAGCTTATTAGCACCATGAACGATGTCACTCACTGGCGAAGGTACTTAGAATGGGTAATTAAATTCTGCAGCACGACTCCCCTCCAGGATGGCAATTAGAAATGCATGGCGTCTGTCAGCGGCTCGCACTTTTGACAGCAAGTACATCCCGTTTTCATTTTTTTTTTCAAAGCCACCGCCGAGGACAGCGCAGCGGCACTTCTGTACAAAGTTTTGCTGACCTCGCGGACTTTGATCTTAAATGATCCAGCTGTGAATTCCAGTTTTCGTTCGCGTGCCATCGAGGAGAATGCAGCACTAGGCATGCGGTCAAAGTGAGCGTCGCACATTTCTGCGCAGGTGGGCCTGTAATTATCCTGCAGCGATGGCTGATAAACAGAGCCGTAATATTCGCTCCACCTGAAGGAGCAAGGGAGGGGGAGGGGATGTTCTTTCGGTGCTTTGGCCGTGGTCCACAAGTGTGTTTCTACCGCACGAGGCGGTTTTTGGGGACGGTTGGCGCAGGAACAAATCACTGGCCCGTCAACGCAACGGTTTGGTCCAAGGCCCTTTTCCCAAGCATTTCATCCCAGAAAAGCAGAGCACCAGGCCGGGGACATCCTGTACACATTATAAAACTGGTGGGTACTCGGCAGCGGGGAATCAAACCCAGCACTTCCCAAATGCGAGGCGGATGCTCTACCACAAGGCCACCACTTCGTGGCGGAATGGAGGGATGAATGAAAGCGACGGAATCCGGAGCTCATGAAGCTCTTTCCACGCTTTCACTCAAAAATGTCGTTTCACAATGCTGTGGTTTAAACGGGGCGCGGAGCTTCTATACTCCCAGTATGGGTCAGCACAGAGAGCCATTTATGCATGTTTTCTGTTGTCTTCCACATTCTTGTCCCCGAAATTATGTTGCCTTTGGAATTTTTTTACGCCCCAGGCTATCTTGCAATGAGCGCGTTGTAGGGTTCACAGGTTATGATTCCTTTCTTTCTTACTTACAGTTCCTGCTCCCGGGCAGTATGAATCCGCTGACGTCCTGCTGGCGACCAGCAAAGAAATACCGCAGAAGTACCAGCTGGACATACGAATCTTCGTAGTGGACCGGACGGGATCCCATGGATAATTCGAGACGTGTTTTTTGATTGTACACGCCTCGCCCTTAATATATGAATTGAAACATCGGTATTCGCTTCAAACCGAGCGCAGTTGAGGGGAACGTGCAATGGGTCTCTCTCATAGTCGGCGGACCTGAAGACAGAAGAAAGACTGCGCGTTTCTTGCTCCACGAAACTAGAGCGCGGGACGAACGTGTGCGCACATTCGGCAGTATAGAATCCCTCTCACGGAGGGAGAACTGCTGTCACGCTACGTGGCCACATAAAACGCTTGCATAATGAAAAGCAATCACCGAGCATCTGCCGCCTGGCTCGCGCGAGTTGATTCAGCTGCTTTGCCGAGTTCGAGCAGGAGCTCTGTGCTCTCCTGTATCGACTTTGCCGGCATACGCACATTTGCATTCATACGTGAACTGCAGCTCTGTTAAATGTTTTTAGCGCTGTAGCATGAAGGTGGTGCAAAGATAGAAGAAAACGAGAAGCCACAGGAAAAGATCTGCAGGGATTGCTACGTCTTCATGCAGCACTGTGGAAAAGACACAAGGTGTTTACTGCCGGACATATCGGCATATTTTGCCGTAAACAGCATAAATTTGATAAAAGGACACAACAACAAAAAAAATGAGGCAAAGGCGGCCGCATTGAATTCCTAACCAAAATATAACAAAATTTTGCGCATCCATACCTCTTATTTTATTGGAAACCAGCTAATCCTACGATACACGGCCAATGAACGATGCGCTGACAGTGTTCAGCAGGGACAACCGACAACAAATTACCGTCTATGCTGTTTGGTTCTTCCTGTGTCTTCTTTTTGCTGAAGGTAAAAGATGACCAGTTATAAATACCGACTAGGTCATCAGTAAATTCTTGTCATTTTTCCTGCGCCCATGTGTTCAGATGATATAAATACAGGAGTAATTACCTGTGTGAAATAAGTTTTCTCACGCATCTTACGTTCAAAAACAGCGCGTTTTCTTCCCTGTGACAAGATGAGCATCCGACTTGCTTTGCTTTTGCCGCGCTTCATGCGTTGTTGTGCGTCGGGGCTTCCAAAAGTTCCTTCTTCCTTCCTTTGTAGCAGCAAGCTTTCCTTTGTTAACAGATAACGGGCGCGCGAAAGGCGTCATAAAAGTGCCACTTGCATTCCCACCGCGTCGTGGCCGACGAAGACCATGAAAAAGTACTAAGCTTGTAAGGCGTAAGCCAGGCCTCGTCTGGCTCAGTTGCCCGGCCAAGTCGCGAGCCATCCGCGAGGCTATTGTGGCGATCCGCGGCCGGCGCTCCGTTTCTTCCGCGAGCTGCGTGGCACTTCTCGGAGGGGAGCGCGGGATACTGGACTGTGCCAAGGTCTTCCGATGCTTCGGTCACGATGCCACTTCTCTGAGCACGGTGGCCGTACAACCAGGCGTCTGCGAGAGGCGGTGCTCGCTTCGTGAGTGGCCCCACGGACACCGGCCGCGGGAGCTTATGGGCTGCCTGATCGCTTTTCCTTTTCGTCGGCAGGTAACCGAGAACGGGAGTGAACACTAACTCGATTGCAATCTCAAAACATCCGCAGCTATTTGTATATCGCGTAGAAAAAAAAGCTATGGTAAGGGAAGCAAGAAATCTGAGATCCTGTGCAGTGTCCTGCAAGCGATGTTGAAAACGGTAGCACGCACGTTCCCCGTTCATGTGGTTCAAGCTCTTTGGCAGATGCCGAGGAATTGTCTATACCTTCAGATTGCAGAGCCTGTTTCTCTCGTCCATGAGCTAGCGTTTCTCTGAGCTGAACGAAGCATGCTTTGGTGCCGCAAACGGGTCGTAAGCCCGAGTAGTCATGTGTAACTGACGCACCACCTGCGCCGCAGCGTCCGCGATACCCTACACATTGGCGTTTCTGAGCGCTTTGCCAAAAGTGCCCAACCAACCGCCGTACCCAGCGTTCAGCAAGGCACCCGAGGCTTCAACAAGCGGCGCGATCATTCGAACAACGTTACCGCGCTTGAGAGGACGGTAGGTGAGGCTAATGTCGCTGCCCTCACCAACGAGCCGATGGTTTCATGAGTCGCATGCAGAAGACAATAGCGATTGCGCCACGCCGCCGCTCTTTCCAGCCAGGTATTATACGATAAACATCTTCTCGAGCATGACGCTACATGTATAGGTGGTGCTGCGTAATAGTGCAGTCGCCCATTCCTTGTTTGTTTTGTTTTGTTCTTTGAAGCTTTTGAAATTGTATAGAAGCAAGGCGATTCATGTTTCGCACTGCAATGGTGGCGTTTGCACCTCCCGAGAGTCGCGTGTTTCACAAAGCTGTGTCCACTGCTGGAATAGAAATCATGTCATAAACAAACCACCACTTAAACAGGCCAGACCTAGCTCTAGGCGAGGCTCTTTAAGCCCCTACCGGTTTCAAGATTTCTTTGCAAGACGTAGGGGCAGCTATAGAAGTAATTCAGAGGCCTAGTGATGACTGGCAAATTCATTGATTTCTTCACTTATAGATATTTTTCTTCACGGCCATAAAAAAATGTTCGCGTGACCAGAAAGGCTCCGGCTGCTCGGATTCCCTTTGCGCGCATCTCAACTTCTGGAGTAGTGCTATATAAAGCAGGGGTTACAACCCTGAATCATGAAACAATATCAAAGTCGAGAACAAGAGAAGAATATCTTTTCACAAAACAAGATTTTAGTCGGCGTTCGTGTTTTTATCTCACGGCGCAGTGGAGGTGAACACCGGCAAAGTGAACCAGTTATATGTCTTTCCTTCTTCAAATCCAGCGAAAAGCCTAGGCTACAATTAAAGCTAGGCTGTCATCTAGACTGTCTAATCTGAATCGCGGCCTAAATTCTATTTTTTTTAGGAAAGGAAAGACGCATATCTGGCTCACTTTGTAGGTGGACACTTGAATCACGCAGCGAGAAACAACTCCCCGCTGCACACTAGCCGCGGTGGCTTAGTGGTTAGAGGACTCAGATACTGAGCCGGAATATCCCGGTTCGAACCCGGCCGCGGCGGCCGCGTTTCAATGGAGGTGAAATGCAAAAGGCGCCCGTGTGCTGTGCGATGTCAGTGCACGTTACAGGTCCGCAGGTGGTCGAAATTATTCCAGAGCCCTCCAATATCACACCTTTTGCTCTTCTCTTCTCTTACTCCTATCTTCTTTCTTTTCCTTTTCTTTCGTCACGATGGGGTTTGGGTGTTCACCGAGAAGTGAGACGATTACTGCACCATTTCTTTTCCTAAAAAATACAGCCGATTTTAATTTCTTGGACAAATGCGAAGTATGTGCTCTAGCATGTCACGTTTCATTTCGCTTTCGGTTCGAGGCTAGGGTTCCAAGGTGAAGCTTCAGGCTAGCATCGACGAAATCGGCGATTGGGGACCGTAGTTATAGCGCACTATACAATTTTGGGACCGCCTAACCCGCTGCGATAACGGTGTTTTGTATCCATTGCGCGCAGATGGAAGTTGATGACGTGCAGTGCACAATGCACAGCGCGTAGTGCACAGCGCGAGAGAGTGGCAGTTAAACACGATGGGTGATCGGTTGTGGCGATGGCATATGATACTGTCTCCACTACACAGACGAGATCGGACAAGTAGCTCTAATTCAGATTGACCTTGCCAAGGCCTTTGATAAAGTTCGTCACGATTTCTTGTTTGCGGTCTTAGAGCATGCAAATATTGGAGATGTTTTGCATAGGGGCACAAGACAGTGCTGTAAGGAGTCCTATGCAAGGCTATTTGTTAACCAAGGGTTAACCAAACCTATTCCACTGAAATTATCTGTTCGCCAAGGCTGTCCCTTATCGCCTTTGCTGTTTTCCCTACATCTTGAACCCCTTTTGCCTCAGTATTATTAACTGCACATCTATCCGTGGTTTCTCCCTGACGCAATGTGAAATTTAGATTTTAGCCTGCGCAGATGATGTCGCCCTCGTTTGTTCTGACAAAAAGAGTGTGCTTGAGGCATTGGATTTGACTGAACAGTTTTGCGAGGTATCAGGTGCGGCTCTTATTCTAGATAAATCCAAGGGGTTTTGGTTTGGCCATTGGGGTACAACACCAAGTCATTATGGTGGCATAAGCTGACACTGCGGGCCCCTTCACTACCTAGGTGTTCCTCTTCAACAAATTCGCAAGTGGCGCCTACTGGGATTCACAGATAGTCTCCATGAGGCGACAAACCCAGGCTTGGATGTCTAGGGAACTATCAATGTTTGCTCGGGCTCAAGTCTGCAATATTTTTATTTGCAAAACTCGCCTTTTTGTTGCAGGTTCTCCACTGCGCGAGGAAGAAAGTGCAGGTGATGCACACAATATTTGTTACATTCGTATGGCGTTCCCAATGGGAACCCATGCGTCGCTATAACCTATTTCTTTCTCCAGAGTCTGGTGGAATCGGCCTTGTTCACTTATTCGTGCATCAGCTTGTTTCGCGTTTTTTTCTTTTTCAAATCGTCAAACCACCCTTTTTAGTAGCGGTGCTTATTAGGCGTCTTAGTGCTCATTTGCCTTCCCTATTCGCACCGACGAAACACTCTCGTGAGGGGTCTTTATGGAGATTCGTTAAGGAAGTTGCTGACACTTCAATTTCCTCACTGCGCGGTTTTTTTTTTAGACTACCTGTACAGCCTCGCCAGAATTAAGCCAGATGACTAAGGCACCTACAGAGTATTTGTTCCCTGTACCGTTGTATCGGAACACCTTTTCTGGAGTTCCTTGACGCCTGTGTTTTAAAACGTGTTAGGCGATTGTGCATTTCTCCTGCCGCGAAAACATTCTTTTTTAAGCTGCATACGTCAACGCTGCCTGTGAAGGCATGACTGCATGCTAAGGAGATGCTTGCCCCATGGCCGGTGAAATGCCGCCTGTGCAATACCCCAGAGACAATTGACCATTGTTTTATTCTGTGCATTGATTTTTGCTGATATATGCTGTCCTGCAAGAGCGGCCTAGCTGGCTCCCCTACCTGGATGCATGTGTGTGCCTCCCAGATTTTTGATGTTTTGGAAGGAGGGTTCATGCAGGGGTATGGTGGCGTGGTGTTTTGTGACGTAAGCATGCTTAGACTTTTCTTTTCGGTACTATTTACATGCAGTAAAGAAAAAAAATTGCGTCGATGGCGCAGTGCTCTAATGCAGTGGCCAGCGAAGCTGATCTGTTCGCACCGCTATGGGTTCGAAACCCAGGTGTGGCGCAGTTGCTGCCGTATTTATTTTATTTCTGCAGGTCTAGTTGGCTTCGAACAACGGGTTTGTCCAGATTGGATCCCTTGGTGCTGGCGCACTGAAACCACTAAATAACTATCCGCTGTTGCCACACCAGACTTTCTACATTTCCACAGTGTGACGCGTGATGGTGCCGACATTCACTCCGCCATTGTGACCCCCATGTTTGGTTCTTTGGTTAAGCTATTACAGCTCTCGCGGAGAAAAAAAAATTTCGATTCTCACAATCATATGAAAGCCCATGTTTATTTCCTTTTTGCCAGATTTTACGTCGAAAATTCTCTGAAGAAAGAAAATTCCCTGCCTTGGGCATCACTGAGCCGACTCTAGACAGTGTTCATCATTCGTAAGAAAAACTAGCCCAACTCGCTCTCTTAGTTGTCTACATAGCGTGTCCACTTAAAAAAGGGAACAAGAGGACCTTTTCGCAATTTTTTTACCGTGATAAGCTGCATTTCAATGTGACTCAATACGAAAAGCTTCATAAACTTTTATCTATGCAGGAAGGTCGTGCGTTGGGCCCTTCCCTGAACGTTTTAATAACAGCCCGTAGTCAGAAAAACGTAGCAAAAAAGTGCTCGTAATTTTTTGTAACTCCGCTTTCTTTAGACGCCACGGCAGTATGCGCCTAAGACCGCAAATGGATGCGACACGGAAACAACCGCTGACCTCGCACTGCGCCGGATGTAGTCCCTCAGCCACAAAAGGTTGCGCAGACAACTGACCCTCACGTCTGCCCTCTCGGTGGCCTCTCATAAAGTCGGTGAAAGCTCACCGAAGAACTGAGTAGCAAAAGCACCGACATTCGCCCCCATTTTCCGGTCTTAAACGTTTTTTTACTGACCACAAAAAGGGAGAAGAGAGGCGCAACGGCCTGACGGGGACGCATGGACCCAGGTGCATCCACGAAGCAAAACGTTACCAAGAGTTGGCCTCACATCCAAGACGAGGCCGACACCTTACAGTTTACAGCTGGCCATCTGTACGCCTTTATTGTCTCACAGTTTCTTGGCTCTCAAGTGGGTAGCTGTAGCTGGCGCCAGAAAACCACGGGACGAGTTCTCAAGGTTGTTTGCGCGTTGGCGCATTTGCTGCCCTACGCCGGGCTCTGGAGATTACAGAAGTGACAGGCGCGAGGCAGTCACGGACCGCTCTCGAGCCCGATACGCTTCGATCACGCTGCCCCTGATTCACTAATTCCAGGCATAGGTTTTAACTCACTGCTAGCTGATTGAGGGAGGAGTATATACGCAAGAGTTTTCTTATGCAATTCGGCAAAAAAAAAAACCACGGGAAAGGGCACGTTTCAGTGCTATGGTCAGTATACGTAAGTATTCTAAGAACTCGCAAGCTTTTCATAAAAAAAAAAAAATCTGGAGGCCCATTTTGGCCTTCTCCTTTGCTGAGTCTTAAGTCGTATATCTGACTTTTTTTTTTTATTCGTGGAAATACACTGTCATGGTCGCCATTTCTAAAACAATCGGCATTCATTTGGGCTCATGCAGGAGGAAGGGGGGGGGGGGAGGCTTTTTTTTTCTATTTTCCTTCCCCAGATAGGCCGCTGTGTATCGAGTTTGACCCAAAACGGAAATACTATATGCGGCGTGTATGATATAGATATACGGCCACGCTCGGGCACATACGACTGACTTGCAACCCTTTTCGGTTGGAACAGCTCGCGTCATCAATGCCTGGATAACGATTACCGCCTCGCATATCCACTGTCGCCTTGCGCCGAGCCGTATATCTGCCAGGCTAGTTCACATCCGGCCATTTGGGTCAGGGACAGCCGCGGCCGCATCTTCCTCTGCCACGGCCGGCCGGAGGTGCGCGCGCACGCGCTCCCCTGACCGCGCTCGTCCGTCGCGGCGGCCGTGTGGTGGCGCCGCGCTCTTTCCCCCGTGTGAAATATGCTCGACAGGCGGTCCATCGCCTTCGCTTTGATCGCGCTGTGTGTGTGCGCGCGCGATAATTTGGTGCGGTCGCGGGCAATTGGAACGGTGATGCGTCGACGCTCCTAGCCGAAGGCGTCCTTTATTATTCCGGCGACGGCAGTTACGAGCCAATTACAGCCAACTTCCCGCGTGGCGCAGCGCGAAGAATAAAAACGACCGGCAAGAGTACTGAAGAGGATGGCGCGGCGTGGTGCGGACATTTCCATCGAAATGGCCCCCGCCGCTTCGTCCGTTACTCGGTTGTAAGAAATTTCAGTGTGCTCTACCGGCGTGCACTACCAGCGCGCCGAGAAGTATGTCCGCGGGAAGTGCGCTGCAGTCTCCGGGGTTCTGGTGGTGCGTTAACCCGTGAATCGGCCAAACCGGCATTGAATTCCTCTCCTGAGCATCTCAACCACTGCTTAGTTTAAGGTACCAGAAAAATCGTGTCCATCTCGGCAGCTGCATGTTCTTTTAACTAATCGCGCTCTCATATTTTAGAATTGAATCTTTATCGACGCGAATCTGGCACGGCGGCCTCAGTTCGTTTTTCTGTTTTTCTTTAAACAGGATGTATACATCGTTTCCTCCTCCTATGCGGCCACTTCCTCTTACCGATGAGTTTTTGGGAAATTGCTAAACAGTCCAGCCTTAGCTGAACGCCCTTAGCATGAACCTCTGTATCCGGGCACACCGAGAAAAAATATTTGCTCTGCAGCATGCTGCACTTTATTCTCTAATCTAAGCGGCTGTACCTTGGTAAAACTACATTCAGATTTGATCTGTTTTAATTATTAATTCGTGTTCTCTTTTTGTTCCTCGTTTTTCTTCCCCTCGTGGCATTGCTCATTGACTCGCAAAATTCACACAATTAAATTTTGCTTGCAGTCCATCCGAGGCCTTCGTTTCATTCCTTACTTCACGACAGCTTGATTCTTGGGTTGTCTCACACAGTGGCCATAAACCGTTCTACTTCTTAAGTCAACAAGTAGAACACAGTTTAGCACAAATGTCTAAGAAACGTTCGTGTTCTGCACAGAAATTTCACTCCGTGAAACAAATGACACGTCGCGTGCCATCCCCGGCCGTCGCGACTGACGATGTTAGGAGTTTTTCGCTAAGTGCCGTTCACTTGATGACAATGCTTTGAGACGTACTTGTCACACACCGTTATCGGTGGAGGCCTTGTCAGGTGACTGTGATATTATTTGCTGGGATATATTATTACCACACTGAAGTCGTTTGAATGGTGAAAACTACTAACACATTGTTTTCTGAGCGTAAAAAACTTGTTCATTGTCAGTAGTTTTATGGTCATTTACAACAAGAGCGCATTCAAAAATGTGCCGACGGCACAGTTCGACGAGTATAAACGTTTCGCTAGGCATAAGCTGTAGACTATAAGCTCTTACTTTGAAGCTAAGCGAGTTGAATGCTTTCTCGACGTCGTGCGCGTCGCATTTAAAGGCAGCACTGCTTGTCATTTCCTGCAGTGATCAATGAATCAGTATTAATCCTCTTGGTCTCCCTTAAAATGATCGATGAATCTATCTCAATCTGATAGAAACACAAGGCTCTCTGACAAACAAAACAGTGATAACTAACGAGGAATCCGAACCTGCGTATGTTGGCCCATACTGGATCTGCATCAGATCCCTGTAGTCGAACCGCGGCGTTTCTTATCCTCAAGATATTAGGCAGCAGTGTTAAGCAATAAAGCAATAATATTATGAGGTTATTTAATAACGTCCCGTTAGATCATTACACCTCCCTGGTACTAACAGTGACTGGACCCAAAGTCACAAAGCTTTTCAACTCGCTTTTTTGTCACAAATAATGCGGTCATCTCATTGATCCTTATCTTGCCATATGTAAGAATATTACAAAGCTGTAATAAATGAGGAACCACGGAAAAAGGAGCGGGAAAAAAAGTCGAGAACAACACGCTTACATTCTTGGTAACTGCAGATCGCTTGTGTTCTTCTGAAATGTTCAGATGCGGATTTGTGTACAAAGTTTATTGCGTTTTGTTTTATCTTCTGAATGGCAATTGCAACAGCTTTATCTGTGTGGGCAGAGAACACGAGGTAGCCATCCTGGTCACTTGATGCGAAAGAACGAAGAGCGTTGGCGTATGGGACTAAATGGAAACGGAGAGTGTGCTTCTCGAAAATTTAGTACTTTAACAGAGTGCCAGGTAGTGACCTATCATTTAAGCAACCGCGATGTTAATGAATTACGCATGCTCATTAAAAGACGGCGAACGTCGTTCTCTCCTAGAGCAAAAATGGAAGTGGAATCGTTGATGTAAAATGAAGGCAGGGCAGCATAATTCAAAAATATCTTGGAAGATACCGATACCTTAAAAGATCGTAATCCCGATACCGATACAAGATGCGGAACAGAAATTGATTTCTGATACAGATACTCATTAGTGTATCGTCAATACTTGGGCACGTCGCTGAAATCGCCAGTATCAATAAAGCTGGTAATATTATTAGTTAAGTTAATAATTTCTTCGTTATTTCAGGCATCTTTAGTGTTTTCGATATAGCGCACTGTTTTTAAAGAGTTTAAACTAATCCGACTGCGTGGGTTTCTTTAAGCTCCACTGTCGGCGCAGCAGGTTTGATTTCTTTAGAACTTATAGCATTGGACTGAAGCCAGGGTTAGATTGAAACGATCACTTTCGTAAGCAACCTAGCTAAATCTTTACTTAAGCTAACGTTCTTCAAATCTCTCTGTGATCACTTGGCTGCATACAAATAAACTTGAAATTTTTTTTGGTGCTTTTCGTTTGCTACTGCAGCATTTAACGGGCGGCTCTGTCTTTGACCTGTGCTACAAGGTGCAGCCTCTGTAAGCTTGGGTAAGCCAAAAGGCTTTTTCCCCAGCACTGTATTTAACAGATGTCTGAAGTTGACCATTCTGCGATAAAGGGCTACAAGGAAAACAACAAATACAAAAGGGCTGAAAGTTTTTTATTAGGCAAGACATTTCTTCCTAATCTCTGTTATTTAAATGTTACTTTTAATTAGCGTTAATAGGTAAAGCAGTTGCTCAACCCACCGGTCCGAAAGAGCCCCGCGATGCGACCATGCTATAAGCGAAGAGAAAGAAAAAAATCCTCTTTATAGGAGCAGAGGCCGTATTGCATTTTAACGCTGGGGCGTTAAGGCTCCCCTTCTAAACAAAACCAGTCGTCGGTATTGTCGGCGTTGGGATCGAAAAAGCAGGTGGCCCACTTACCACCTAGATCACGTGACCTCGTTACGTCATCACAATCGGCACACTGTGGCAGGTGGCAGCCTGCCCAACATATTGTTAGCAAACATCCCACCATGCCAGGTTGCAGGTAAATTTGTGACTTGTCGCGAGGTTGCTCGGGGAAAGCAACCTGGGTCTCACAAGCCCCACCGGTGGCTGTATTTGAAACAGCCACCTGACTGGGTAGTGGCGCATCGCTTAACCGCTGCACCACTGCGCCAGGAGTGGTACGAGGATTCGCCGGGATCTATGAATGTAGAGAATGACCGTGGCCTGCGAAGTGATGCGCAAAGAGGACCCCAGGACGCTGAGGGCACCCATTAACGCTATCGCATCATATCCTTAAGGCGGAGCTTAAGTGTCCCCTCAAGTTATTATCAAGGTGCTTTTATGAGTGGATAAAAGGAAAGCATATAACCACGTCGACTTGAGGATCCTGGCGGTATAGCTATACGAAACTCCATTTTCACGAACGCCTCTTGAGAACAATCGCCTGTTGTAGCGCTTTCTACTCTAAAGGAGAGGGATGCGTAAGCTGATGCATTTGATGGTGTAAGCGCTGATGACCCCATTGACCCGAGTGTGTAAGAGTGCATGGCCTTTATCGGTGTGACAAAGCAAACAACAAATGTTCTACAAGAGCCTGGGCATAACGGTAAATGTCGTTCATTTCTGTTGGCAACCACAGTAACTTGAAATACGCGCGAAGGGGTGTTGTTTCTACCACAACGGTGAGCCTGTCTCTTCGTTCTTTTTGTTACCGAGTGTGCAAGCGGAAGGTATACGTCCTCTCTGTGCCAAATATAGGGCGTAAAAATAATGAAGGCTGACGGCGCCAACGGTAATGGCATCGTCTCTTTCTAATTATAGTCTATTCCCCCTTTTTATCTGTGTTACCGCCTGAGCTAGCGCTACCGGCTCTAAGTCAGATTAAAAACTACCTCAGAACCTCTGGTACACCTTGTTTACAGTGTCGGGTGTCGTTAAAAATACGTGATACACTAAAAATATATGTTTCATACAGATACTTCGGTACTTTCATTTTTGGCTGGCGCTGCCTAATGCCGATACACAAGATGCATCGAAAGATAGTATCGAAGATACATGTATCTTTGACACCGCCCATGCCTGTGTAAAACGTAACGAAAAGGTACGCCAGGAGATATTATAAGATGTCACGGGGAAGAAACCATCAAATCTAACCCCTGAGTTTTAGGTCATTGCAGTTGCACTATGTGTGCTATCCTATTGGATAAACATGTAAACGATTTACAGCAATTATTACCTGCGGAAGTGGCAAGTTCCGTCGCATCACTACTTGTCAAGTGCACGGTTACTGTAGCCGTCTAACGAGTAGAACTTATAGCTTGCTACACGCAGTCCAGTATTTTATTTAGTTCGTAAATAGGAACACAGCAGGGAATGTCTCTAACAGAAGAAAAAGCAGTATTTTAAAGTAAAATACAATAAATTAACAAAGTACTTTCTTAACGTCGCATTACTCAAGTACCGTGCGTAACATTTTAGCACTCGGAAATGCACATTGGGCTTCTTATCGCACAATAAGAAAATGCCATGTTGACTAAGATAATGTTTAAAGAATATTTTATGTAAACTGTCTTTTTCCAGAACAAGAAGAGCTTTCCGCTGCTTTTTTGCAGTCCACGGCCGGCTTTGTTTTCACTACTCGACCTTCGTCTTGTATTTAGCAACCATCCACGAAATTATCTGCACCTCATTGCATGAAAACATAAAATAAAGAATTGCACGAGACATTTCATACGAATAGCTACTTCTTAAGGGAGGAGAAAGCAGGGAGGTTAACCGTTAGATGAAACTAGTTTGCTACCATGCACTGCGGGAAAGGGATGAGGGAATATAATGTGAGGGAGAAAAGGGAGTGATAATTAGAAAAAGCTGAAGGCGAAAAGGTTTCGACAAAGTAACAGCCTGTCGTGCAGGCCCGGCACTCTTAAGAACCGCAAGAGGGCCTGGCAGGCCCTCACCGCCGATGATCGCCGCGGCCAGTGTCCAAGAATCTTGAACTGTTTTGCTTTGGAGAATGATGTTAGTTGCTTGCTACGGTATTAACTGCTGCGTGTACATCAACGACTCAATTCCGTCCGCATTGTAGGCGTCGACAGGTTCCATCTTACTGTATCCTTATTGTAGCCTGTTGGGCCATAGGCGATGCTGGCAGGGCACTATGTTCCTTATTTACTTTTATTGCCCACTCTAAGCAATGAATCCGTATCGCAACCCGCGGTAAAACAATGGTGCTGGCGAGGCCCTCTTCTGGCATCTCCAACCTACACTCTCTATCCTTACCGCGGACACGCTCAGCTGACATGGTTCTGTGACGCAAACACAATTTGTCAAAGGCCTGTTACACATTCTGAAATGGCCAATCAGTGCTGGAATCACCATTACGAGCTCGATGGCGGCCCCGCAATACATTAAGTATACGCGACCTTGGCTGGAGGAACTCGTCAGTGGTGTCAGCAGCCAATACTTACCTGAGTCCACATGTTGCGCCATAGCGTCATGCTGAAGGGGTTGCCTGCTGAATGTAGCACAGCGTGCAACTTCGAAGCTAGCGGCGCTATAAGACGGTGTCCCCACGCACTAACTTCCAACACCGTTTTATTGAAGAGACAGAGCAGCGTCCGTCCCCGCTCTTGCGTGGTGCCATCGGCGTTCTTCGCGGTGTGACACATACCAGGAGTACGCACCTCTTCGCATCGTTGACTCCAAGCGTGGCAAACCGCGACGGCCTTGGCAAGCGCGACCAAGCATGCGTTCATTGGATCCGCGTCAATGTTTCTTGCTTAAGTCTTTTTCTATTCGAAATTCAGCAATCCAGCATCCCACAAGGCACAACGCACGACAGGACACGGATGCAAACGTGACTTCAGCGTGCAGCCGCCGCTCGTCACCTTCTGGGCTCCTTGCGGATGTTGTGGCGTGTTCAAACCGCGACTCACACCCTCGGGCTGGAGGCTCGTTCCTCGTCTATGGGGCAGGGTCACCTATGGTGTGCTCTCCATGACATGGCTCCAAATGTTGTTCCGTGCACGGGCCTAAAAGAAATTTCCTTAAGAGCTTTTGCGGCCAGTGCATGTCTGCGTTTTACTCGTTGTTTTTGAATGTCACCTCACTGACTATCACCGGTTTTTCTTGTGATGTCCCAACCTGAGCGCTGGACAGTGGATACAAACTCATTCATATTTCTCATCGTATTTATTCAGGCTGCTCTTTCTTTTAGCAAAACACCAACGTACCAGCATCAGTTGTAAATTAAAGTGAGGTCATTGCATTTTTCATTATTCAATTTAAGCCTGTAAACAGCCTTCACTTTCCCTTCAGATTATCTTGGTCCTCAAGATCGTAAAGCTTTGTCCGGAAAACAAAACGATGTGTAAGTTATTGAGCGGGCAGCAAGAAGAAAAAAGTAAAACATGCTACAAATACGCACGGACGCATTTAAGTGAAACGCCTCACTTAGTGCGCGCTACAACTAAGTTATTTAGTAACTACCCACTTTGCCAACAAATCGGTGACAGTAGATGGGCATCGCATTAGATGCGCATTCCCTACCCTCTAACACGATCTTTAGCTGTAAGTTTGCAAAAAGAAAACTCCGAAAACCTGAAGAAGTCGCTTGGACTTTGCAACTAGTTGCGTGGAAATCCCCCTATTTGTGTTGCCCCATAGGCGCATAACTGGCTCACTTTGCCGTTGACACCTCAACCACGGTGTGAGATAAAACCACGGACTCCGACTAAAAGATTGTTTAAAGCTAGCGTCTCTGTTTTTCTCTCACTGCATGTTTGAGGTATCCACCGGCAAAGTAATCCAGTCATACGCCTTTCCTTTCCTCGAATACAGTGGAAGGTCTAGATCACTTCTTGCCCCGTGGTCAAAACTGCGAACAAGGGAAGACTAGGAACTAGGCCGTCTAATTTATTTCGTTCAAGCGGACCCCGAACTGTGCCGGAAAAGAAGAATTGATAGAGGCAGTCCATGACGCAGAACAACGCTATGAATAAGGCGCGTGCTTTCTAGGCGCACCCTGATCTCCACCCGCACGCAGCGTTAGATCAGTCCTGGACGCATCAGTCACGTTTTAAAGCGGAATGTGATCAGAGTGACCTGCTCCAGTTCGTGTTGCCAGCTGTTCTTCCGAGGTAGTTTGAGCATACCAAGATTCCTGTCGTTTTTTATTATTACGCTCAAACGTTAATAAGTTCCTCGTTTTGGCGCACTCTCTCCGGGCGTCGCTAATGCCACAAAAAAGTGAAAAATTCTATGCTTCCTAACATGAATGTCTTAATTCGATTTTACGATTATTAAGTGTCAGTATTTCTTGAATCTTGGAAAAAATCCACCTTGGCGCAAATAAATTCACGCAGACAAAGCAAAAGAGACAAGGAGAAAACGGACAGGCGCCAACTTCCAACTTCCAACTAGCCCAGCAACATGCCTTACTAAGTGCTAGTATTGTTTAATATAAGCGTTTGCTTATTTGCTGTTCTGTTTGAAATTTCTATCACCGCTGACTCCCCACAGAAATTATTGTTCATGCGTTTTAGGACGACGACTTCGAGTGTGGGTTTCAATACCTCAAGGTGAAAAGACGCTTTTCAGTAGTCAGTCATTTTACCCTGATTCGCAAGCCAGGGCGAGCTCAGGTACAACTGCGCGAAATTATTTTCTGCAGTCTGTTTACACAGGACATTGTTTTGCAGCGCACAATGTCCAACATTCTTGAACAAACATTTTAAATATTGGAATATTGTAAGGTTATATTATGGAAATATTGAAGGCAATGGTCCATTCTTCCGATATGTATCAGAAACATTCTTTTAGAGTGTTTCCATCACTGGCATCAAGCATATAAGACGGCCATACAAAACCAATATAGAACACTTTTGACGATCGCAATAACTTTAATAGCAAAACAAATGCATGCCTGCCGACGGGAGATCTCCGGATATATTGACTGTTGTAGTGAAATCTTACAATACATGAAACAATTGCGTTCATAAACTGGTTCCCGTTCAGAAATGCTTTTGTCTAGAATTTTTGGTTATGATTCATTCTCTAACACTCGTCGCGTGCATACAGGGGGTTTCACCCGAGGCTGTCAGCAATTTTTAGAAATAAGACTCTTGAGTTAGACGAGCACTTTTTCCGACATAACACTGTCAGAGATGTAGTGCATCAGACAACAGCTTAGATGTGCAACCAGCGGGCTGGTTAACTAATATTCAATAGTTAGCTTTTTAACGATTATGGTTAGGCTTCTTATTTATCGGAAGGCTTGTAGCCCCGCGCAAGTAATGTCCATATCAGGTTTTAGAATTTCGACAATGTCATTCCCGTCGGCGCTGCAGCGCGAGTAATTTCGGGGCCGTGCACGGGTGAACGCGAAATAGGACGGCCAGAAAGAGCACTAGCCACGCCTACGAGTGCGTCACACAGCGATGCGTGTGTCGCGTGCTCCTTTCGCTACGCCCACTGGGAGCAGCGAGCGGGCAGAAAACACGGCTTCACTGACGCGCCGATGAGTGACGCGCGCTCGTAGGCGTGGCGAGTGCTCTTTTGGCCGTGCTATTTCGCGTGCTATATGCGCTGCAGTGGCGACTGCAGCGCATTCTATTCGCAATACTTTCTTGTGACTCTAGACTTACTTAGTACTAACGGACTTTCATAAAAATTTCGAAGATAATCGGAGATGACGGTCTTCTTTTAAACGCGGTTCACGTTTGGCCATTTCTTGTAATTTTGGAATTGCAGAAGATTTCAACACGCAAGTAAGAAAAAAATTCCCTTTCGAGAAGTACTAGTTTTGTCTAGAATCAGTATAGAGAACCAACGAATATAAAACTTCGGCGTCATGGTATTGCTCCATCGTGTGCTAGTATCCTCCTGAAAAGTGCCCTTTTTGAACAATGTGTGTTTTTTTTTTTTGCTGCGAAAGAGCAAGAGCCGAAAAATTCTTGGCGCTGTTTTAAACAGAAAAGTCCCATTATAATTACTGAAAAAAAGGTTCACATAAGACAAAACTGTTTCCTTTTGCATGCATCCAAACTGGGAATCTTGCGAAATCTCAAAAGCAGTGTTTTCCAACTCTTGTGATATACTAATTTTTTTTCAAGAAAACTACACTGTTTTTCTGCAAACCTAGGGCCCATTCCTTTGTGCCGATACATTTGCCCATCTCACATAAAAACATCATTGAAAACAAAAAATGGTAATGGCAGCTATATTGTCTCCCTTGTCTCAACACATGGATACTGAATAATTATTTTGCGCTTCCTAAAATTTACAGCGGCATCACAGGCAGCCTGAAGCAGCTTGTACATAATCTCTATAGTACATATGTGATTAAATCATATTTAAAACGTTCCTTTGCCATTGCTAGTTTTGGCGATCACCTTCATCATTTAGCGCTACTGCACACGGCTGCTTATATCTGAATGACCTCCGTCTAATCACCACTGAACATCGCGGTTCACACTCTTTTGTTATAAAGGCAGAATGAATTACGATTGAAAGTATTAGGACTAAAGAAAAAAAACAATAAAATAAACGTGCCTCGAAGAGCGTATGCTGCGCTCTTGATTGAGGGGTTTTGCATCACTCCTGTCTTGTAGCAGCCACATAGTGCTGTTACACGCTCCAGTTCAGTAGTCACTCTTATGAAACCTCGCTATGTAGCCGCCGCGGTGGCTCAGTGGTTATGATGCTCTGCTGCTGACCCGAAAGACGCGGGTTCGATCCCGGCCGTGGCGGTCGAATTTCAATGGGGGCGAAATTCTAGAGGCCCGTGTACTGTGCGATGTCAGTGCATGTTAAAGAATCCCAGGTGGTCGAAATTTCCGGAGCCCTTCACTACGGCGTCCCTCATAGCCTGAGTCGCTTTGCGACCTTAAATCCCCATAAACCATAAACCGAAGCTTGGCTACATCAAAATCTTCAGGAAGCAGCAGCGCTCTCTTGCCACCTCACATGTATAATTCCCGAAAAGAGCCATGAAAAATTGTTTACTGGAAGATGTACTGCCGAGAACGCCTTTTGTAGTGGAACCTGTGTTTTGAAGCACTGAGACAGGTATTTTATTAGTAGCTGCCCTTGAATCAGTTCAAATACATCATCATGATCATTTGGAAGTATTTTATTAGAAACAAAGCACCGGCAGTGTTGTAAAAACAAATATTTGAATCGGGTATATCTCACTATTGTCGCGTAGCCTGGAAGAAATATCGTGCTTATAGTTTGTCTAGATGCCAGGAAGCAGGGATGAAAAAACAATATTCGCTTCTTTACTTTTATTTATTTTAGTTTTTAGTTATTTGGCGGGCGCCAATTAGGATTGCTAAACAATCAACCGTTGCGACCGTTTTGTTTGCTTCTACGGAGGTGCCGTTCCGGTTAACTGACTCCCTTCGCACCAGGAAGGCCGACAGCGCTGCCTGCTAAGCTCCTGGACGTTATTAAGTAGTTAAGTGTTGGTTTTGAACCCTCGTTCATTTAACGCGATGACGTTAAGGGTCCCGTGCACAGAAAAGCCAATGTCGTCGTCGGCGTCATTGCCAGTGAGAAGGAAATCGAAGGCAAATCCCAGAGAAGAAACCTACGCAGCAAGTGGGCCACCTTCATCACGTGACCTTGTGAAGTAATCACAACCTGCCCACCGGATTGTAAGCAAACTGTCCACCGAGGAAGGTGGCAGTTAAATTAATGATTGGAGGCGAGAGGTTGCTCGGAAAGAGTAACCCGGGTCGCACAAGCACCACCGATGTATGACAGCACCTAGCTGCCATCACACGGCACTGAGGCATCGCTTACCCGGTGCACCACGGCGCCGGGAGCGGTATGCGAACTCCCTGGGGTCTATGCATGCAAAGTGGAGAATGACCAATTCCGTATATATGGGCATTAACCCATTAATGCTGTCCGATCATATCCTTAAGGTAGAGCCTCCATGTCCTCTCCAGTTTTTTCAGCATGTAAGGACGAGCCCCCAAGGGTACCTACGCCGAATAGACAGCCGTCCAATAATAGAACAAAATATCCTCGGATAGCATTTTCATTTTTTGTATCTGCCCCTGCTAATTATCGCTTATTGGCTTACTTGTAACGCTGTTCATGAACACCCTGGAAGATTCACTCGAAGAATGTTGTTTCTCTCCCGTCTCGTCGTTGTGCTTTCCACATGCTTATCTAACCGAAGAAATCACGCTAGTCTGCCTTGTAGCGTGATATTCATGCCATTCCTTCTCTTCACCTAGCGTGAGATTTCACAAGAAGAAACAAGTTTCTTCGGGTCTGGTACGCCAGTGGACAACTGCTAACACGACCAGGTACGATTAGATGGTTCGCACGCAAGCACCACTGTGCATTACTTTTTGCTCACAAGCATGCTGAAATGGGGTAAATTAAACCAAATTAAGGTGGTTTATTTACCCATCAAGCCTAAACAAAACCGCCTAAAAATATGCACCAAAAGACAAGAACCTTAAGGAAGGCTTCACTGTCGAGTCGTTATTTCATGGTTTTACGACGAAACAGAAGACCCCATTACACAAGCGCCGAACCTCTGATATGTAATATATCATAAATTTTCGCAATGTTAGGTGGAAATTCTTATATAAACTTAGCTTAAACCACCTGACAACCGATGAGGAAGAATTTGGCGTGCATTCATGCCAAGTGCATTAAGGCATGGCTGATCGATTTCCAGCAGGGCGTATGGATACTTAAATGTGAGATTGGGCGTGTTTTAAACCTTAAAAACACGCTCATTCCTGCGGTGCCTTCATTCTTCTTCCGCTTGACTCCGCAGGAGGCCTTCGTTCTTTTATATCCTCCCTCTTTTGTCAGAAGGGCACGGCCCAAACCAGCACTGAGATTCGATTTACAGGTTCTCTGCATCCAGCCATACAGCGTCGCTCCGTAACTCGGTTCGACAGGACCAAATGAGACCAGTTTCTTAGTGTCAGTACGGCGCGTCGAATTTCGCCTACGATTTGTCTCTTCCGTATTATTAGCTATTCTTCCGTCTCGTGATGGAGTGAGGCGAGCTTCGGGCGCCTTGCACACCGCGGCGGCGCTGTATTCTGATGGAGGGCAGCGCAGGCGGACATGGCGGCCTGTGCCTCTTCCTTGAGCCCGAGACCCTGCTCCCGATGAGAGCGATCGGCGCGAGGACGTCTTCTCTTCGCAGCGCCACTCGGGCCTGGCGTAATCTTTATTTAACGACGCAACTGAGGATCGCATTCTTCTCCCGGGGCGCCGTAATTGACCTCGTGCTTTTGCTGAAGGGCGGGCGGCCGCTCCTGGGCCGACTGGCCAGCTTCCGCTCATTTGCCGATGGACCATTACTCCGCGGCTGGCGCACACGCAGGCGTCGTGCGACGCCACTCACTTGGAAAGTTGCGCGACGTGCACTCTCCGTCCGCGCTGTTTCCTTAACGCCTACGGCTCCGTGCGTAGGGCCGTATTTTTTGGCTCCCTCGCCAGCTGCGAGCTTTTAGGCAGTAATTAACCGAAACGTCATTTGCCGTGTTCGCAGTCACTGGTTTCGTAATGGCTGCCGAGCGCGTCGATGAGTAACAGGGCACCGTGGTCTCGACGCAGAAGCTAGCGGTGTTTGAGCCGGTAACTGTGTCCGGCAAATTAGCCGCGTGGTCAGCCCGCTCGCCTTGCTTTCGGTACCGTACCCCGCACCGTTTACTCGCTCGTCGCAAAGTTTTCACTCGGTTCGGCGCAGCATTGAGGGCACAAGGTGATGATCCTCCTCGTATTTTTTCTTTTTGACTTTGTACGAAGCGCAGGTGACAAGAGTCTTATCAACGCGACGATAACTGGGAAATTGGTGCATCGACGGGTGAAGCTGCATAAAGAGTGGAAACAAGTGCATGTTGCTCTTAAGGAATAAATAAATTATCAATAATTAGGCAAATTTGTTCGAGTTAGTAATGCGGAAAGCATACAGCAATTGAATTTTACAGGCAGTATTTAGCTTGTGATGGAGAGCTCAAGTACTCAAGTTTTTTTATACAAAATCTCAGTTGAAACACCTTATCAATGGTTATTATTTCGTCAGGATTGCGGTAGTGTACCGTGCCTTTGCTTGCGCGGTTTTATAACGGGGAGTTTGTGCTACGAACGAAATCCAACAAGTTTTGGCTCTTGGGGTTTGTTTGTCACTTAAGTGGTGGAATTGAAGGAAGCCACGTGAAAATAAAATTTGGAATGTACTTACATCACATTTCTACATAGCCCCCTATTAGCGACGATGCAGCTTCAACACATCTGAGTGGTGCATGTAATCGCGGCAAAAAAAAAATAATTAGGGGAGATAAATGGGATAGATGCGGAGGAAATGCGATAGACTTCTTTCAGTCGCTTGTCGATTGCATTTCTAATTCTATTTCAATTATGAGTTCATTGTCTTTCACTTCTCAGTTTATTCGAATTCTGATTCTATTCCAGTTCCGACCACGCGACCACGAAAAATTTGTCACATTGTTAGATCACGGTATCTCCTCATACCACTACCGGCGCAGTGACGCAGGGGTTAAGCGATTTTCAAACAGTCACCGATGGGGATTATGAGACCTACGTTACTCTTCCCGAGCAATGTGAGAAGGAATAGCTTCCGAAATCTTGATTTCCGCACAGATAAGTTTTCAGAAGCTGTAGGATAATCTTAACCTGAGCTAGTTGGTTCACAGCGCAAATATAACAACGCCGATGAGGGATGCCACACACGAAGGAGACAAAGACACGCGGCTGTGTCGCGTCGTGTCTCCTTCCTGTGTGGTGTCCCTCATGAGTTGTTATATTCGTTCTTCAGAAGGCTCTCTATTTTGCACGCAGGGCTGCTGTTGTCTCACTCATTTTCTTCTCAGTCATTTACAGTTTCGCTAAGTCATTCTTATTCCGGCATCTCCCTCCCCTCCCCTAAAAATGGAAAGAGGAGAGGAAGAGGGGTGGGGAGAGAGAGGGGTTGTCAGATGGCAGGTGAAGAGAGGGAAATCCTCCTAAACGCCACTTCTCAGGCGTAGGCTTCACACAGATGCCGACGCCGAAGCCGCGGGACAGTTTTCGCCTTCATGTCCCTCCTAATGCTATCGTATTACAAAAAGAGAGCGGCTGTTTTGCCTCCCGAATCCTACAGCGAAGACATCGCGCCATTGGACTTCCGGCCGATTACCAAACTGAAGGAATATCTTAATGGTACGCAGTTCCCTTCTGGCAAAGAGAACACCTTTGCTGTCGTCAACAGGTGCCTTCACTCTTTTACTACTACATGCGCAGACTATACACTGGTGGCGCAAACACATTAACGTGGTGGTATTCCACAGAAAGGTGATGCGTTCCTGAGAAAAGTGGCATTCCATGCTTTAGTTTGCATGCAACAGCTCTCAATTCCATTAAAAACAGTTAGAACCTGGAGGCAAAGCTCATTTTCTATACCTTGAGCTTGGCGCATGATAGCGTTAGAAGCGTATGCACCACTGAACCCAACACAAAACAACACGCAAAGCTTTTTTTTACACCCCTCATGTATCTGCTGAGCGCATATATCGCTGATGTTCTGTATTTGTGCTATTTAAGAAATATGGAAAGGACTTGTGGGCAAAAGAACACAGCACACTGGCGCGGGAACTAAAGATTGAAAGTTCAATCTCAGAAACTCTTCTTTTCGGGCACTTCACGATGAAAACAAAACCGCTCAAAGCCCTCAGCCATAGCATGATCCCTGTCATCGAGTAAACAAAAAAAAGGGATAAACACCAGAGTTCCCGCGTACCGTTATAAAGGGGGGCACTTTTTTCTTGGCCAATACTTTATACAGAAATATTTCTTTGTGGCCGGTAAAGGCAATCAATGGTTCATATGCGTACGAGCTCTTTTTTTTTCCTGAATCCATGCAGAAGCCTTCCAGCTCCCTGATAAGGAAAAGGGGGCTCAGGTGAAGGCGAGCCATCGATAGGGTTTACCAGGAAAGAAGGATTTTCTTGAAAATGTAGTGAAGAAGATAAGTTCTGTCTCGATAACGATATGGTGACACCCTCTTGTGTCTCTTTTTCCTTCTTTCTCTTTTATTTTTACCCCAAAAACGGGATACCGGCTTGGCTGTGCGTTCTGAGCTTTCTTTTCCAAAATGAAAAGCCCATATGAGAGCGCTGCTGGGGAATAAACTCTGAGTTCCTTGTATGCTAATAAATGCCTTGTGTAATTTCATACAGTACTGTCCCTGAAAACAAGCAAGAGCATGTAAAAACCTACTAGCCCAATTTGAAACACTATTGAGGCACATTGCAGGCAAGAAAATGCACTACGAGGTGTATATTTTTCTCACATGTCTGCAGGATGTTATTCGGAGCAATAACAAATAGGTATTTATACCTTTGTAAGGCGGCCTTACGAAAGTGCAACTTCAAATTGTGATGGTCTTTTTCCTCTCTGTGCGCTGGCAGCGGAGACTGAAGGATGTAAAAAGAATGGCTGGCGGTTTAACATTAGTAAGCCCGAAATATTGTGCGAAAGCACAGAGTTTTACAGGTGCACACAACTGTCACGTACCCTAAAGCGCGATTGAGGTGTCCACTCATCCAGGGTGCCAGTTATGCACGTGTTAAACTTTTACATCGCCTATGCCAATTTACCCAGCGTACGCCTGCGGCCTATGCTCCAGTGCCGCGTTTCTGCAGCAATGTTGTCAACGCCAATGTGTGTAACTCTAGTGCCGTGTTTCTGCCACAACGTTGTCAACGCCAACGAATGCCGCGAACAACTCTCTGCCACTGCCGCCACATAGCTCAACGCGGGAATATTAGTTTGATGGTAGCATTAGTTGATGCAGAAGACGATGTGCAATGCACAGCGCGAGAGTGTGTTGCAGTTAGCACGAGGTGTGATCGGTCGCGGCGACAGCCTAGTGCTCTCGCGCAGTGGTCACCGAAGCTGACCTGTTCGCACCGCCGCGGATTAGAATCCCAGTCGGGGACATTACCTTGATTTATTTTATTTATTTCTTTCCCTTGACACAAATCTACAATCATCGCAAACCCAAAGCAATGCAAGATCTTGCTCGAGGTTTACACATCGGAATGGTGCTGTCGCACGAGTATGTACCTGTGTACCGTCTAGTAAATAATTGGAGACTGCCGCTTTGTTCTTCTTCTAGTCTTTTTTTCATATTACTTTTAATTGAATCTTATTTGGTTTATGTGACTGTGGGAAGGTATGTTAACAGATGCAGCCAGACTTAGGTTTTTAACCGCTGAACATTAGGAAGCACCACTGCATGACTCAAATTTCTTGAAAAAGTTGAATGTGAACCAGTCTGTTTATATATTAATTTCACATGTGATGCTATATTTCTGCTGTAGTGTGGCTGAGTGGCAGCGTGCGAGTAGAGTGGACGGGATAAGCTTGATTAGCCTCAAGGGAAGTCTCTTAATCCAGAATCCCTTCACCGGAAGAACTCATCAGCAGCGTACGCTCAATGTGAGCGATCGGGATACTCCAGTATTAGGTACGACTCGCATGAGTCAGCAATTTTAGACAGAGTAGAGAGAGCTGCTGGGCTCTCTAGAATTGAGGGAAGAAGGTGAGTATGAAGGAGTAGACATTCTCGAATGCTGGTGGGCCCGCTAGCATACCTACCGTACTGAATACAAGGGGGAAGGGAGGGGGTCGAAGGGGATCGGAAGAATGCGAATAGAGTACGAGTGCTTATTACTGGCGTGTGATGTCTTTTGTGCCTACCAAAACAGAACCTGCTATAGTCATCAAGCTGGATGAGCGGACCGGAGAGCGAGGTCCTAGCGGTTAAGCTGTAATTTCCTCCGTATCTGGTTTTAATGTAAGGAAATTCCTGCGAGCAGAAGTCATTCCGGCGAGCGTGTTTACCCACTCCTCAACAATCATACCAGGATGCCCCATGAAATTAATATGATACCATCACTGTGATGGGTTTGAATTTTGTAGAGAGGAGCTGTGTCTCCTCGGTGGTTATTGGAGACGTGTCCGATAAGCCTCCTAACAGACTGCCAAGGCACAGTTTGGTAAATTAGCCCCGACGGGACGACGTTGAGTGATGGGGACCGCACGTGGTGGCGATTAGCTTCGAAATTGGCTATAAAAAAATTGGAGGGGACATATAGACTCCGCCTTAAAGAGACTATGCAATATATTAAAAGTCACTTGTAATTGTTTTCAATGCTTAGAAATGATGCTAAGGAGCATTTACACTAAGTGTGAGTCTTCGGAACTGAGCCGGAAATTTATTATGTATTTTTAAAAACCGTGTTTTTCAAAATTCGCGGGCCGATTGGTGTTCTCGTAGTGACGAATTTTGCAACTAAAATCGTGAAAATAGACGTGACGTCGGCAGGCCACCACACGCTGTCATTCGCTGGAGCCACGGCAGCCACGACGTCACGGGCACACTTCCGGTAGCCGTGAAAGTCGTCTGCTCGTGCCGCCGCGCGAGCCCCTCGGGCAAGTGCGAGCCTGGTCATTGCCTTCGCGCGTATGGTTTCAATTTACCTCTGCCGCCTCTTTCTGTCGGGAGTTCCAGAGCCACTCGCAGTGTCTTTTTCGTCCGCAACAACAGACGACAAGCAAAAGAATCCGACGCGCGCCGCAATCCAGAAAGGCGAAGAGAGGGTGCGTTCCAATTCTCTAGACGTCCGACAAGACATCTAATGTGACGTCTAGGAAGCCGTCTACATGTCCGCATATTGAAACTTGTCTACTGTTCATGCCGCCTCGCAGCATAAAAATGTACCTAAACCTTAAGGATAGTTATATTGTATTTTTTCTGAAACTTTGCGATGACGTGCATTAAAGACGCGTTTTCAACAGTTTTCACATCTTTTGCTGCAATAATGTTGCGCGTAAATCAGACTGCTGGCCGCGCCTATCGGTCAGTCTACTTCAACGTTGGTCTACTTGTAGGAGACGGTAGTGCCCGTTCTCAAAAGACGACGCTAAAGACATATATGACATTATTCTTTTATTATTGATGCAGCTGTTGTTGTCCTCAAGAGGATAATGCTTCTCGAACGTGCTTGACCAGACGGCCCTGCAAAAAAAAAAGAATACGAAAGACTGTAAACACAAAGTTAATATGCGCGAAAGGGGATACTGCAACGGAAAAACACATGCGGGCCATTAAGCCTGCTATCTGCCGTACGCGGTACTCGGCGACGGCGAAAACTTCAAGACAGCGGCGAGCTTTAATCCTGCACAGACTAAAATCAATTCGCAACATGCCAGTGTGTTTGTTCTCAGACTGTAGAGATAAAAAAGAATGTGCACGAAATAGTTGATGCAGCTAATATAGCAACAGAAAAACACATTTGTAAAAAGTTACGCCAGCCGTCTTAACGCCAGCGAAGAACCCAATGACAGCGACAAGTTTTAATTCATAAAATCAAGGTGGTAAGAGCCGGCATCGTCAGACTATGAACAGACCATGTAAACAGACCTACAACGCCCGCTGCTGTAGCAAATCTCCGAACCGCACGATTCTCTCCTGCGTGAACCACTGCTAGGAATGGCACATCCACAAAGACTGCTTAATTAGTCACTAGTTTCCGTACCAATTAACTTAAAGGAATGAATAGCACTTGAAGGACGGTTTCTATCCATACTTCGGCTGCAGTGCGGTGCCCGCGAAGAGCACGACTCGCTCCGCGTACGTCAGCTCCGTCATCTTTAGACAGGAAGTTAGCCTGCATTGATGTTGACTTTGGCGAAGCAGTCATCTTGGACTACTTCGTGAGAAATGAAACGCGTCTAAAGATGGCGATTGTCCGGCTAGACGTCTAAGTAGCCGTCTTCTTGGAGGTGTTGGAACGCACCCAGAGAGCGCGGAACCGCGGAGACGCTGCCGATGCTGCTGCTGGGGCGCGGTGTGCGACAACCGGAAGTTGCAAACCGAATGTCACCGGATGACGTGTTCATAGGCGGAGCAGTCCCAGGCCTGTTTTCTATATTTTTTTTCTGGTGCCCCGCATGTGCGAGCGGAGGGGAGAGAGGAGGAGCGTAATGAATCGTCTATATCTTGTTTGTTATTGATGCTAGCTCAAAAATTCTTGCACTGGGAAACGAGTGATCGAATGCCAATCTCTCGTCTGCTTTATGTAACCTCAATTAATTTATTGCATAGTCCCTTTAAGGGTATGACGCGATAGCTTATTGGGTTAATGCCAATATGTGCAGGATTGGTCATTCCCTACTTAAAACAATAAACCCCTGGGAATCCTCATAACACTCCTGGCGCAGTGGTGCAGCAGGTGCGCCGCAGCCCGGTGGGGCTTGTGCAACCCAGATCGCTATTGCCGAGCAACCTCTGCGGACCAATCATGAATTAAACTGCCATCTGCCATGGTTGTCAGTTTTCTCACAATGCGGTGGGCCGATTGTGATCGCGCCGCAAGGTTACGTGACCTCTTAGGTGGTTTCTCTCGGGGTTTTTCATTGATTTTTCGTTCATGGTAAACGACGCCAACGCCGACGCCGAATTCTCTGCGACATGAGCTCCTTAACGCTGTGGCGTTAATATTGCAGGTATCATTACTGCGGGGAAATATTACGGGCCGCCGAACGCCGCGGCACTTAAGATGGAGGTGCGGTTTTCATCTTCTTATTCTCCTCCTGTTGGGGGCGAAGGCGTGACGCGAGACATGCTTCCGTGCATGAGCGCAGCTGTTTGTGTACAATTTCACCGGAGGTCCCATGAATTTCCTCAACTACGCCTTTGATATTGAAGACAAAAACACAGTAACGTGCAGTAATGGGTGCACTGTGGACGTGTCTATGCGGCTTTCTGCCCTTTCACTGCCGCTTTCCTCCGGCCGCTGTCGTGCCTATCCTCTCGAACGTCAAGCGTGTTTCCCGGCACTCTGCTGGCTGCCACCTGAGGAGAGCTGGTGGGTGTGGCCTCCAGACCACGCGCGTGTGCCTTTCTGCTCGCAAAAGGGACGAGCCCTTGCGCAGCGTGACGCTTCGTCGTCTCTGCGCCGCCGCCGTCCGTCGTCAATTCTGGACTGAGTGCCGTATCCCTTGTGCGCACATGACCTGGCCTGCCCGCGAGGCCCTAGCGAGAGGCGCGATTACTTCCGGGGTAGTAAACCACGGAGCCCCGTCGCCGTGACGCTGGTGGCGTATTCGGACCACGAGCCGCTCTTTCACGGGTCAGCGGAACCAGCGCCGTTGCAGTAGCTTTTACTTGGTTTGTTCCTCAACGAGGACCGAGCGGAGACGTGTGCTGCTTCCTGTGGCTGGGGCCGATCGCCGAGGTTCTGCCGTGACAGGGCCTGCGCGCGTAGCACAGCGATCGCCTTATTAGGCACGGAACTGTGCCTCATTACGCCCCGGTGACTCAGGTTGTCGGAGCGGACGTCACTCTTGTCACCAGTGTGCAGATGAAGAAGGGAGGTGAAGCGATGCCTCCCGTGCCGCCCTTCATTGTTTCTTCTTTGAAGGTGTGTTTTGGCTACTTTCGATGATTTTTGTTTGGTAACGCTGTAATAGAGTTCTCTGCGGTTATTTTTTTTTCTTGGACGACAAGGGGGCAAAGAGGGCAGCACGAGTGCGCGGGCTGTCTTGCCTACGCAACCACAATAAATTACGCGTTACCTCGCTTTTGTTTCATCAGAAGCCGATTTCTCGTCTTTAATGGTGTTTTTAACTTTCTCGTTACCATTTTTACACTCTACATGAACGACAAGGAATGGGCGACCGTTTACTTGGGACATACTGAAATATATGCTTTGGGCTTAGGTGTATAGAGTGGACAGGTGTATAGAGTGGACATTAGTGTGAGGAAAAGCCCTGTTGTTGAACAGGAGTTCTAGGGGAAGCGTTGTCCCAACTTTGATTGCTTCACATGTTTTCGGAATCTGAAGGAAAGAAAAAGAGGTGGCGACGTAATCTTTGGCCTTTATGTGCCATTTGTGAACTTCTGCAGTCGGCACTTGGCAAAGTGAGGAATGCGCCGGGTTGGCCTGTTGGCGATTACGCTTTCAAACGCTTTGCAAGAGTAACTCATAGTATTGCAAAGTTAGCACATGAACTACTTATGCGTAGTGGATATTACTTAATGAAGTTCGTAAGGTTTTCATCGTAAACAATTAAAAGTGACCAAGTGTGCTTAAGATGCACATGCAACAGTGGCTGACGAAGCTACACATTGCTCTTTACAGTATAAGCACATGTAATGTGTGCATCTCTTCCGCGTTCCCGCTTTTAATTTTTACAGAACTTGAAGCCACTAAATAAGCGAAGCGCAAGAAAATTACATTAGCGTAAAATGGTCTTATTCTGGCCTGTACATGAGGCAGAATACGTTTCTAGGTTGTGTACTATGTTAACCGGAGACATTAGTTGACCTAGAAGTTAATTCTCCTCTTGAATGTGAGTACATGTCGTGTATTCGAAACAGTCGCAATGTGCTCGCTCAGTTGAAAATAGGTGGTCATACGGCACTTCAAAAACTCCACCTCTTGCCATTTCAGTAGAGAACAAAAAACTTGATATTTCAGTTTTTCAACTTTTTTACTGCGCCAAAATTTGCGAACGAGGTTTATGGGACGAAAATGTCAAACTTTTTTTCCCAACAGCAGGCAATATTTATCATGTTATGCTGGTTTGTTCTCTCAGCGAATTTATTCTGTGGGAACAAATTCTGCGCTGTGTGAAAGTGTCGGCTACTACATGTTTTTTTCCTTACAAAATGAGGCACCACTTTCAAGAATGCCTTTTAAAAATGACGTAATGAGTCAGCACTTCACATGCAAGCCTTTTCCATCGATTACTGCTTGACTCCGGCGAAGCATGCAGTCCTAGAAGCTGTCAATGAAAGTCTTCCAAGTTTCCCCACTTTTGCAGCATCTTCTCGGCTTTCTGCTCGTCGTCTATGCCGGCGTTTTTGGCCCTCGGACGATGCACGATGCTTATCCAAAGTTCATTTGAAATAAACTAAGTAGTTCGGCTTGACCTCTCCAAAGGTCCCCCGTCCTCTTATTCATCAAATTTTTCACAAGCGTAAATGCTTCCGGTCATAATTCTGTTGAAACACATATCCAAATTACAGATTCGTGCGCGCCTATAGAAGCATAACCTTTTCAAGATTGCCCTGATAACCATCCTCGCTCATTCACCTTGAATTCAGTCAAGGAGACAAACTCCACGAACGGAGAATCACACCCGTGCGATTACGTTCCCACCTCTGTGGATTAATATGGGAAAGTAATAATGAGGTAGATATAAATTGCCTTTCAGGCGACGTATACAATGAATCCTATAATTCCCGCAGGACAATATTTTGGATTGGTCTAATGAAATCACTCTTTTCTTTCGATGACCTGTCCACACCAGGTGTCGCTTTAAATACGTCATCCTGGAAACCCATTTGCTTTTACAGATGTGGGCGGTTTGACCTGGGCTCCTCTCGTTTAGTTGAGCACACTGCACACGACAACTCACAGTCTATGGAGTTAGTGTAGAGCCTGATAACACGGCCAAATCTTCGGAAATATTAATGACAGACAGTTTAAAGTTTTCAGACTCGCGCGAACAATGTCTTTCTCGACAACTTGGTGGGTCCTTATGGCGTGTCTGCAACGAAGATCGAAAAACAAAACTTCTTCTGAACGTATATCTCTTCAAAATTTGTGAAGGCGTAGACTGCGCTACTCTGAAATCCACTGAAAGCTGATGCTGTTTCATCCCATAGTTGTGGCCGCGGATAACTGCTATATAAACGGCCTTGATGTGTTAATCTCACACACTGCCTACTGCTTATAAAAACTTGCAATAATACGCGTAACCGCAGTATATGTCACATGAAAATTAAAGGAAGTTAGTAATAATTTAGAACAGAGTGCAAAATGGATCCAATTGGAAGCGCCCATGAATGGAGAAAAATTAAAAACGAACTAAGGGCAAGCAGTTACGCCCTCAACACGTCCTGGCCGAAGAAGAGGGAATTATTTCATCATAAACTATTCAGAAATAGCGACTAGATCTTCATTATGTGCTATATTTTGAATTTTCACGAAAAACTGAAAACATCGTATCTTTTCGTTCACTACCGTATATGTGCGTAATGTTCTATGCGAAAAGGTGCTGTTTTGAACAGATCATCTTAACGTTTCAACGGCTAGAAAGGAAGGGTCGTGCGAGAGAAGAAACATTTTTTAATAATCCTGTAGATGCAATCCTGAAGCCCACACCAGCTAGACACGTCACTTATGGCTTTTTGTTAAGAGTGTCACTTGAAGCGATTTTGCGCCATGAATCCCGCAATATAATCGTTGCTTTGGCTCAGCGCTCGACGATACCTATGAACCGGGCCACTGGAATCGCACAAGGTGATTTAGGAATGAAGATGTTGCTTAAATAGCGGCTGCACATAGGTTTAGAACGGTATCATCATCATCAGCAGCAGCAGCAGCCTGTCTACGCTTACTGCAGGGCAAAGGCCTCTCCCATGTCTCTCTAATTAACCCTCTCTATTGCCAGCTGCGGCCACAATATTCCCACAAACTTGTTAACCTCATCCGCCCATCTAACTTTCTGCCACCTCCTGCTACGCTTGCCTTCTATTGGAATCCTTAATTAAAATCCACTCAGTTACTCTTAGGACCAGCGGTTATCTTGCTTTCGCATTACATGCCTTTCCCAAGCCCATTTCTTCTTCTTGATTTCGATTAGGATGTCATTAACCAGCATTCGTTTCCTCACCCACTATGCCCGCTTATCGTCTCTTAAAGTTACGCTTATGATTTTCTTTTTATAGCTCGCTACGTTGTCCTTAACTTAAGCTGCACCCTTTTCGTTAGCCTCAAAGTTTCGCCTCCCTAGGTGAGTACCTGTAGGATAGAGCAGTTATACAGTTTTCGCTTAAGGGATATTATTAAACTGCCGTTCATGATCTTAGAGAACCTGCCATATGCGCTCCACCCCATTCTTATCGCTCTAGTTATTTCCCTCTCATGATCAGGATCAGCGGTCACTACCCGCCCTAAGAAGACGCATTCCTTTACCACTTCCAGCACCTCGGTGCCGATTGTGAACTGCTGTTCCCTTGCTAGACTGTTGAACATTACCTTGGTTTTCTGCATGTTCATTTTTAGACCAACCGTTTTGCTATGCCTGTCTAACTCATTGATCAGGATTTGCAGTTCACCTCCTGAGCGACTTAGCAAGGCAGTGTCATCAGCGAATCACAGATTATTTAGGTATTCTTCATTAATTCTTCTCGCCAACTGTTCCCAATCCAGGCCTCGGAACATCTCGTAAACAGGCGGTGAATAGCATTGGCGAGATCACGTCTCTCTGCCTGACACCTTTCCTTATTGGAATGTTATTGCTGTCTTTATGGAGGACTATGGTAGCTTGGCAGCCGTTATAGATATAGTCCAGTATTTTCCCATAAGGCTCTTCTACGCCCTGATTCTACAATGCGTGCATCACAGCTGAGGTTTCCACTGAGTCGAATGCTTTCTCGTAAACAGTGAAGGCTATGCATAGGGGTTGGTTACATTCTGCGAATTTGTCTATCACCTGATTGATAGTGCGAATATGGTCACTGTCGAGTATCCTTAATGAAATCCTGTCTGATCATTTGGTTGATCAGGCGGGCTTTCGGAGTTGATCAGGCAGGCACCATTTCGCGAACATCGACCCGCTTGTTCCCATCACAAACTGCTTTATTACGCGTCACCGTCCATGTTAATTGGCGACGTTAATTAGTTACCCTAAATGGCGAAGTGTTCCTGTAATATAATTCGCCTGCTGTGCGGTGTGGGATGGTCATAGACGGCCTCCATCCATCCCATTTATCGAACGTTCCTCAGTGGTATTGAGATAGTGTGCATGGCTACCGACACAAAGGACAGCGGTTCGATACCGCGTGGCCGAGGTTTTTTCTCAGCGGAACTTTTTCTACGTCACTACCCTCTCGACCCATCAAAATTTTCCCGTCAAAATGACGTCGACACTGGGTTTTCCGCCGAACCGGACATTTAACGCTGTTGCGTTAATACGGTCGCACAGTTTCATGCGGCTTCATGTGCAGTCTCCGATACTTGCTGCTATAGCCTGAATTGTAGGCGCGTCATATTCAGTCCACATAAGGTTTATGCGAGAGCTGCATTATTAATATATAGCTTACGGAAGAAATGTTGGAGGACTCCGCACAAAATAGATAGCAATGGTGCCTGTCACCATCAAGTTATGAACCCTTAATGAATAGTAAAAAGTGTAAGTCGTCCTGGCGTTGTGGAAACGGAATAGCATACGTGAGTAAATGTGGACATTATAATGAAAAGTGATCAAAATACGTCAGTTCTGTAATAAATGTTGACAATTGTTATGTGAAAAGCTTGCCTTCGGCATGAAACATGTCACTTGATGTTTGTTGCTATTATAATGCTCATGATCAATCCACGCATGCGGCTGCTCTAGAAAACAATACAGGGTAACGTATGAATTGTTAAAGTTCAGCATTTTGTGTCTTCGGTTGTGCCTACATGTAGCATTTGTGAAGCGAAGGGATCGGAAATGAAAAAAAAAATTTGCATGCCTCTCTGAAGGAGTGGCTTCCTAGGAGAGGGGACATCCTACGCATGCGTCTCTGAAATGGACATGAACTAAAGCAGTCATTTGTTCGAACATGTTTGTATACACTTTTTTTTTGTTTTGCCTTTCCTCATGTGCGCTTTTGTTTGGTGCGATGTTTCCTGTGCTTCTGGCAGCTCAAGTTTCTCCGCTTCTTACTGACTTCTTCCGCAAGCCGTGCGCCGTATTTATTTCGACTACCTGCTCCCCTCGGAGACGCTGTTCTCGGTTTAACTGGAAACCCGTAAGCACAACTTAATTAGGCGCGCGTTCTGCAGTCGCTGGCGCCCCAGGGGAGATCATTAGCATATGTGCGTACTCAAAAAGCGCACTTGCCTTCTTTGGTCTGAACGGGCTCGTGGCTTAGTGGACGAAACTAATTAATTACCTAAGAAAAATAAAAGTCCATCGCAGAGTCAATAGGCATCACGTACACTTGAGGAAAATGTATCCAAATAAAGGATACATAATGCTGGGCGAAGCAAGAACCCATTTCATAATCATGATGTGATGCCCATTGAGAGGATTGTGTTGAACATACGCGCATGATTCTCTTCCGGGTTCTTATTGAGCGTTTTATTTCTGCATGTAGTCTCAATCTTTTTAGTTTCCATGCGGCCTGTAAAGTCTTGAGTGTGCTGTTTTTTCCATGTTAACGAACTATAGGCACAGACACGCATCTTTTTTTTCCTATGCATTCGGTGAAAGGCGGAACAAAGCACGAGCTTCGAAGCATGAAGAACATACTTGAATTGAAAGGTTTATGTTAATTTAGCTTCAAAGATCAAGCGCGTACATGTTGCTGGCAGTTGTAAATGTAGTAAGTGGTTTCCACATATCGAAGAAAAGATATTTTATGAACCTCGCAGTAATCAAGGTGCTCCTTATTCGAGAAAAAGATGGTTCGCGCTTACACGAGCAGATTTTAGACATCGAAAAGTCGAACGCAGTTCCGAAAGGTACGGTTGCTGATCTGCCCAAGAGAAAATTTTGTTAGAAAAACTACTGCACTTAATTAATGATGCAGATTCATAGCTTGATACCCGAACCAGTGTAATTCGCAGCCAGAAATGTGTGTCCTTTTATTCACGTCGTGCTAAATGCTACAGTCATCAAAACGCTGCGGTATTATAATAGTAAGAATAAAGGCTATTTAATAGTTGCAGTGCTTGATTTATGTGTTTAACATTAGTTCACGACGTGCTAACTGAATGACACATTGCATGCACACATGAAAGAGGCAGCTCGATGTGGTCGTGCACAAGAGCAGATGCAAAGCATGAGATCACAGTATATGCGCTATGATCTGGCCGAATCATCACTTGGTTGTCTTTTGTAACAACACTGGTGTTCCAATAGTCGTTAAATTGGATCTGAGGTTAGGTTGCGGCGCTTTGACTTCTGCCTACCTCGGTAGCATCGCGTGACAGCGCGAAGAAATTTCCTCCTTGTGAATCAACGTGGTCCATTGTTGCGCAGTCAATATCGCGGCACGTCAGGCTTGCTTCATTAAGCATTCCTCCACCCCTCTCCCCTAAAACTAGGCATGAGCTGTTTGTGACCTATTATAGTCCTTGGCACAGAAACGCTTTCAGCAGGTTGCACCGGAGAAGCCGACGCCAAGAACGAGCTTTGATGCATCGTTCCGGTTCAGTGGCGGTAACGAAAAAATAAATAAAAAGAGACAGGCTTTTGCGAAGACCAAAAGTGTGTGACCGCACAGCGCAGTCATGCGCTTTGTGCTTAATTCTACACTGGGTATTAAGATCCGCCGACAATCCATCATCGTGTTAGTACCTATCGCCGAAATAAAAGTGTTAGTGTTGGGCAGATTACGGAGCCAGGGTAAGTGCTTTACACTTAACACGATGATTTGTCTTTCTCAGCCTCTCGAGGACGCGAAGTGACTATGCGATAAATCGTTCCATTAATTGGAACGGAAGGAGGATGACAAAGGTTTCGCGGCAGCCGGAAGTACTGCGGTGCACAGACTTCCACGTCTGGGAGATTCCACTGTCGCTATACTTGAAAACTGCTGGAGCGAAACCAAAGCGGCGTGACGTCTGAAATAGTTTGTCTGTTTCCCTGAAGCGAGGTTTATTGCCTATGTTATGCTTTAAAGAAAATCAGAGTCAGACAAATTGGAAACTCTTTTAGGCTAGCTCGCCCCATGCGGAGTTCGAAAAGCTTTGAGTTCACGTGGATAAGGTATGAAATTTAAGGCACTCGCCGGAAAGTCGAAACATGCTTCTGGCATTGGCACCGAAACAGTTTCGAATCGTGACAAGACAACAGCAGCAGTGGTTGATACGCGCTTCTTAAAAATTCCACAAGTAGTTCCTTTCAGCTTACGCATGTTAACAGCTTCAGCACACGGAAACAAAAGAGACCATTCTTCTACCTTACTCTTTCCTCTACTCTCAGCTATCGACATCTTTGGCTTAAAGATATTAATATTAACTCGATGGTGGTGGCGGTGGAAAACTTGCTTTTAGAAAGGGTGTCTGGAAGACCGCTCCTCGAAGACGGGGTCTAGTACTCCGATAGCGTCTGCTATCCTCCAGGCTCGCGCGATCAGCCGTTGCTGATTGCCCAGGCTAGAGCTGGATGGAGCAGCTTCCCATAAGGAGATAGTGGGGTGCGGTATATGTAGTTCCCGAAAGGGTTTGGGCACTCCCAAGTGGAGGGGTATAGAGTTGGTTCGGTGTTGTTGCATGATGGGCAATGCGAGGGGTATCGTGAGGAGAAGAAGTGTTCTTGCGCAACAGGTGTCTGTCTGGAGCTGGCTCCACACCGTGTCATCCGCTCGGATTACCTGCCTCGGTTTACAATACAAGGTCACCATACGTTTCCTTGCACTCCTACACGTGCGAGTTTGAGGTGGTGCGGTGCTTTGTTAAAAATCCCTGGATTAATTGTTTTTGAGCTGAGCACTCTCTTTACTTAGGCAGCAGCAATCGCGCTGCGCTTAACGTAACCTTCGTTGCCGTTGATTCTTCTTGCACTTTACTGGTCGCCGTGACGTAACGGAGGGAAGTTTCTATTTGAACTCCATTTCGTTTGGCCTTCGTTGTCCTACGAAGAACACGTACTTATAAGAAGGGATGAAATGTTTTCATATAGTTGCTAGGAATTCTCGGCTTAGGGAGAAAAAAGTGTGTCCCTGCTAAACTGGCTGCACAGCGCTCTTCACAAAAACCTCGCCATCCACGCAAATACGTGCCCTATTTGAAGAGAACTGCATCCTCGTCTTCTGAAGAAGCTCCGGACGTCCTCCAACCGTCTGAGGCTTCCTGGGAACCATGCATGAGTGCAGCTGAGCTGGGCACTGACGCTAGGCTTAGTGCCTCCGCTGCCACGCTGGCGGAGGTAGCTATGCCGGCGTCTCTCGTGGCATCACCTGCTACGCAGTCGACACCTGATCCGCGGCGCCAGGTCCAGCATTGTGCTCCCGGTTCATCGGCAGATGTACCCCTCCTGCCTTCCCGAAATGCCGGACTGCTCGTGAGGGATCTGCCACCAGGGCACATGGCCATCAACTCAGCACCACCGGATGGACCTCAAACCACACGGCATGATGAACAGGGCATTCCAATGGACTTATCGGCACCTCTACCCGTGCAAAAGTGCCCTCGCGCAACTCACAAGCGTCCCTAAAACGACAGCCAACCGATTCCACTTCGGCAAGTGATGGCTCCCAAGGTAAGCGCACTTGTCTTACGATCGAGAACTCGGTGGAGCCTACACCCGGATCGTCTTCTTACAAAGTGACCATTAAATCACTGGCCAACAAAAGCCTCACGGATATACCGAACAAGATTTTACAAGCTAACTTGGACGCGTGCCTCGGAACCAAAGGTTTTCGGGGCTTCACAGCCAGGACAAAGTCCAACACCATTGCAGTGTGGCTTCCGACTCTGACTGCCGTAGAACGGCTGCAAACGCTCACCAGTATTTCACTGACAAGCGAAATCTCAGTGCCAGTACAAGTGTATTTAGTTGAAGGCTCCGACTTGCAGCGCTGCGTCGTCTACAACGTCGATATCACTGAGGATCAAATTGCCGTCCAGCGTGAGCTGTACTGTCCCACGCACCGTGTCATCCAGGCCCGACGCATGGGAAAGGGGCGCTCTTGCATAGTCACCTTGCAAGGCCATCTGACACTACCAGCCCGTTTTTACTATTATGGCTGTATTTTACGGCTTCGGCCATATAAACCGAGTGCGGTATATTGCTATAACTGCTTCCGTGCTGGACATATGGGCCAATCCTGCCGCTTCACTGCTGCTGTTGAAAGTACAACGGAAGGAAAAGTGGCTTATCGATGCGGCCTTTGCAAATCCGACGACCACGAGATAACATCTCCAAGCTGTCGAACAAAACAAAAGGCAACAGACTCGTCGTCGAATGACTAAGCATTGGCCAATACAAGACAGTATAACTTCATTGCAGACATCCAATCGGTTCGCAGCTCTCCAGTGGGATGACGACGAGTGGCCGGAGCTCCCTGAGCACACCTCGCATGATCCTTCAGCTCAGCAGTCTTCTAACGGTACTGTGCGAAAATAACGCATCCGAAAACAGCCAGAAAAGCAGCGCAGTGTGCCTGAACTCCCGCAGGATGATATGACTGCAGTCGACGAACAAATCGCACGTCTTTTAGCGGAGGTTACCAAGCTCCGGCAACACCGTGAACTGCTCGCTCGGCGTAGACGGGCAGCGGAATCATCCGCCGCATCTATCAATGGCGCAGCAACATCGCCTTCCTGCCGCCCACCAGTGTCATTTCCTACTGCCTCTTCCCAGATTACCGCAATGCCACTGGACAACTCTGCGACTTCTTTGCTCCGGTTTATGGTCGACCAGTTGTCCAACCTGACGTCAGTGATTCTACAGCGCTTGGGCTAGTAACTAAAATGGCAAGTTCCAGTCGTGCTGGTGTGCTGCAGTAGAACTGCAAAGGCATTTCCTCGAATGTGGGAGAGCTCAAGACCAGACTACAAATTCACAAGCTCCAGGTATGGGCCATGCTGCTACAGGAAACAAGCGCCTTGCCATCGATTCCAGGCTTCAGTGCCTACATGTCTCCTTCAATAATAGACCGTTGTGTACAAACTGCTGCTCCCCCGGGAAGGGCGGCGGTGTATATGGACTCGCGTTTTCCGAATGTACGTCTTGCTCTCGAAAACTGGGGCACGTCGTATCAAGAGGTAGTGGCAGTGGATTCTAAACTTATGAAGGGAACCGTTGTGATCGTTTCATTTTACGTTAGACCAACCGGTGGTGCTTCCTCCCGTATTAATCTTGGCTGGTTAACAAGTGTCCGTCGGCAGTATCCCGATTGTCCGATTTTAGTAGGAGGCGACTTTAACGCCCCTCACCAGGATTGGGGGTACCCCACTTCAAGCCCTCGTAGCAGGCGTGTGCGGGACGCCTTCACGGATGCCCAATTTGTGCTGCTCAACCATCCTGGGACAGCAACACGGCCAGTGCGTCAAACTCGCAGTGCTTCCTATGCTCCAGACTTGACGTGGTGGTCGGGACCGGGTACTTCCTCCTGGCACATGGAGCCAGACTGCTGGGGAAGTAATCATCACCCTATCATCATCGGTCTTCACACCTCACATTTGCGACCTTTACGCTACAAATGTTCTGTGATCAACTGGGACAGTTTCCGCTCCTGTATGGACCATATCTCCTCAGATTCTTCGTCAATCCTTGTTGAGCGCATACAAACCGCGCTCAACAGTGCTACAACTACCACCTGGACTGATGTTGGTCGACCGGCACCAGACCTCGGCCTTTTTAACTTGTGGGCGGCACGCCGTCAAGCCGAGCTGGCTGCTACGAGAGACCCTACTTTGTCGCAGGCACGTATGCGATTGCACTATCTTACAGCTAAGGCTCGCAAATATGAACGCGACCTCTCTCGGCGGCAGTGGCATGCGTGGTGGAACAATTTTCTGCAAAATCCTCGAATGCCTCTCTCTCGCGAACATTCCGTACAATGGAACGCGGTCACCGTACGACTTCCGGAGCGGCAACCGCATGCTTCGCGGCTAACTTGTCGTCAGATGATTTCGCCAAAGAAGCAGCGCGAAAGTTCTTCCCGAAGTACGATGCTGTGCCTTCTTCATCCGCTAGTTTAAATATGGCAGGCATCCCAGCGCATGTATATTAATGCCGCCTGATGTCGACGTAGATGGAATTGCGGTTCCATTCTCTATGCCTGAGTTCCTGGCTGCGATAGATGATGTGAAACGGAAAACAGCGCCCGGCCCGGACAATATTCAGTACGAGGTGTACAAGACCCTGAGTAGCGCTGCACTCCCTCAACTACTTGACACCATAAACAAAGTATGGTTGGATGGCGTAGTGCCCAAGAGCTGAAAATCCGCTGTCGTGATTCCTATCCCGAAACCAGGAAAGCCTCCGACGGACCTCGCCAACTTGCGACCTATCTCCTTAACTCCTGCGCTGTGCAAGCTGGCAGAGAAAATGCTAGCCACACGACTGTCATGGTGGCTAGAGCAGCACGGTTTTTATCACCGAGCACAAATCGGCTTTCGTTCATATATTGGTACAGAGGACGGGTTGGCTGTCTTAGCATCTGCAGTTTTGTCATCTACCCGCAGCCGCAATGTGCGTACTGTTTAGCAATGGACGTTGAAAAGGCATATGATAACATCAGTCATGCAGCCATTCTGAACTCCATTGACATGATTCATCCCTCTCTGAGAGTGCGTAGTTTTGTCCAATTATTTTTGGAAGGCAGAAAATTTGCAATACGCCTCAGCGGCGAAGCGGTCGGATCATTTGTTCCTCTCTGCGGCGTGCCCCAGGGATCAGTATTGTCGCCGACGTTATTTAATATTGCTTTCTTCCCGCTGGCTTGGCGCTTACATGACATCCGTCACATAAAATTTCTTCAGTACGCTGACGACATCACGGTGTGGAGTACTCACCAAGATCTCCGTACTCAGGAGGCTGCTCTTCAATTTGCCTTGGATGTTACCTGTAATTACGCGTCATCCATCGGTCTTCGGCTATCCGTGCATAAAACAACATACACGTCAGTCGCCAACCGCTGGGGACGCCGTAAACTTGCTGCTTTGTCTATCAGGAACCCCACTAGAGGAAAGTCCGAGTGTAAAAATCCTTGGCTTAATGATTCACAAATCAGGATCAGCGACTGCATGGCTTTCTCAGGCAAAAAGGCAAGCTATTCAGACTTTGGGTTTGATTAGAAGAATTGCCACTAAAACTGGTGGAGCAGGCTCGTTCATTGCACGGCAATTGGTGAGGGCAGTTATGCAGCCACGTATTGTTTATCGAGCCCAGTTTCAACATCTTACGAGAGCCGAATGGGATCGTCTTGAAGCCATGAACCGAGAGGCTATGAGGACCATTACGTGTCTTCCACGCATCACACCGGCCATAGCTTTACAAGAGAATGCGCAGCTCAATACCATTGATGAGCATTAACACCTCTTTTTGGGCTAGTCGGTGCATACTTGATTTAGAGAAAACCTAGCGCAAAAACATGCAACCACAAAAACAGAACAGACGAGACACAAGCGCTAACTCACAACTGGCTTTTTATTGAAGCAGGATGCAGTTTATATACGGTGAAGCTTCAAGGGGAGAGAAGGGTGACAAGGAGGAGAAGGTGAACAAAGGGAACATCGCTTCGCAAAAAACAGGCAGGTAGCCAAAAAATCATACAAGAAAAAGAAAAAGTTACATGATAACTGAATCTAAAAATTGATACTCTGAATCAAAAAGAGATAAAGAAGGGGTACTGATGCACCTACTGCCATATTTCTTGATGTAGAAAGCCTCCAGACTAACACGCGCCGTCTTATCTGTGCTCTTGCCAAGAACCTTCGTCTCATTCAAAATCGCCTCGCACCCGTCGCAGCTCATTACGTGCGCAGCCAAATGTGCGTACTTGTCTTTTAAGTCTGACAAATTTCGGGCATGGTCCCCCAAGCGCTCATTGATGCAGCGGCTAGTTTGACCAACATAAAACTTCCCACATGTTAAGGGGATAGCGTAGACCACTCCTACGGAACACTTGATAAACGGAGTGTCGTGCTTTATCTGGCAACCCCGCTTCCTAGAGCTGGCGATTCGGCGGCACAACTTTCCCAGCTTGTTGGGAGCCGAAAAAACGACACTCACGCCATACCTGTTGGCCACTTTCCTCAAGTTGTGCGAGGTCTTGTGTAAATAAGGCACAACTAGCGGCTTTTGTGTCCTGGCACGATCTTCTCCGGACTTTCTTCGGGTTCCGTGTTTTAGTTTTTGGAGGTGGGTATCGCAAACAGCAACCAACACAGAGCAGGGGAACCCAGCCGCCGAAAGTCGGCCCATCTGATTGTGAAAGCTGTCTTGCAACTGATGCGGGCACGATTTCTTGAGAGAAGACTCCAGGCAATGCGACGCTATAGCCCTTTTAACAATCTTGGAGTGCCTAGAGTCATAAGGCAAAAGATCTTTTTTTGCACGCGGGTAATAGCCCCAGCAAACGTGTCTTTCAAGGAATGTTAGTTTCAAATCTAAAAACTGTAAAACATTAGTGTCGGGTAGTTCATGCGTAAAAGTTAGCCCAAGTCCATGTTTGTCAAAAGCATCTAAAACTTCACCGACTGCAGAGGGGTAGGTGAAGGGCGTCTGGTTTTTTAAAAGTACTAAAAAATCATCAACATATCTAAAAACCTTAAAAACCACCGCTCCCGTATAAAAAAGTTTATCTAAAGATTGATCACCCTTTGCTAAAAATATATCGCAAAGGATAGGGGCCACGCAGGACACTATGCACACACCGTTGCGCTGCAAAAAAGGCAGGTTGTCAAAGTGTATAAAAGTAGCACTTAGGTAAAACTGCAAAAGAGCGATAAAATTATCAACCGACAGTCCTGAAGAATTCTGGAAAGACACGTCGCCGTTTGCTTCTATGCATTCCCTTACAGCCAACAAAAGCTGGTCTTGAGGTACAGAATAAAACAAATTTTGCACGTCTACCGAAAACCCAAAGCCGATGTCATCGGAACCCCGTAGGTACTCAGCGACAACTGTGGAATTTTTTGTGAGAAAGGGGTCGTCCAATTCAAGTAACTTAATATTTTTTTGCAAAAAGCTGCTGACATTTTTTTGCCAAGAACCTTCTTCGCTGACTATAGTTCTGAAATGGGTTTCCGGCTTGTGGGTCTTGGCTGTAAAGAATGCATTCAATCAGAAAGCGCGTGCGGCAGTCAATAAGAACTTTGTACAGGTGAAGAAAAGTGCTGCTAGAATTAAGACAAAATTCATTAACTTTTGTAAAGAGTTAAATCTTCAAACTCTTGCCAAGGATATAAAAAAGAGCGAAGGTAATAGCCTAAATGCATTCTTTACAGCCAAGACCCACAAGCCAGAAACCCCTTTCAGAACTATAGTCAGCGAAGAAGGTTCTTGGCAAAAAAATGTCAGCAGCTTTTTGCAAAAACATCTTAAGTTACTTGAATTCGACAACCCCTTTCTCACAAAAAATTCCACAGTTGTCGCTGAGTACCTACGGGGTTCCGATGACATCAGCTTTGGTTTTTCGGTAGACGTGCAAGATTTGTTTTATTCTGTACCTCAAGACCAGCTTTTGTTGGCTGTAAGGCAATGCATAGAAGCAAACGGCGACGTGTCTTTCCAGAATTCTTCAGGACTGTCGGTTGATAATTTTATCGCTCTTTTGCAGTTTTACCTAAGTGCTACTTTTATACATTTTGACAACCTGCCTTTTTTGCAGCGCAACGGTGTGTGCATAGGGTCCTGCGTGGCCCCTATCCTTTGCGATATATTTTTAGCAAAGGTTGATCAATCTTTAGATAAACTTTTTTATACGGGAGCGGTGGTTTTAAAGGTTTTTAGATATGTTGATGATTTTTTAGTACTTTTAAAAAAGCAGACTCCCTTCACCTACCCCTCTACAGTAGGTGAAGTTTTATATGCTTTTGACAAACATGGACTTGGGCTAACTTTTATGCATGAACTACCCGACACTATTGTTTTACAGTTTTTAGATTTGAAACTAACATTCCTTGAAAGACACGTTTGCTGGGGCTATTACCCGCGTGCAAAAAAGATCTTTTGCCTTATGACTCTAGGCACTCCAAGATTGTTAAAAGGGCTATAGCGTCGCATTGCCTGGAGTCTTCTCTCAAGAAATCGTGCCGCATCAGTTGCAAGACAGCTTTCACAATCAGATGGGCCGACTTTCGGCGGCTGGGTTCCCCTGCTCTGTGTTGGTTGCTGTTTGCGAGACCCACCTCCAAAAACTAAAACACGGAACCCGAAGAAAGTCCGGAGAAGATCGTGCCAGGACACAAAAGCCGCTAGTTGTGCCTTATTTACACAAGACCTCGCACAACTTGACGAAAGTGGCCAACAGGTATGGCGTGAGTGTCGTTTTTTCGGCTCCCAACAAGCTGGGAAAGTTGTGCCGCCGAATCGCCAGCTCTAGGAAGCGGGGTTGCCAGATAAAGCACGACACTCCGTTTATCAAGTGTTCCGTAGGAGTGGTCTACGCTATCCCCTTAGCATGTGGGAAGTTTTATGTTGGTCAAACTAGCCGCTGCATCAATGAGCGCTTGGGGGACCATGCCCGAAATTTGTCAGACTTAAAAGACAAGTACGCACATTTGGCTGCGCACGTAATGAGCTGCGACGGGTGCGAGGCGATTTTGAATGAGACGAAGGTTCTTGGCAAGAGCACAGATAAGACGGCGCGTGTTAGTCTGGAGGCTTTCTACATCAAGAAATATGGCAGTAGGTGCATCAGTACCCCTTCTTTATCTCTTTTTGATTCAGAGTATCAATTTTTAGATTCAGTTATCATGTAACTTTTTCTTTTTCTTGTATGATTTTTTGGCTGCCTGCCTGTTTTTTGCGAAGCGTTGTTCCCTTTGTTCACCTTCTCCTCCTTGTCACACTTCTCTCCCCTTGAAGCTTCACCGTATATAAACTGCATCCTGCTTCAATAAAAAGCCAGTTGTGAGTTAGCGCTTGTGTCTCGTCTGTTCTGTCTTTGTGGTCGCATGTTTTTGCGCTAGGATTTCTCTAAATCAACCATTGATGAGCTGGTGCAGCAGCGCCGTGAAGCGCGCAACCTTAAGGCCAGTCTATCGCACTCCACGCATGCACTGAGGATTTATGCAACGTCACACTCCATTCTTCAGCCGCCAACGCCAGTTCTTCCCCCATGGAAGTTTGTACAGCTCAGCGACAACAAGCCAACAGATAATCGCCGGCCAACATCAGTTCATTCGGCATCATTGCTTCGCCAGAAATTTGAGGAACAAGATGCTTGCCTGCCTGAAGAATCCATTGTTGTCTACGTAGACGCAAGCATACAAGACTGCAAAGCAACAACAGCTATCTACTGACCGTGCAGACCTGCCCTGAATCAAACCTCTTGGTTTTAGCTTGCGGAACTCCCTTCATCCTTTTGTGCTGAGCTGGTTGCAGTTCAAGAAGCACTCTGCTCTGTGGCCGACTTAACTATGCTCCCAGCAGCCCGCATTGTCATCCGCACTGACGCCCTTCAATTTGTCCGGTTGCTACGACGTGTTAGCCGCTGTCCCACGATATGTCAGGACATCCACCGGCTCGCGGCACGCATCCCGCAGCCAGTACGTATTGAGTGGGTCCCACGGGATCTGCTGACCTATCAAAGGTAGGCAGATTTAGCGACCCGCCTTGCGAATCCAAACTCATCACCGCCTCGGCTCCTTCATTTGGACAATTTTACCCTCCTTTCATGAATAAAGGAACTACTCCGGTGCCGCGCACGTGCTCTCATCCCTCCGTGTGCGGTAACCCTCCCCGCGGTCTTACCCGTGCAGAGGAGGTTGCGCTTAGGAGGATCAGAGTCGGGGTTGCCCTCACACCAGCCATCACTCGGAAGTGGCCTCAGTACCGAGAATTGTTTCCTCGGCCAGTGTGTCCGGTATCTAAACACGAGGACATTGAGCCCGACATTCATCACTTACTGTGGGGCTGCCCAGCTCTCAAGCCTACAAGGATCCGGCACCTGATGGTAGCAGGTCTTTCACCAAGCAACCCTTCTTCATACATTGCCTGAACACAGGGACCGTACCATCGTTCTCTACTAGACTTCATCAAATCAGCTAACCTTTTTCGATTAATTTAGATAATTCATCACACCTTCACCCATCACTGATGCCCTGGGGCAATAAATTTCGCTTTTAAAAAAAATTCTCGGCTCACAAAGAAAATATTCCATTTCGCTTTTATTCTACTCTATTATACGCTTTTTGTTATTAGATGAAGCAACGACAAGTTCTCGCCGTCACGGAGTTCAAGCCAATCGCCAAGGATGCGGAGCATGATATATCCATGAATGGGGAAGCATTTTAATCTAGACAAGCACACAAATTTGAACTTCCTTAAAGGCGGCCCATTAACTTTTCTAAACAAGCCGCCGTGGTGGCTCAGTGGTTATGGTGATGGGCTGCTGACACAAAAGACACGAGTTTGATTCCAGTCGCAACGGTCAAATTTCGACGGAGGTAAAATTCTAGAAGCCCGTGTACTGTGCGTTGTCAGTGCAGGTTAAGCAACCCCATGCGGTTGAAGTTTCCGGAGCCATTCACTACGACGTCCCTCATAGCCTAAGTCTCTTTGGGACGTTGAAACTCCCGTACCGAACAAACACAAAACCTCCTCAAAATCTCCGAGAAATATCCCGTCAGGACATTTGGAATGTCCCCAGGAGGTTCTCATTTTTCCCGAAGACGTCCAAAAAACGTCCCCACAACTAGCCGTGGCCTAAGAGTTGTGCGTCCCAGGGACAGCCCCAAAAGGTTAATGCTAGATTTCTGGGCTCTGGCTCAATAAAATTATTTCTTCTTTTTCATGCAGACTTCAGGCATCTAAGCGCACATATGTGCCAAATTTCAGGCACATGCTTACGTTACAGGTGGTGTAATACATCTGTCAACTCGCGCGAATGCTTGCTGGCTAGGCCTTTCAGACTTGCCTGTTTACATGAAATGTGCTTTAACAAGGTGAAAATTTGGGCTGGTTGGTGTGTGATCTTGTGACGGGAGCAGCGCAGCACGAGACAAAGAGAGAGGCGGGACACGACGCTGAATAACAACCAGATTTTTAATGCACGCTCGTCGAATATATACATCTCGCTCGTATAAGAAGAAAAAATATGCATGAAAAACGCATAAGATGTACACGTGGTGAAATATTAACACATCGCACGCAGAAAATCAATTTCTCTGTCACGAAGCGCTATTGAAGGTATGCTGACTCATATACGTCACTCTTTCGCCCGATGTTGAAAGCTTCTTCAATCTCCCTGGTCCGTTGATTAAAACACGACGGGATGACCATTGTGTTGATAAGCTGCGGAGCGCATTCATGCTCTCTGCAATGTTTTGCTAATTCACCGCTGATGGCGCCCTTTAGAGATCTTTTGTGCTCTCGAAGCCGTTTATTCAAACAGCGCCCTGTTTGACCAATGTATGTGCGTCCGCATGACAGAGGTATATTTCATAAACCCCGCTTTTCACACATTTCACATGTTTTTTCAGGTGTTTTTTCTTGCATTGGTTTTTTCTTTGCTCGCTGTTGACTTTGGCGCACAGGCTTCTTAACTTGTTGGGTGCTAAAATGAGCACTTTTACACCAGCTCTTTCTCTTACCCTTTTGAGACTGTGGGAAATGCCATTAATGTAAAGAATGACCGCGTACAACTTCCTTTATTCTGATGTGATTGTGACATAATTTCTGCCTCTAGGTGCTTGCAGAATCCCTTCTGCGACACTGGATAGCAGTCTCGTCGGGCGACCTGCTGCTTTCAGCCGACGGTTCTGGGTGTCAAAACTGCCTTGAACCTCATGATGACAGGATCTCGTCAATGCGGCTCTCATTGCTGTTTTTTTTCTACCCCCGCCTGCTGATCTTGGAGTGCGCAGATGTGTAGGGGAGCAGTCCCTTCTAGCTTCGTAGTCCGCACCGCCAGCATATGTGAGCGCCTAGAAAGGCTAGCGTCAAGTCAAGAAATCGCATAACGTTGTTTTCTGGGAGTTCACTTGTTATTTCTAGTCCTAAACGAACGTCGCAATTGGAGCCGCACTGACGAGATCCTGTCATCATGAAGTTCGAGGAAGTTTTGACGCCCAGAACAGTCGGCTGAAAGCAGCAGTTTATCCGACGAGACTGCTATCCAGTGTCGCAGAAAGGGTTCTGCAAGCACTTAGAGGCAGAAAATATGTCACAACCACATCAGAAGAAAGGAAGCCGTACGCGGTCATTCCTTACAATAATGGCATTTCCCACAATCTCAAAAAGGTAAGCGCAAGAGCTGGTGTAAAAGTGCTCATGTCAGCACCCAACAAATTAAGAAGCCTGTGCGCCAAAGTCAACAGCGAGCAAAGAAAAATCAATGCAAGAAAAAGCACCGAAAAAAAACATGAGAAATGTGTGAAAAGCGGGGTTTAGGAAATACAACTGTCATGCGGACGCACCTACATTGGTCAAACAGGGCACTGTTTGAATGAATGGCTTCGAGAGCACAAAATATCCCTAAAGGGCGCCATGAGCACTGAATTAGCAAAACATTGCAGAGAGCATAAATGCGCTCCGCAGCTTATCAACACAATGGTCATCCCGTCGTGTTTTAATCAACGGACCAGGGAGATTGAAGAAGCTTTCAACATCGGGCGAAAGAGTGACGTATATGAGTCAGCATACTCTCGATAGCGTTTCGTGAGAGCGAAATTTAATATCTGCGTGCCCTGTTCTAATCTTTTACCATGTGTACATCTTATGCGTTTGTCATGCTTCTGTCCTTTCCTTATTGCACGAGCGAGATTATATATTCGGTCGAACGTGGATTAAACATCTGGTTGTCAGTCATCGTTGATTCCCGCCTCTCTCTTCTTTGTTTTGTGCTGCGCTGCTCCCTCCACAAGAACATGAAATGTGCTAGAATTTTACACACAAAGGAAATATTAATTCAAAAAGTCGCCCGATCCTGCCCATATAACAGGAAATATCAGCGCAATACAGATGTAATTTCAGTTTATTAGATGTGCTCTTTGCATTTAAATGAATACAAACAGGAGACGCATATGTATGCACCATTTAACACACAATTTACGGAGCACTGCGACACCGGCAAATAATAATGGCCAAAATTTTCTCTACCTCTGAGAAATCTGAAAAAAAATGGAGCAATAAAAACATAATACAAGCAGAAAGTTGATGCACCTCAAGCAAACAATCCAAAGGGTACAAAAGCATATATGTACACGCAAAAGCAAACTCATGTAAAGAGCAAGCTGGGTGCCAAAAGAAAAGACGATATGGGCGTACGATACAGATACGCGGTTTAATGTTACGGATAATCAGCAGGGTGAAACCTCCCTCTCGCTTTGCCTCTCGCACGAGCCTCGGAGTAATCTTGAGCGTGTTATCAAAGCCGAAAAAAAAATAATTCTACGAGGCGAAAATAAAAAAACGAGCATAAACTACATACCTTGACGACGTTGCCAACAGAAACCTGGGGATGAAATAACATGCTGCAACTATATATATATGAGTTCAAAGCAGCCCTCTGTCCTGCGCCCTCTCACGGCACAGCGAACGCTCAAACATACGCGTTACATCGTCGTTACAACCCCGTTTTATTTTCTTGTGTCTAAGTGTGGAGATAAGACTGCTTGGAGCCGGATGGAAAGAGGGGACGTCTTGAGGTAGGAGCCCTGGCTCGCCGCACCCATGGTACAGCAGACCACGCGTGCGGCACAATACGGCGTGGGAGGCGAGGTCAAGGTGATCAAGGCACAAGTAATCCGGTGGGGGTGAGTTGGGAGTCAGCGACGCGAACACAACACAAACTATACCGCTGCGACAGGACGGCAATGTAGGTAGAGCAGGTTTATCCATGGGCACTCGCAGCAAGAGTCTGGTGGGCTTCCGAAGATCTCTCCCGCCTATGACCGCAGTGGACGGCCACGCTGCCACCAACAACACGTCGTCGGAGGCGCTGAGGGATGCAGAGTGCGCGCTAGGAGTTGCCCATTGCCTTGAAATCCGCTGCCGCGAACGACGCCTGTAAGAGCGCCATTATGCATGTAGGGCCGTGAAGCTGTGCAAAAAACTTGCGATGCGCCGCGCGCCGCTGCAACAGTTCCAAAAGGAATTATGTGGGCACGCCGAGGTGCGCGGGAAAGCTGCCATGAATCCGTAGCTACGAAGTTCACGACAGCCCAATAATGAGAGCAAGAGCTGCTGCGCGCTGGGGCTTGCGCGCGAGCGGCTGGGGGCTGCGCGAATATGTGTGCGCAAGATGGCTTCCGTTCAGCGAGGAAGCCGGGCGAGCGACGGGGACCCATTACTGCGCCTCTGCTAGACAGCGGCGCAACGAGGACTGGTGATAGTTGGAGATGCCTGCAGGGACCGCCGCACCGTGCTGAAGTTGAAAAACACTATTGGAGACGGGCACGTTGGTGACCGCCGCTCCCGGCGATGCGATGAAAAGGCAGACCGCCGTCGCCTGCCTGTCTGCAGCATGGAGCCGACGGCCCACGAGAGAGATGCGGGGTGAACTGCGCTTCCTTCGGCTGTTCGAAGAAAACTGTCTGATCTCTCAAAACTGCGAGTGCAAGCACACAACCTTCTCTCCCCGTAGCTTTTGGCGCGAGGGAGAGAGAAAAGGGAGCGAGGAGTCAATTTGTATTTTTTGTTGAGAAGTATTGGTCCCAAAAAGGTTCTCCCAGATACCTTTCTGGGACCAAAATGCTATGATTTGTTTTTGTTTCTGCTTAACACCCTCGAAAAAACGTTTCTAGGACATTAGTGGGCGCACTTCCCTTTTGCTTATGTTTCTATGTCCTGCCTCTACGGCCTGGAAATGTTCGATAAATGTTGTACTGGGACAGGGACATTCCATCCTTTCTGGGCGCTCCTGGGGAGGTACGTTGTTTGCCGGGTAAATAAAACCAAGGTCGCAGGATAGAATCTCGTGTGTGGTGGCCACATTTCCATTGAAGAGAAATACAAAACGCCAGTATTTCTAAACGCGATGTATGTCCCAGAATGTTATAGAACACCTGGTGGTCGAAATTATTTCGGAGCCCTCCACAACAGTGTACTTTAAGGATAGCCCGAGCGCAGCCTGATGTTAACTGCTACATAGCACATTGTACATATTTGCTCATTTTTGATATGACTATTTAAGAATGAACTAGCCACTTTTGCTAGATATTGCAATGCCTGTATATTTGAATTTTATTCTTTTAACTGTTGTCTGCTGAGAGCTAGGCACTGTTAATCAAGCTTGTGAGATTCTGTACAGGCCTGGCTATCGTATATGCTGTGTTTATGTTGCCATCAATAATGATAATGTTTCTACTTTTTATTGCTATTAAAATTATTATCGCAAACCGCTTGCCGCGGTGGCTGAGTGGTTATGGCGCTCGGCTGCTGGCCCGAAAGATGCGGGTTCGATCCCGGCCGCGGCGGTCGAATTTCGATGGAGGCGAAATTCTAGAGGCCCGTGTACTGTGCGATGTCAGTGCACGTTAAAGAACCCACGGTGGTCGAAATTCCCCCAGCCCTTCACTACGGCGTCTCTCATAACCTGAGTCGCTTTGGGACGTTAAACCCCCATAAACCTTGAAACCTATTATCGCAAACCAAAGGTGACCTAAGCCTGTCGCTTAAAGATGATTATGAGAGCAGGTCAGTTTTGAACAATAAGAAAGGCTGCTTGGGGCGAGCAAAACATCGAAACTGAAACAAAATAGGAAGAATTTTAAAACGCAGAAGCTAACGGATACATCGTACTACCTGTGCCGACAATATCAGTGGCAAACAGAGGAAGCTGTACCAGTGAATACAGAGTAGTCTAATACTGGCGCATAACTCTGTGGCCTACTGCAGGAAGCGTCAGTCGACGTGAGAGGCCAGCGTGGTGGGACACGGCTCCTTTACGGATTTTTTTTTGTTTCTGATGAAGATGCAGACAAACAGCGCGTCTACACCAGAAAAATTTTATCCCTGTGTATTTCGGCGTTACATTTCCATCGCTTTCGTCGTTACTAAAAGTACCTTCCGCTTAGGCGCTTCGTCACACTTACGACCGCATCGGTAGGCGGGTCTCCCCATTATTCAGTCCGCCCTGTTCAGGCCCTATCGCTCGGAGGCTCTAATTCTAGCTAATAGGAACCGTGTGCGTCTGTTTTTGCATTTGTAACAATAATATAACCATAGTTTATTATTATTATCACCAAGACAACAAGAATAGGATAATTTTAAGCGAGCAAATATGTTTGTCATTTACGTTGCAATCAAAACTAATTATACATCGGGAATTTACAACGTCTGTCTTAGGTTGGAGGACGAAAGTTATGACAAGACGAAGAATATTTAGCTACAGCTAAGCTTAATTTACAGAATTAGTACAGTATCCGATAGCGATAGAGTTCGACGGCAAATTAAGTAAGAATATTGCTCTGGTTTGGTTCGCTGGTGTAATGTTCCTGAACAATTTTGGGGTTATTGACAGTGTCAAGAACAGTTATGACAATAAAGGGTTCTGTCCTCTTTCCTTTTTTTCTCTAATAGAGCTGATGGTCCAATTGGAGCATAAAAAACAAACACATTCACACGCAGAACGTAGAAGCAATAACTTTGGGTATAGGAGCAAAACAGCAAGAACGCCATTCAGGAGTTTCGAAGACACGAAGCTAACCTGTAACAAGCAAAGGGGGGAGGGTGCGCTGCCCAGCGAAATTGCGTCGACGGTGCCAGACCTTTAAATCTAGCAGTGTCGTTGACGTCAGTGTTGCGAAAGCGGACTGCCCGCGGGGGTCACAAGGATTCACGTCAGAATGGCATCCAAAGCTGGAGCAGACGTCAGCTCCCGCTAGTATGTGTATCACGATGTTGAGAGCACCACTGGGGAACGATAAGGCGACGCCAAGAAGGATGCGTTTGAGAAGGGTTCATATTGCTGAAACAAGCAATGCCAAAAAAAGTTCGTTGACCGTATTGTCTCGTCGCAGCTATGTCCATTTTCGGGTTACGACGAATCATAGAAGAAGATGCTGCATGGAACCATGCCACACGGCGCCATTTGGGCGCCGTGCGGTGAATTATTACAAACTTTTCAAACTTAAAGATGCGTTCGATACTTCTTCAATATCGTAAATAAACTTTCCCATTCATTAGACGATGCTGTCAGGAACATCTATGATCTAATTACTACTCCTTCATACGCAGCAGAGAGCGCAGAATCACGCTGGAGTTTGGCTTTATCTTTCATTTGACGTTCTGATACTGGCGCCCTCTTCGCGTAACGCGTGCATGTGTACCGTGTTTAAAACCGCTATCCGTCAGATACATTCAGGCGTAACATGAACGTCACGCAGCCACTGCGACTGAAGAAAATCGAAAATAACGAGGAGACGAGTAGCCCGGCCAATAACGTGCGTCATTTTTCATTTCCAATAGGCCAATAATTACTCATTAGCATCCACCCAAGCGCCGTAATGCAGCTACAGAGGAAAGCTATGCAGCTTTCACAGAAACTTCATAGCTGGAGAAAAACTCCTTCTGATCCGCGGGCGTGCTAATCAGTAATTACACTCCTGTTGTCTCGTGAGATAGATTAAAAAATGAAAATACATAAGTGATGTGTTTTAATGTAGTTAAACCGAGTAGACGTACGAATGCATGTGTTTAGCCTGACTGGCTCATGGTTTTCCTTTGCTGGGTCGTCGGCACGTTTGGAGACGATATTAGTTCGATAGTAGTATTAGTTGATGAAGACGACGATGTGCATTGCACAATTAGTGAGAATATGTTGCAGTTCGCGCCGCCGTTAGTTGGAATCCCAGTATAATAGAGAGAGACGGGCTAGTTGGTGACTATTAGTAGAATGCATCTTGAAACCGCGATCTGTCCTGTTGGTTTCTTCCTCGCCCCTTGTCTTTTTTGCGCGGTTTCAAAATGTAATCCCAGTCTAGGCAGTATTCATTTTAATTATTCACTTATGGGTTGGCCAAGATAACCCTCAAGGTCAAGCTTCACCCAAACTCTGTGCGACTGTTAGGCCTAGTGATTTCGCTCTAAACAGACGTGACATGATTAGGTCAGCCGGTGGGGAAGCCTTCTAGCTTTGAGCATGCTAGGAATCACGAAAAAAGGAGACAAGGTGAGAGCAAAGGACAAATTTCGATTCTCGATAACTGCGCTTGCACAAAGCGCATTCGAAAAAGCTCCGTGAAGCGCTGCCGTCCAATGTCGAACTTATATCGCACTTTTTTGTTCAAGAAGTGTCTCTGCGTCACTTTCATTTAAACGAAAGGCTCGCAGATGTTTTCACGGTAAAATAGTCGAAGAAATACATCGATTCCTTTTACTTCCTTTTTTTTATGGTCCATGGACAGACCGGCTGCATAAAATCCTCCAGTGATAAAGCTGGCACATGCGCACGCTGGTAAAGGAAGCACGCTATGGGCTATTAATCTGACTTTCGCTTTACCGAGCGGAAATCAGAGATAACGGCATGTGTCCCCAACAAAGATGTCAGCGGTAAGGTTGTGCGTGCATGCACATTTTATCGTTATTTTCGCTAGGACAGGCGAGAACTACAATCCTTAGAACTAAGTAGCAGACTCCATCTCCTTCTCTCCGTACCTGTAAGCGTATAAGACACATGACAGTGAGCGAAATTTATCGTAGAACACAATTTTTCTTGCCGGCAAGTTGTCTGCCATAGTCGGTATGATGGGCTTGCAAGCAATTTATGGTTTGCAAATGAAAGCGTGTAGGTAGTAGGTATGTACGCAGGAGCTCTGTAGCTGTTAGTTGTCATTGCCAAGGGTAAGTAAAGCGTGAAGCTTTCTTCTGGAGGTGCTCAAGACGCCTGCCAAGGGAATTGCGGACAACGGGGTATTTCTGCACTGCTGCATCTAAGGTTGATATCGGATTCAAAAATCCAATGGCTTACTGTCTGATGCTAGACATTAGCGACAACCAGCACACAAAGAGTCAGCCTATGTTGCCATGGATTCATTGAATTATCACTAGCCTTGTAGGTACGATGGGAACTGAACCGAAGGAAATAAATAAAGGCTACTTTGCAGAGGAGGACGCAAACATCCGGCGAGTTTAATATCGCGTACTGTAAAAGGCATCACTCCTGTGTTAGTTTTGGAAGGGGCAGTGAACCCGTGATCGATCCACCATTCAACCTCGGTCATTTCCGTGGGGAAAACTATCAAAAGAAAATGCCACGCCAGAATGGAGCATCCGCATGGTGAAGAATTTCTGCGTGAAGTACAGCCCTTGTGCTTAATGGGCTATTGAACGCAATGCACGTATCAATGTGTGTTAATTGCAACTATTGTGAAGTTTCGCCTTTCTCATCTCTCTATGCATTGGTGAGAGCTATAATAAATTCATTTATGTGTAGGTATCAAAACCTCCGGGGAAAACCTACAACAATAAAGATTTTTTTTCTAGATATTCTGACAAAACCGATTCTGACAAAGCTCGAAATTTGCCGGCAGGCGTGAGATTTGCAGTTTCGCATGAGCACCAGCGAAAAGATGGAAATTTGTGGAAAACGGTTCGTGGCAACAAATAAGTGAAATCGAAGAAGTTCAAGGCCGACTTTTTTTAGCACTTCGGCTTTCCTCACCAATATGGGCTCTTTGTTCGTGTGAGCAACTAAACCATTGTTTTTCTCGCTATCTCATTTCCAACTTTATTAAAGCTGTCACAGATGCTAGATTCGCGTACCTGCCAAAATGAAAAGAAAGTATTGCGCTCATCGCTTTCCGATCACCTAAGGAGGAGAGAAAATAAGTAAAACATGAGGGGTTACAGCTAAAGCAAGTGAATTTTCAGCACCCAGTATATTCAGCTCAACAAGCATTTAACCCAATAATGCAGTCCTTTCTTGTTCAGACTTCCCTTTGCAAGCCTTCCTATGTACACAAGATTAAGGTTATGGTGATGAATGCGTTTGGAGGGTCAAAAAACATCGCCGCTGTATCAGTTAACGAAAGAACCATGTCTTAATACCTTTTTAAGCCAGGGCAATAAGTAGTAATGAAATAATACTTACGCGAATGATTCTTCAATGTGGCTTGAATAAGCATTTTCAATGTTTCTAACTGAAGTTCATGATAGAGTCGGGAGCGACTAGGTCTAATGTTTACGAGCTGGAAAAAAATAACAATGTCCGACCCTATGGTTAATTCGGTGCTATAGTCTACCAAACAACAGGATACGAGGTTGCTAGGCCACAGCGATCCTTTCTTTTATATTTAACTAGAAGGATATCATTTATGATTTTTTCCCAATCGTACGCCCGCTAAATGTCGAGTAAGAGTAAATTATGCTTGGAATCGACCATACAACATTCAGACAGTATTTGTTTTTTGCTGGAATTTATTGTTTCATTTTTTAGAGCAGTGGATATTTACACAAAGCTTACCTGCAAGAAAGCTATTTGGCAGTATAGAAAAATCACTAGAAATTTATGGCGGCATGTAATCGTTGTTGACATTAGCTTTCTGCTTGCAGAATACGCGTTGAGATTGTCATTTTGAAGAAATGTCTGACTGCGGAGGGAGCGTCTGGCATCAGTGAAACGAGAAGAGTACGTGAAGGTTGACTGTCGTATTTACGTGAATGTTTGGAAAACAGTTCCGCATTGTGCTCAAGTTAATGGCGGGCAAACAATAGAAGCAATAAAGAAAAGAGCAGCAGTAGCATGTACTAGCAGTACTGTAGTAGCAGTACTAAAACGGCACTGTATTTAACAATTATTATCTCTTTTTTTCTTTTTTACCACTGTAATTAGTTAGCTTGAAGATGTGATATATTTCGTTTGCTTAGGATGGCATCTGCGGAAGAGATGAAAAGAGGAACTGAGTCATTTACGTTTTTGAATACCACCTGCCTAACGCTGTGCGAGAATTTTCTTTGCGAGCCAAAGAAAAGTCGATCAAGTTGCATGAGCAGCCAAGCTTGCCTGCAGGCACTCTGTTCACGAGCACAAGGGGTCCGCCTCGTTCTCCATCGCAGTGGATTTCTCGCTGACGAGATATAGAACTCGGACTCGCAGCCGCGCTTCGGTGCGTGCTAACAGCGGGGACCTTGCACTCTGTGCACAGAGTGCCCACCGACGCGTGTCTGCGGTCGGCCGCGGCCGGAATGGTGAAAAAAGCTCCTTGCCTTACGAGGGCAATCAAGTATACGCACTATGACTTTCTTGTTTACATGTCTCGGGGTTTTAACTCCGCCTCTTCTTTCCCGCCCGTTGCGTCTTTCGGCACATTCGCATTTCTGGCGCAGTGCTTGGCACCTCGTTATTTTTGCCCGTTTCGCATTCGCGTAATGCCTTGTTCCTGCAGGCGCGTCATCAGCGCTACTTTGCACGGCTGCTGGCCGCCGTGTTTTATTAGCCGCGTCGGCTTACTTCTTTGTCTCATGGGCGGCGGCCGCCCGTCCTGTAAATACGCGGCGGCTGTAAACCAACCCTGGGGGCGGGGGATTGAATTGCCCGCTTCTGACCGCCTGATGAGCGCTGGGCGCCAATCGGGACGTGCAAAGGCCGACCTTGCCTCGTGCGGCTCTTGATGGCACGCAGCGTTAAATGGGGCGCAATGCAGCGCCGGTGCGTCCTTGCCTGCCAGCGCGTTTGTGCGCTTAGGAACCGAGCTGCCATCTCTCGAGGCCCGCCGGAGTTTCCCGGTGGATCCGGTGCGCTCTTTTCTTTTCCCTGCTCGTGCAGGGGGCGCAGGGCGGCAGTGTTGCTTAGGTGTTGCCATGGGTGTTGCGTTAGTGCTGATGACGCTACCCTCCGACAATAAGCAAACTGACAAGTGCTGAAGAGCGCCTTCAGTATTGGGAATTGTTGCCGTTATCAGTGAGTTTCCACGCGGGGTGCTTTGTCGATGAAGTGCCTGGCCTCCCGGGTTTCTGTGAAAAGCGTCCAGAACAATAACAAACGCGGCTCTTGATAAACGGCCATTGGCAGTTTTCATGCCGCATTGTTCTTCTGGTGACCATCGAAGCTGAGCTGAACAGTTATTGCGTTGAAAGCAGCCGGAAGAAACAGTACCCGGGACAATTCCATTGCTTTCTATTGTGATGGGTGCGTGAAGTAGGCCTTCAGGAGGCTATGCGGCGGCGGTGTCGTATAGTAATGGCAGCGGCAGTGATAACTGTCCTGACAGAAAACGCACAGACGCCACTACTCCAACGATGACATGATTATCGTGCAGTCAATGACAGTGATCCAACCGCCACATTTTGTAAGGATTCCTTCCCATCTTCCTCGATTTCTCGTTTTTGCCTACCCTTGCTTAAACACAGAGTAGGTCAACAGTAAGCAGCAAAGCAATAAATCGAGTAATGAATATTTGCAAGATAATCGGAGTGTGCGAATATTCGGCAAGTTCGAATAACTAGTCGAATATCCTCGTATTCGGTTATTCGAACAAATCAAATAATGTATGTTCAAAATTATTCGAAACGAATCGAACATGCCCTCAAGTTTACGAATAGTTTTCGAATGATAAGCGCGAAATTCGAATAAGGCTTGCAGTATTTTTTTTTACATGACCGTTCCAAAAACAGGAACCATACACGCCGCGTTACCATGCTGCCTCGATCAGTATGCGCCGGATGGAGAGTTCAGAACCACGGTGCGGTCCATTCGTATGGCGGTGTTCGTTATCCTGATACATGTCCTCAGAGATTGGATGACGCGGCAGTCCCAGACAGGTTTAGCAATCCCGGCCTTTATGTCTCCCCTCGGAGGTCATGCCTTAAACCTAAGCTCTCGCAGTGTCATGCACTGCGATGTGGCGCTAGTTCCTTATCTCCCGTTATCAACAGCAAAATGTACTTTTCCCGATGAGCGTAACATGATAGTGATAAAGTTAGTACTCTGAATTCGTGTTGTGAGCCCCCAAATGAAGATCAGTGTTGCGGCTTTTAACAGGTGCAGCTATAACTGCGAAAACATCGCTTCGCTTTCCCTACCGATTGCTCACTGAATATACGCACAAGAAGCGAATATTTGTCAAAATCTTCGATTCGTATTTGATTCGGTACTCTCACTATTCGATTCGCATTCGATTTGGTTTTCAGCTGAACTGTTCGTATTTCATTCGGTAGCAAAGCTGTACTATTCGTATTCGATTCGACATTTGAAAAGTACTATTCGCACACCCCTACAAGGTCGTTAAAAGAACTCGTTCATCGGCTTCGTATGCGCAGGTCGCCCCCAACTGCTTGCTTACCGCACCCGGTTACACCAACACTAGATAGTCTTAGCACAGCCGGAGAGCCTACGGTGAAAAACTTGAGGGGACACTTAAGCTCCGCCCTAATTAAGGGTATGACGCGATAACGTCAATGGGTCCCTTCAGCGGCCTGGGGTCTTCACTGCGTGTCACTTCGCAGACGCGGTCATTCTCTACTTTACACTCATAGATCGCTGAAAGGCCTTATGCCACTCCTGGCGCAGCGGTGCAGCGGCTAAGCGATGCACCAATGCCTCGGCAAGTGGCTGCTTCAAACATAGCCACCAGTAATGCTTCTAGGGCCGAGGTATACCCTCCCGCGACCAATCCTTAATTTCACTGCCACCTGCAGCGGTAGGCAGTTTGCTCACAATCCGGCGGGCAGGTTGCCACCTGCCACGGTGGACAGGCTTTGATGATGTCACAGGCTCACGTGACCTATGTGGCAGGTAGGTCACCTTTTTTTTTCTCACAACGCCGACGCCGGATTTCCTGCAGAGCAGAAGCCTTAACGCTACAGCGTTAATACGGTAACGAGTTGCACTTGCTACCATTGCTGCGCTCACCTATACTGTATTTACTCTGATAATGGACGCAACCCCACTTTGGCTGTAAAAAAAAATGCAATTTTTTCCACTCCCGTAATGAACGCGCCCCCTTTTTTGGCGCGCCGTCTGCTGATAACGGTAATTACTGCCAGCAGGCGGCCATTTACTGAGAGCCGAAAAAACTGCCCAATAATGTTACCATTCTAATCTGTCGAATGAGAAGACTGCTATATGCCTCAACCTGCGGGGCGAGCAGCCGGTAAGATTGTGGCGCGATAAATACGAGAGCCAATAGAAACTCAGTCTCAAAAGGTTTCACTTTTTGATACGTCATAGTAATGATTGTAGCAACTTGTTGCGAGTGGGCTTCGCACTTAATGCAGCGAGTCTTGGTACAGTGAACACTTCTTATGCTCTGTTTAGACAGAATAATGGGCCGCTACGCGAGTTATACTTGCGGGGCTGAGAAAAAGTTTGTTGACTATGCTCTCGAGCACGGAAACCATGCTGACGAGTGCGTTTTGTTTCATTTAGTAGGATAGTCGAACCGCGTGGAGTATTTATTAGCCATACTGCTTTTTGTACCATTTTACCGCTTCAGTCTTTTCTCAATATTGTACCCCGCGTAATGAACTCCCCCCCCCCTACACACACACAGATTTTCAAATCTTTGTTGGGAAAAAAAGTGCGTTCATTATGCGAGTCAATCCGGTAGTCGCATCTGCTGCATGGTCATCGTTACCTGTTGCTAAAGTATTTACCGTACGACGGTGCTAAAACTATCTACTCTCAACGCAGCACCTCCACGCGCGACGCATGACTGTCCTATACCTTTTGGCTGCCCTACACCTCGTTACCTCATTACCCTTGCCAGCATTACAATAACCCTCGTATTCTTACACGCAACATGGTACTGACTTCATGGAAAGAACCGGGAAAAACGGACCGCCCTCTACCAAACCTTAAAGGCGCACTGAGGACAAATCTAACATTTTTTTTAAAAGAAAACTTCTATACTTCGGCATTTTGTGGTTTCGTTGCCGCTGGTCCGGCAGAAAAGTATTAATTTGTTGCTAACAAACGTGTATTCAAAGTTGAAAACTTTTTCCCGCTGTTCTGATTCAAGCTCGGCCCCCTCTGATATCAAACTAGCCGAAAAGGGACGTAAACGGGGACTCCGTGATTGCTGGTGCGAGCTGTGCAGCCCAGCAGCAGCCAGAATCAAAACTACCGCCGGCCGGACTTTGAAGGCCTCTATCAGCCGTCGTCGCTTGATTTTCGTTTGCACCAGCGTCACGATGTACACCGTTCCGGATTCCGACAACGAAGTTCTTGCAGAGAACTTCGGCCTACACTTGAGCGACCTCAATCCAACACAGCGTGCGATGCTTTTGAGGGCTTAATGACAGGTCTGACAGGATAGTCCGAGCGCCGAGGAGTCGGCAGCGTCGCCAGAAAACCAAGCTACTGGTGCGGCAGGTGTCACCATCGAGCCACTTTCACGACTGATGAGTCTATGCCCGGCATTCTCGGGCAAATATTTTGAAAATTGGAAAATTGTAAGATATTGATATGGAAAGATTGAAGGTAATGGACTATTCTGTTACGTAGCAAAATATTCCCTTAAAGTGTTTCCATCGATCGTATCGAACAATAAGGACTGCTGTAGAAAGCCAACGGGGAACGCTTTTGACGATAGCAAAAAATTTAATAGCAAAAAACAAACAAACTGCAGGACTGACGTCGGGTGATCTGCGGCTATACTTATTGTTGTATTGAAATCTTGCATTATATGGAAGAATTGTGCTCATAAACGGTTTCCCGCTGAAAAGTGCTTTTACCTAGAATTGTTGGGTTTGAGAGATTTGGTACGTACGGACATATTTAAATTCTGTAATAATAGTCCTCATAGCGCTGGTTATGCAGCCCAGCGGGCACGCCAAGCGGTGCGTTTGCTAACGTGGAGGATTGTAAGCAGCACAGGGAGTATTGGAAACGTATTGGAAAATGCCGATCCTACAAAGCACCAGAGTGAAGCCATCCATTTGCCATAATGGGCCGATTACCTGTGCTGGTATTCCTCGTCGCCGGTGCATGCCGCTGCATGAACTTTGTCCGAGGAGCACTTAAGAGGTGCACTTGGAAGTCCTCTGCTGCTCCGAACTTGTAGATCACGGCGCATCACGAAAGCACGTGGACACGCAGCGCATAGCCGCGAAGCACCAAAACATACTGAAACTCAGCTGGCCGCCTTTTGCGCCGCCAAATATGGTTTGATTGTTTGTGGGGTTTAATGTCTCAAAACGACCATGCTACGAAGGACGCCGTAGTGGAGGTTTCCAGATAATTTCGACCAACTGGGATTCTTTAACGTACACTGACCTTACACGGGTCTCTACCATTTTACCTCCATCGAAATGCCAGCGCCGCGGCCGTGATCGAACCCGCGTCTTGCGGGTCAGGAGCCGAGCACCGTAACCACTGCGCCACCACGGAAGTATATATGTTTTCTTTGGCTTCCAACATTGAGGTTGTCTTTTTTCCGTCTTCTTTGTGTGATAAAAGCGCACTAGCGGTTTCAAAACAAAGCTTCAATATCTATGAAACGCTTAACCTTCATGCATGTTTGTGAGCCTCAAATATCCTTTGTATTTTTTACTATTTCCTCCTCGCGCTTGTACCTGCGATAATGATCTGTGGGGGCGATACCTGTATTTTAATTCTTGGTCTTTTCCACCTTACAGGAGCTTTGCTTTCAGTAAGAGGGTTTTTTTTTTTTGGATAGGAACTGGTATTCTATCGATATAAGCCAACTTCAATTTCTCCTCAGTGAAGAAAATTCCAAACGAATTACTGTTCTCAGTAAGAATTGAATCTGTGGTTTTATCCTGTGAAGTTTCCTTTTGCCCGGCATAAAAAAATGCGGAATTATGGCTGCGAAAATTTAATTTAATTAACTCTCCCTCATGCGACTAAATGCGTGACGTGCTCACCGAGACAGACAGGCAGCCGCCGTTTTGAAGTGAATGGCAGTGAAGTGTAGCCTCTGAGATCCGCGATTAAAATTATGGATCGACGCAGGCAGTTTACTTGCGCAATTAGCCAGTGATGGCGACATTTCTACTTTGTTTTGTGGTCTCTCCTAGGTAACTTACGAAACTTTTGTTTTTCAGCGAGAGAGGACCATTTGTCGTTAAAATTCTGCAGTCTATGATACAGGCCACCTTCAATTTCCCCTCAGTGGCCCTTTTGGCTTTAAACCAACCCCTACAATTCCAGTAGCTGCCCGGCTCTGTCGCCTGTAATCTGGAGGCGCTTTAACGAAGACTTGCTGTCACCGGACTGTCAGGGCTAACTCTGCAACCCGTGACCGCTTCACGGGCGAAGATATGACTAAAGACCAACATTGCCACTGTCCCCACTCTCACACTAAGCGTGCTCTCCAGAGGCCACAATATGTCGATAAGACCCGCATGTCCTCCTGGAAGCCAAGATCTCAGCATCATGGTCTTCACATTTACCGGCCCAAAAGCCCACAAAACACCTACTTAAAAAAAGCGGTCTATTATAATGCAGAGAGAAGAGGCGAGCATTAATTTTTTTTTTGAAAGAGCATCATAGCAGGTATTACAGCGGCCTGTTTTATTACGTAACGTAAACTCCGACAAGGAACGAAGATTTGGCCAAGGATTAAATGAAAGCCCTCCAGCATGTCTCGATGAAGCTGTGCGATCTGAGAAAGCTGCAGCTGGCGATCACTATTCAAGGATCCACAGAGGTTCTGAGAGACGCGACACTGCAGGCAAAAATAGCTCAGTAAGCCAATTCGTTACGAAGGCATTTGGGTTCTGAGAGAACTCGAACGCCGATGATTGTATACGGCGCAACTTCTGGACGGACAGCTTGAATGAAGTGCTAATTTTAACATTCTCAAAAAATATATGTGCTTTCAGTAATCACACCTAGGGTGTGCCAAAATTCACTACGATGAGAATACAATAATGTGCAGGCATCCGATACAGGGAGAGCGTGGTCACTCCTCTCTGGTTTCGGAAAATGTTAGAATTTCATTATGACTAAAATGGCTATCACTGCTTAATTAACTGACTTCTTACCCCAGCATTAAGGCATTTAAAACGCAACCAGATTTAGATCAAATGTGAGGCAAAGCGATCTTTATATGCGCTGCTACTCCGCGAAGCTTCGAAAAATATGTTTACTATTTAATTAAAGTATTTATTTTAATTATGATCTTAAGTACCAGGGTGTAGGAGCAGCTTGGAAAGCTTTAGCGCTCCATGATTCAATTTGCTGATCTGCCTATACCTGCAATAAGTAACCATGGGAAGCAGTGATATCCCCGGCCCCAGAAACCTGTGATTCGGTGCCACACGGCTCTCATCCTATAATTCAGTAATAGATTGCGCGCGTGCGCGCGTGTGTGTGTGTTTGTGTGTGTGTGTGTGTGTGTGTGTGTGTGTGTGTGTGTGTGTGTGTGTGTGTGTGTGTGTGTGTGTGTGTGTGTGTGTGTGTGTGTGTGTGTGTGTGTGTGTGTGTGTGTGTGTGTGTGTGTGTGTGTGTGTGTGTGTGTGTGTGTGTGTGTGTGTGTGTGTGTGTGTGTGTGTGTGTGTGTGTGCGTGCGTGTGTGTGTGTGTGTGTGTGTGCGTGTGTGTGTGTGTGGGGGGGCGAGATAAGCTCTACTTTTTTGTGTCTGACTCATGAGGACGTCATAACAGCACCTCTTGGAAGTTCTTGCATAGCGGTCATACCTTTCATTCCAAACTTCTTTCTCCATTCCTCCTTTCCATTTCGTTTATGTCTCACCCTCATTAAAGGACACATTTATTGGCTTTCTATATATCTGCGAACAAGAATAATGAAATGGACGCAGCCCCCAGGGATGCTTCAAATCTTACATTACGGAAGAGCTCCACTTGGACGGCCGGAGAATGAGCGCTAATCATTAACGATAGTGAACAGCAAGGATACTGCTCCATTACTAAGCGCCCTTAACTCAAAGAATTTAAAGCCACTGAGATAAGTAAAAGAAAACTTCGAGGAATAAAACGCGTGAAATTTTCAATGCTCTTCTCGTCTCATTTCGTGAATTGTACTTATTACAACGTGGTTGGCTTGCAAGATGGCCCTCTGCCCTACAGCTTGTGAATCTCTGGCAGCTTCAGTCAAAAAGGCTAGGAAAATGTCACAAAGTGAAAGAAGGCACGAATCGAGTGTACCTGTCTCAGAAGGGTTGATCAAGGTGTCTTTATGGGTATCACGCATATCTTTTCGTTACATTAGGAGCACTGAAGCTGCTGGTGGAGTTTATAAAACGTGTCTAACACTTAAACAATTTTGAATCATTGCTTCTCTTAGGCTAGTAGGCACGCCGTGTAGTGCAATCTTGAAAATAATTTCCGTCATAATTTAACGCGCACTGAAATCTTAGTACGTGGTCATACTTTTCTTATCTCTCTTGTTTAGCCGCATTCTAGGTTCCGTCGCAGTCGCGTTCGCCTCTACATCCTCGCGCTAAATAATAGAGCGCCCAAACCACTGAGCCACGTCCGCTGTTCATAAAACAGATCGTAAAACTCTGTCACGTTTTATGGCGCGCCTTAAGCACGTCGCTTATTATTCGTACGTACACCTCGAATAGATGTTTGATGCTTTATGATCAGATGATCTTGTGCGTCCATCACTGATATGCAGCAAACGCAGTGAGCAGATATTAGCTACGCAGACTACATCTGGTCGCATTGCTGCTGGTCCCTGGCTGCGCAAACCTACTACTGCGAACGCAGTTTATCGGGGCCACGAATTTTGACTCAGCAGATTTTCCACTTTTTATACACTATCCCTCACGCACACTCGTTAAGCACCGATCTGCTTGCCTTCTCTGCAGCCTGCCGTGAAAGAGAGATTAGAAACCACTATGAAGCAACATACGACTGTGTGGTAGATACTAGGGATTTACACTTTTGTGGTTTTGGTGCACTGCTGCTTGCTGCTAAGGTGCCGACAAGGCAGCTCTTGCCTGTTTCGTCGCGTTAGACAGTCAAAGTGTATGTATTTATTTAAATCACCTCATACGCCCTCTAGAGAGATTAATAAATAGAGGAGAGGGGGCACAAAACACACCTCTAACGAAACGACTCGTAAGAACACAAAATAAAAGCGAAAACTTCGAAGAAACACGGCGTATGCAAAGGCCCCATAATTTCGAGACCACAGTTCAAACTAACCAAATTTGATGGAAGATCAAATTTGAAATAACCTTGAAAATTGTTATAACACGAAACGCTCCAAATAATCTTCAAGAACCTGCCCGTGGTCGCAGGGTTTTCAATTTAGCTGTAATGCGGGGTTTAAATAATTGTGCGTAAAGAGATCGGCGACATCCTCGGCGTTCATCTTTGTGGGTTTGGTCTAGAAGAGGAAATATAACAGGGGCTGACCGAAAGAAGTCATCCTGTAAATATTGACGATAAAACTCATGAAGAAGTGATGGGCGAGCGTGTTTCCATCGAAGCGATAAGGGAATGAATTCGCCACGATCCTACATAGTTTTCATGCTGGGGTGTGATGAATAGTCTGAATAAATTAGCAGGCTATCATACGATGTGATGCGCCAAACCTGTGTTAGCGATATAGGCTGCACATTTTACTTTTACATTGATCGCCCCCCATTGCGACTTCGAATTTCATCTACTGGTGGGTAGAAGCTCTTGGGGGACGCAGGGTGAGTGTGGTGATGGGTACAGGATTCTGGGGTGTTGAGATAGGTGAAAGGTAGTGGGTGGAGACTTGTGGCTTGGAAGGTCATTTTCGCCTTTACCACACACACACACACACACACACACACACACACACACACACACACACACACACACACACACACACACACACACACACACACACACACACACACACACACACACACACACACACACACACACACACACACACACACACACACACACACACACACACACACACACACACACACACACACACACACACACACACACACACACACACACACACACACACGCACACGCACGCGCGCACACACACACACACACACACACACACACACACACACACACACACACACACACACACACACACACACACACACACACACACACACACACACACACACACACGCACGCACGCACGCACGCACGCACGCACACACACACACACACACACACAGTTACGTAAATGCTTAATATAAACCGGGAAAAGCACTGCACCAATCACGCTCCCCTTGTGGAACGCCAGACATGACTTGAATGAAAAAGGAAACAAGAGTAGAGGGATGAAGAGCTCGTAAAATACATTTATTTAAAAAATCAAGTAATTAAAACCAAGGAAAGCGTAAGCAATGCTTTTTATGGTACTGTCGCGTAGAGTGAGAAATTAGTGGAAAAACTATTTCGGGTGTAATGTAATTTTACCTAAAGCAGAAGAAAATGTAGCGGATGTCATCGGTGGCACCTGAACTCGTGACCCTCCGCATGTCGCTTGCAGCGCTCTACTAGCCGAACTACGGCAGCGGCAGTCTCCCTCTCTACCTTCGAATTGATGCGTGTCACCCGTCCTCGACAGTGATAACTAGCATCACTCCAAGAACAGCTGCACGCGTAAAGCGTCCTGTTGTACCGCAAGTGGCATATACCAGTAAAACGAGCTTTTTGCAAGTTCGTGGCATTCTCAAGACATAACTGGAGTGCAAAAACACACACACACATTCACTAAAGGAAGGAAACAAGCGCACAGACGAACGCGGCTACTACGTGTGTGTTTCATTCGTTTTGTTAATGTGTTTTTTTTTCGCTGCTGTTTTGTTGAAGGCATGCATAACATGATGTAATCCTAAGAGTGGCAGTTGTGCGAGAGCCTTCTTGTGTTGTTTTTGTCACCAAGACTGCCAGATATGAGATGCTAGTAATTCTAACGAGAAGTCAGGTATATTAATTCATGTAACCGATCATTTTGTGTAATCAATATAGCCACTGGTGCAAAAATAAACACTAAAACGAGACAGACAGAGTTATTGAAAAATGAAATCTGTTTAATTTTGAATTCGTTTCATGCAAAAAGGAAGCAGCCACGAAAAAAAAAATTGCGACCCTCTACTTGTTACGATATGCCCTCCAAATATAGCTATGGGACTCTTTGAGAGAGGGACAGAGCAAATACTTTGCCTTAGATCAAAACTAAGGCTTACAGATATTCATCCAGCAGGAGCATCATGGTCAGCTTGTCGGCGAAGGCCGCCGACGTCAACCCCATCCGCCAGGGGGAGGGAACGATGTTAGGGTAACGAAAGGGATTGTAGAGCTGCGGGACACGAGAATGGGATGTGTTCTGCATTTGCATATAGAGCGGGAAAACTGGCACAGGAGGGATCAGAGCGCCAAATGCAGACGCCCTGGAGCGGTGGGGGTGTTTAGCTGGGTCGCCCAAGTGCTGTATACTTAATTTGTGGTATAGATAGGGTGTGGAATAAGCGAAATGCGTGTAGAGAGTGCTGGAGTTAGGGCCTTGCTTACCCATGGAGGGCTCCCATGGTGATGCTTCACACCGCCCATACCATGGGTGGTGTTTTCTAGAATTCGTTTCTTTTTTTTGATATTCCCGCGATTTCCGCGAGAGGTCGCTTCCTTTATTCACTACCTCACGCTCGCACTGTGACGGGCGCTTGCCGAACTGCGAGCGTCACGCTGTGGATAAAGAAAGCGACCCCTACCGCCAAACGCTGCATGCAATCAGCTAGTCCACTGCAGGCGAGAAAAAAGATACGGCTGCGAGCAAGAAAGGTAGCGCACGGCGATGTCTCGACTCCAGAAGGGCAACGTCAGACGGCGCGACGATGCAGTTTTATCTGATTATGGCCGCCTGTCGCATGCCCCGAATTATTTTGCCGCCGGTTGTACGTGCCACACCGGTACTCACCTGATCTGTACACCCCCTGACAGGTGTTAGTGAGAAGCTGTTAATAAGTAGACTTTTCTAAGATAACTTTGGTGTCATATACGCAATATCTGGCAGGTATATATGACGAGATTTAACTGAAAAGTTCTGTAGGTGATCTGCATCATTGCATGCTGGACTAGAAATTAAAAAGGAATATCTAAGACAGTGCTTCAAAATGATACTGCTCTCATGTGTTCACGCTTTAGGAAAAGCATATATCTTTTTTTCGGTTAACGCAAAAACTATGGGTGTGCAAATAGTACTTTTTCCAAAACGAATTGATTACGAATAGCGCAGCTTCGCTTCCGAGTCGAATACGAATATTGTAGCTAAAACGGAATGGATTACGAATCGATTATTAGTACTAATATTCATTGCTTGCGCAAATATTCGTACAGAAAGAGCAGTTGTTCGAAACATTAAAGCGACACTTGTGGCACTGCTCTTGTACGGTGTCATAAGTTTAAAAGCTATGAAGTTAGAGCTAAAGCTGCTAAAAGACGCCACACTAATCTCAACTAACGGGTCGCAACGCGAAGTCACTACAATATTCTTTCTAAGACAAAACGGTTATATAGAGGAAAACTGCAATTTGCTTTTTATAACCAAAGACAATTTTCTTGAGCATTTCGCGCCACAAAAGCTAAGCATGAGGCCGGAGGAAGCCTTGTACCCATTAAGAAACCGGTGGGTACCCGGCGGCACTAGAACCGCACCGCGGGAAATGAGCGCGCTAGCAGCTACGTATGAGCCGTGGCCTCCAAAATCGATCTTCTTCTTCTTCTTCATCATCATCATCATCATCATGATCATCATCATCATCATCATCATCATCATCATCATCATCATCATCATCATCACCCTTACTACACCCACTGCAGGGCAAAGGCCTCTCCCATGTCTCTCCAATTAACCCTACCCTTTGCCAGCTGCATCCACCCTTTGCCTGCAAACTTCTTAATCTCATCCGCCCACCTAACCTTCTGCCGCCCCCTGCTCCGCTTACTTTCTCTTGGAATCCACTCCGTTACCCTTAAGGACCAGCGGTTATCTTGCCTTCGCATTACATGCCCTGCCCAAGCCCATTTCTTTCTCTTGATTTCGACTAGGATGTCATTAACCCGTGTTTGTTCCCTCACCCACTCTGCCCGCTTCCGATCTCTTAACGTTACACCTATCATTTTTATTTCCATGGCTCGCTGCGTTGTCCTTGACTTAAGCTGAACACTCTTCGTTAGCCTCCACGTCTCTGCCCCGTAGGTGAGTACCGGTAAGATTACGCTGTTGTACACTTTCCTCTTGAAGGAAATTGGTAAACTGCCACTTATGATCTGCGAGAGTTTGCCATATGCGCTCCACCCCATTCTTATCCTTCTAGTTATCTCCCTCTCATGATCCGGATCAGCTGTCACTACCTGCCCTAAGTAGACGTATTCCGTCACAATTTCTAGGCTCTCGCTGCCAATTGTGAACTGGTGTTCCCTTGCTAGGCTGTTGAACATTACCTTGGTTTTCTGCATGTTAATTTTTAGACCCATCGATCTGCTCTGCCTGTCTAACTCATTGATCATGATTTGCAGTTCACCTCCTGAGTGACTCAGCAAGGCAATGTCATCAGCAAATCGCAGATTATTTAGGTATTCTCCATTTATTCTTATTCCCAACTGTTCCCAATTCAGGCCTCGAAATACCTCCTGTAAACATGCGGTGAACAGCATTGGCGAGATCGTGTCTCCTTGCCTGACGCCCTTCCTTATTGGAATTTTATTGCTGACTTTATGCAGGACTATAGTAGCTGTGCAGTTGCTATATATATCTTCCAGTATTTTGACATAAGGCTCTTCTACCCCCTGATTACGCAATGCCTGTATGACTGCTGAGGTTTCCACTGAGTCGAATGCTTTCTCGTAATCAATGAAAGCTATATATAGAGGTTGGTTATATTCTGCGCTTTTCTCTATCACCTGATTGATAGTGTGAATATGATCTATTGTGGAATATCCTTTACGAAAGCCTGCCTGATCATTTGGTTGATTAAAGTCTAATGTTGCCCTCACTCTATTAGCGATTACCTTAGTAAATACTTTGTAGGCAACGGATAGTAAGCTGATCGGCCTGTAATTTTTCAAGTCCTTGGCGTCTCCCTTCTTATGAATTAAGATAATGTTTGCATTCTTCCAAGCTTCTGGTACAGTCGAGGTCATAAGGCATTGCGTATAAAGGGTGGCTAGTTTTTCTAGCACGATGTCCCCTCCATCCTTCAACAGATCTGCTGTTACCTGATACTCCCCAGCTGCTTTTCCCCTTTTCATTGCTTCTAAGGTTTTCATTACTTCATCTTTCGTTACTGGTAGGATGACGCATTGCTGTACACTGCTGTCTTTCTCATTAACGCTCTGATTACATTGGCTATTGTACAGGTCTGTGTAGAACTCTTCGGCTACGTTAACTATCTTATCCATATTGCTAATGACATTGTCCTGCTTGTCTCTTAATGCATACATCTGGTTTTTACCTATGCCTACTTTCCTCTTCACTGTTTTTAGGCTACCTCCATTCTTTATAGCATGCTCGATTCTCTCCATATTAAACTTCCTTATGTCGGCTACCTTGCGCTTATTTATTAATTTTGATAGCTCCGTTAGTTCTATTCTATCGGTAGGGTTAGATGCCCTCATGTTTTGGCGCTTCTTAATCAGATCTTTCGTAACCTGAGATAGCTTCCCGGTATCCTTTCGAACTGTCCTACCGCCTACTTCTACTGCGCACTACGTAATTATTGATGTCAGATTATCGTGCATTGAATGAACATCAAGGTCATCCTCCTCAGTTAAAGCCGAATATCTGTTTTGCAGCGCTATCCTAAACTCCTGTGCTTTCCCTCTTACGGCTAACTCGTTAATGGTCTTCTTCACTAGCTTCTTCCGTTCCTTCTTCAAGTCTAAGCTAATTCTAGACCTTACCATTCTGTGGTCGCTGCAACGCACCTTTCCGAGGACGGCCACATCCTGAATGATGCCAGGTTTAGCGCATAGTATGAAGTCGATTTCATTTTTAATCTCACCATTTGGGGCTCTTCCAGGTCCACTTCCTGTTTTCTCGTTTGCGGAAGAAGGTATTCATGATCCGTAAATTATTTCTATCCGCGAATTCGACTAATAACTCTCCCCTGCTATTTCTATAGCCTATCCTATAGTCACCTACCGCGTGGTCGTATATATGCAGCTTCAACTGTATGCCTGCCCAGACCACCTCTTCCCTTAAGGAGCGGTAGAGGTGTCCACCGAGATGCAAGACAGTTACTTCACCACTTGCTTTCCTCAAAAACAAATTTTCGTATCAAAATTGTGTCACAACAGATCGTCGTACACCATTGCTGGTGGTGCCATACGATTTTTCGCTCCATATAGCCTATGTCTCTTAGCCAGGTTGGAGGCTAGCTCAAAGCAACTATTCAAACCGGGCGTCCAAGTGTTTCACTCGGACCTTTGCGGATTCAGCATTTGTGGAACCAGCATGAGCGAGGCTTGTCTTCGTATCATTTCGCTCACGATGACACACGAACGCTCATGATAACACACTAATGCTTTCGCCTTCACAACACGTAAGAAGTGTTAAGTGCCCTGTGAATTTTTATTCATACTCAATCACACAGCTTTTTGATGCCTGCAGTCCACATTTCTCCACTTTCGGCACCGCGAAAAAAGCTGGAAAACTACCACACAGGCGTTTACGGTCGTCATTTCAGCGGTTAATTTCTTGAAGGATCAAGCACCCTACGGGATTATTTCGCATGGGGAGGAAAAGAAGTTTAGCACCAACTCAGCGGATTACGGAGGGTGTCGCAAGATTGGGCCTTGCGAGTGAAGTGCGCTGAGCAGGTATGGCTTCCTAGAAGAGAAGTAATCCCTGTTCTGCCGCGGTTGCGCCAATTCTTCAGGTACGGCGTATTCCGCTTTAATCTTCACGTTACATTTTAGAATGGCGCACAGAGTGGCTGATGTCACGTCCTTATAGTTGTGCAACCGACATATGGTCAGCTTTCAGGGCACATCCCTAATGATGTTCTCAGTCTTTTGTGCAGCTCAGTGGCTTCTTTAAGGCTTGCATGTTGTCGAAGGAATTTCTGCCATATGCATCAACGGTCGATGTGTACATGTTGCAAAACCTGTGTCCTTTCAGTACAGGATTTGTCTTCGTTCTTTCCTAATGAGTGGATATTTCAACACTTTCACAGTATCCTACCGTTCTGCTAGTGCTTATCTATCGTGAGCCAGGCACTCCAGCCAGTCAAAACGAGCCGCGGTGACTTATAAGGGTTTTTTCTGATTGGCACGAGTTATCGGGTTGAATCCTCCGCAGCGGCCCTCGCATTTTATTGGAGCAATAATGCAAACAGGCAGGCCGGGTATAGGGACATTTCGAAACGTAATAAAGAACCGCAAGCGACTAAAATTATGCCGGTGCGCAGTAGTAATGTGGACCTTACAGCTAAGTGTAGCCATGACACGCGAAAATTTTTTTTTTGCAACTCACTAGGCGCAGTAATTGCCAAATTTATTCCAGAATATGGTGATGTGCATACAGTCTTGGATGAGATCTGATTCCAGCAGCAACTTTCCAAAGTTGCAATTTGACTCTGATTACATTCCTTCTATATTAAAGCCACTTCAAAAGCAAGGTCCCCCCCGCGTACTTCTGCTTCGTCATTCAGTTTCTTTGGGTTATGAAAAACTCCAGGGAAAAAGTTTCACATCATGATTAAGTTAGCTTTGCTGAGTACAAACTTACTCTTCGCCTAGTATCCTCTTGCCTCTGTAATAGTTAGTTACTTTCAACTATTCGCCTCCGCTTGTTAAATCACTGGCAACAAGCCAGTTATAATCTACCCACTGTCTGTAATACAGCGTATTGAGCTGTGTACATGGAACCACCTCTTGGATATTGTAAACCTGTGGAGAAGCTGTTTCCCCCCTCCATTTCGACGCTGCCCATCTTCACCATCGTGCGCCAGGACAGCACCAGCCGAGCGAGGAGAAAGGTCTCCCTCATGGGGGAACCGGAAGCAGCGGCGGGAGCGCCACCTCGAAGGTTACTCGAAATTCCACGGAGCCGGCGAGGGACTCTTCGCGATCCGGCCAGCGTCGTCAGCGGTGGCAGCCGCACGCTCTCGTCACCTTCCGCGGCCGGCGAACGGAGATCCGTCGTGCCTTGTCGCTGAACTTCTAGTTCCAGGCAGCGAAGTGAGCGCAGCAAACGCGCGCTCTCGGCATCTTGCCCTGCAAATGCTCGGAGATCGCTTTGCCCCAAGAATGCGGCGCGCACGGGAAACCCTGGCCGCTATTGTAGGCGCATACAAACAGTCGCGCCCCTCCCCCAGCCGGTAAGTCGGAAGCCCTTCTTACGTAGCCTTCTATTTCCGAGGAATTCCTCGTTGATGTTTTGTAGCTAGCTGGCCCACTCTCTGTATTATTTGCAAGTGCAATAAATAGCGTATGAGTGTTCACGCTTTGTCGTCCTTCCCTTTGTTCCCTCGAGCATGAACCCCTCCGCGGTTAGCGAGCGGGAACGCTGCATCCGCGGAGTGGGAGTTCGGGGGTGGAAGGCTTCCTCCCCCCCCATATTTCCACAAACTGGTCCTAATCCATAGACCAACTCCGATCTTGGACGTAAGCAAGATGCGATGGAGCTGCGGTCACCGGCTGGGGCTAAAAATGAGGTTATGGCCCATACCACAAACCAAGTGCTTGCGATGAGCTCCTTGCCTAGGTTTCATGTACAACTGTTTCTTGAAAGCCTAAAAATATTCGTTAAACTTCTTTTTGTATGCGCGTTCCACGACACCCTGACCTAGCTTCAATGAGTGGGGCGCTACACCTTGGCTTAATCATAGAACATTTCCTTCCTAATCTGCTTTTTTCAATATCGATATAGTTGTACCATCTGCTTCTCTTCCATTTAATTAATCCAGTTTTCAAATACCATTCCGCGTTTTTTACCTGTAATTTAATGCTCTTTATTTCTCTGTCCATGTGTCCGGCATACTTACTGGTTAGTTTCCTAGTTCTTTTCCGCCATTGTGAGTCAACGCTCTTTCTGTATAAGTATTTAAATACTTTAGCTGCCCACCTGTTATCGCCCATTTTCCTCAGGCGCTCTTTATACAATATATTACTCTGAGCTTCCCGTGCATCGAACGATGCCCAGCCCTTGTCCTCCTTTGCTGCCTCGTTTGTGTTTTTGCCGTGGGCACCTAGTGCTAATCTTCCAACAGCTCTTTGATTTACTTCTAATTCCGACTGAACTTCTGCCTTTAAGCACAGAACCCCATTCCTGAAAGTAAGCTCCGGCTTCATTATTCCTTTCCAAATACCTCTCAGTACTTCATATTTGTTGTACCCCCATAATGCCCTATACCTTACCGCTCACCGAAGAATGGAAATGACGCCCTCTATTGTCCGCATAGGAAAGCGCGTGAAAAGGTGCGCGGGTCCTCCGGTGGCGCCACTTCCGTTCTTCGGCTGAAACCCGTAGTTGGCAGCTTTCAGTTCGTTGATCTCGGCGCAGAAGATTACGGACTCGCATCATGCGCGGCTTAACCAAGTACGTAAGTACTGTTGTCAAACATGCTACAAGATAAAAGTTACCACTATTCAAGCTCTGTGCGCAGTTTTACTGCAAACAAGCCAGGCTTTAGGCGGGACAATTTTTAGAAGCGTTCACGATAAAAAAGCACAGTACTTTACATTGAAGCCACTGTAATGACTCCAAGGCGACCGATATGTAACAACGCCTTCCACTGTGATAGTGGGTTTGCTTGCTGGTGCCCACGTCTATCCTACCTCCCAATTAATGCTCTTCCCCTCTCCCACAGTGTGTGCGTGTGTGTGTGTGTGGGGGGGGTGGTGACGAAGTGGACACTCTCCTGGTTAGTTTCGCAGCTTCACCACCTTTGCAACGGTACTTGTAAGAAGCCCAAGAAATCTGTACAAATGGTGCTCGACCTCACGGCTGCCATAAAGTGTCGAGGGGCGCTGAAGACTCAAAATCACAGTGCGAAATTTCAATGTTCGGTACACTCCATTAATTTTATACGGCTAGCGGAAATCACATGTGTGAGCGCGGAAAGCATTTTATAGGTCATACTTCAAACGAGGAGCAGCGGTGGTCCATGGTAATCACCATGTTCGGGCAGAAATTCGCGGGACTCTCTAGATGTCTGAAAATTACAAGTTACTTTCGACATATTCGACAGATTACCTTCGACATCTTCAGGCTCACGCTCAGTACCTTCGAACTGACCCACGACCTACCCGGTAGTAAACTTTGTTTTAACGACTTAGTCCTCATGATCCAGGAGGACCACATTGTCAGTAGGCGTCTTGTTCCCAAAAAGGGCTTTGCCTTAATATTCGGCACAATCCAAGTTGGTGAAGCGTGGCGCTAGAAGAAATGCCCTCCTCACATCCAGCTGTCATGAAGCAAAATCAACCTTGATGCCCAGGCACTGCGTCTTAAGACGGCCGGGTTTCCCGATGGCCTTCTGGGTAACCTAGCTGTCTGAGAAGCTCTCCACCGAAATACGTGGCGCTGTGGCTACGAAGGAAAATGAGGAGAAAAGGGCACCGACTGCGGTGATTTCGTACATGCACGGATTTGCACACACTCTCGAAAATCGGCGGTAAGGCTGGTGTCCGAGTAGTATTTCCCGCGCCGCACAAGCTTTCTATGTTCTGCAAACAAGTCAACGGGTTTCAACACGAGAGGACGGGCTATCAAAAGAAGCATCAGACTCGTTTTGTACCATGCTAGGAGGGTGTACTTCAGGACATCCCGCTTTCTTGCAGCCGTTCGTACATTTACCAAACATATCGTTGTGTTAATCATCGCATGACGGAACACGCCGCCTCGTTGAGATCATTAGTGAAAAAATCAACATCACGCCGCGATGCGTAGATTTCCAACAGGGCGACTGCAAGCCAAACACTCACGAATGCAAATTTTGAGGACGGTCGCACAATGAACGCCTGAGGGAGCGCTCCGAGCCTTTGAGGTCATCAGCACAGAAAAGCAACCTCGTGATTTACTGCCGAGATTGCCAAGGGGGAAAGTGCAAGCAAGCGTAGTCTTCACGAGTGCAAAATTCTGAAGAAACAACAGGGACAACTAATGCGCGAAATAATCCAAAAAAAGGGCGCAGATTGCGTTAGCGAACGTCCTGTCAGCTTGTTAGCAAAGGAGAAGCCTAACTAGATAGCTAGTGTAACCATGATCTTTCACTACCGCTGTTTGATACCTCCGCTTGTGTGTTTGCGACGCTTCTTGTTTATTGCTCCGCTTGCAGTAGCAGCTTCAGTTGTCACTAATGTTGTCTATTACCTGTTTTCTTTCCTTTTTTCTCGCTAACTTTGCAGTCATAAAATATCCCTAATGAGTTAAGCGGGGTTCGAAACTGGCGGTCAACACAGAGCGCTAGCATCTGGCCAATGTGAAAGTTAACCAGGCGGGACTGGGTCACACAATTATGAGCTGCGTGGGTCGGTTATGGGGCACTCTCGTGAATGTGCTGTCATTCGTGGTCATGAGAATCGGGTCGACTTTGAATAGCGTGGGCGCCGCGATACGCTCATTTTTTAACCCGATAGCGTAGAGGGTCCCGTGTCGCACAGAAGCCGGTGTCGTCGTCAGCGGCGTTGGCTCCGTTCGCCGTGAGAGAAATATTTCGACGGAAGCAAACAATAAAGTTGTCCTGAAAAGCAAATCGGCTTAAGTTGGGTTTGGGTGAAAATCGAACCTAGGACCTTCGGATTGAGAGGCGAGCACGTCACCTATAGGCCACGAAAGCTTTTTTCTTCGTTATTGCATAGGGTGCATGAAGGCGGGTTGGTTGAACCTGAATAAAGGTGCACCTAGTGATTGCGTTATGGTCTTTGATTTAAGTGTCTTAGCGACATCTGCTGATGCTTACATGAGTAATTATGAGTATGTAATTAGATTTCTGTAACTCAGTAGGCAATGCGGACGGGCCCAGATGACGTTATTGCGTTCTACTGGCATAGCTTAAGCGTCCCCCAATTTCTTTTTTGTATTCATTGCCTTTAGTGACAGCAAAAAGCACGGGACCCTTTTACTCCATTCCCATACTCTTAATTTACCTATTTACCCCAATATTTTCACAAAAAGGGGAATTTCTTGTGCTTCCTTTTAATTAGATAATTTATTCAGGTTTCGACCGCTGGGAGTATTGTTATCCATATGTACGTCAAAGATGTCGGCCTGCATCGCTCCTGTTATTCGCGCCCCCTTCTTCTTATTTATTCAACTTGTTTGCGCAAAGTCTATCTTCGTCCTTCGTGTTTTTATCGCGTCAGTCTAATGACATTTTTTGGCTGGCTCCATAAATACTAATACCTCCAGTCGCCGCTGTGGCTAAGTGGTTGTGGCGCTCGGTTGCTGACCCGAAAGACGCGGGTTCGATCCCGGCCGCGGCGGTCGAATTTCGATGGAGGGGAAATTCTAGAGGTCCGTGGGCTGTGCGATGTCAGTGCACGTTAAAGAACCCCAGATGGACGAAATTTCCGGAGCCCTTTACTACGGCGTCCCTCATAGCCTGAGCCGCTTTGGGACTTTAGACCTTAATAAGACTAATACTTCCACACTGTTGCGCACAAACAAAAAGCAAAGGACGCAAAAAAAAAAAGGATAGGAAGCATGACTGAGCATTGAAAACTCGCTTTATTTCAGTGAAGGAGTTAGGTGAAAATTGTGCTTCTTTCTGCAGGTGATTTGTGTACTGCCTTTAATGGGTCTGATTTCGGTGTCGATTTTTTTTTCCGGAAAATATTGGCGCGAGGCACTTTTTTTCAGCGATGGTGCTGACGAACTATGGAACGTGCAAACAGCCCCAGCGCTCGACTCAGCCACTATTACTGCCACATTTCTATTTCCATTGTCAGAAAGCACTAAGAAGATAGGGGAAATTCCGCACCAGAAATTCATACACAGCACATGAGTTCTGAAATGCTCGATTGTCACTCCGTTCAAAAAGCGAATGCAAACACCTTGAAACCTAGTGATACGGCCTTTATTGATAATCCGGAATAATGCCAATTATATTCTCTCCTGTTTGGCTAAGAATGCGCTATTAGTTTGATGTGTACAACAAGGCTCGTTCCTTACCAAGCTAAGACTTCTATGTTATGCACATTACTTGAGACGGCATTAGTGTAATCTTTGCTGTAGTTCCCAAGACTACGCTCCATCCCACTCAACAATGCCGTGTTCTAAAAGCAAAAGCCAAGCAGAAGCCAGAACCCTCTTCTTACGGGGCCAGTTCACTGATTTGTGCACACTTCAGATGTTTGACCAGCCAGGGCCTTGCTATTCACATCTCTGGCTATCGTGATTGACCCCATACGCGACAGGCCCGGACTTTTATCGAAACATTCTTAGGTTGAACATCTGCAGTGTGAGCTCATCAGTTCGCTCTGACTACAGCTTGCGCAACATGGCATTGTTTAATTACAATGGCGCAGAGTCACTTTTATTACATTCTCGTGACACTTTGTACTACGAAGTGTTTATCCCCAAAGTTGTCTTAGAACTCATCCGCAATGAGCTCGACTGCCGAAGATCGTCAGCTTAGCCCCTGATAAATCAGGCGTACAATAAAAAGTTATGAACAGAAACAGGAATCTGTTTCTTCTATCTGCCTGTTGTTATCGCATTACACGCTCAAGAGGACGAGGACGTTGGCTCTGGGCGGCGCACTGCCACAATCAGCCGAGCGCATATCTCCATCGGCACAAGTGACGAACGCACATGGCCAAACGTACCGAAGGTCGCCAGTGAATCCGACTGAGCTTCGCTGGGTTCACCAAAAGACCCTTAATCGATTTACGACGGACTACGGAGCCTTTGTCAGTGACCTCTGTAAGGGGACTACGTTGCAATCACGCGTGAGTTCCCTAGCAATCAACAGGAGGTCGCACCGAAAGTAGGCAGCAGTGACAGCAGCTAGCGTTTTCTCGTTCATTAACGTTTGACAGTGTGTCTGCCATCAATTTACGCGTATTTTTATGTCTTCTTTTATGACGCTGAGGAGGTACGTCACTTTCTGCTCGTGGTGATAATATATATCCTGATGATTTTGCGATGAGCCCGGTTGCATCATTAGGCGAGTTTATTGCAGACTGCAGAGTTTGAGAAAGGAAGCTTCGAAGCATATAAGTGCACACTCGTGGTAAGTAGAAACGGGAGCATCTCTGCTAAGAAGAATTTCAGAGAGATGTTGTAAGTATATTTCCTAAACACAGCAATTATAAATGCGGTCATTGCAGTTAATTAGTCTTAGGCCTGCGTCTTCGAACAGACCACTCGTATGTCGTGTTCTCTGTAATCCTGCGCCAGCAAATAAAGTCGATAAGTGTCACGTAGGGTACTGACTTTCCTTAAAAAAAAAAGTGCTGTTCAAAATCGTAGAAGGTCCCGGGAGGGTGGTGCTACTAATTTGACTTACCCTGAATTAGTTAAAACATTCTTTTATAATCAACATCATCCTTTTTACCTTTAAATAATGGACCTTAACGATAAAATGCTAGCAACAAATGTACAGCAGTGTAACCACTTACAGTGGCTGTCGGAAAGTTGTATATCCCCATTGCAGAGTCATTGAGCTTGCTTTCATTTACTTCGTTTTTGTCAGTTCTTGAGGTGCGCATATTGAAATAGCGAAGCTGTACGCTTCAAGATATTTAGATTTTATTTAACCGATAAGAAAACATAATGTTGTGGTTCTGCAGTCTGAAGCTCCTTCATACAAAAAAGAAAATGTTAACACCGTTCTTGTCATCCGAGGCATCGGCGAGAATGCGGAGATAATGATGACACCAAAGAAACGCTCAATTCAGTCACAAAGATTTCAAAGTAGTGTATCGCTATACTACTACTGCTTGTGTTATAAGATGGGACAGGCAATGTGGATATCGGTTGTTAGATTGTCAGTAATCGGCTACTTTAGGACTATAGCTTTCCCATTCGAGAAGTCCTGTGCTGCGGATAGAACGACTCTACAGTGTACCGGGAATATTTTAGCAAGGGCAGGATCATAATCTACATGTTGTACTGCGGTTCAAGTGGATGCAAGGAAGGCCGCTATCCGTTTTGCGCCTGTCTCGATGCCAAGCCAAATATTTGCTTTGGCGTTCTGAATGCTTTTTTTTGTTGTAATTTTTGTGTCTTGCCCTGTTTCGAATCTGAAAGCGGTCAGATGTCAAGATGAAGAGATGTGAAGGATTACGGGCGAAAGGGCTGCTTCATTTCTCTGAAGCTCCCAGAACAGAGGGTCCTGCTGTTTTGGCATTTATGGGGATCGAATGCCTTTTTTTATCGCTCGGTGCGACACGTAGCAGTTTAAACGATAAGGACATCAGAGCACGAAGTTTATCGTGACAATAGAATCTGGCGTTTTTTGAGCATTTGGAGCTATTATTTGCACAATATACCCGCCAGTACCAGCCTGGACGTAGTTTAAGTGGTTAAAAGAAGTAGCTTAAAGTGGCTATATGTGTGCATACATGCTGACGCTATTACAGAGCTGCATCATTTTTCCTAACTTCACCTCACCATCGGACTTTTGACGTTGCCCAGCGTCGGAAGTTGTCGTTTACTCTGAATGATTCGCTCGGTATTGGCGGGTGTACATGCGAGCTGTGTGGCCCCCTGTAGGCAATGGTAAGCGGTGGGCCGCGGCTGCTACCCGTGCCGTCAAGCAAAGTACGCACTGTAATAGGTGGTTTCCCCAGAGTCATTGGTGGCACAGTTCCTTCCGCTGATTCAGAAGGTGCTGCCGTTTCGACCACTTTTGGGCTAGTGGCATCACTGTAAAGATTGCTGTCTTGCAATTTGTTGCCAGCGTGGTTCGTCGCCTTCGAACTTCTACCGACGCTGTCGCTCTTCGTGAGCTCGCGAGAGTCGTCGCTGGAACCGTGATAGCCTTTGTTGCTGTAGTGTTCGCTCTTGCCGCTGTGGCCCACGTCGTGCTTTGTGTCTCCGTGGTGGTGTATCTCTTCGAACCTCTCCAAGAGCCGGTGATGAGTTTCCGTGAAACCTTTGCTTCGCATCGAGTTGGGTGTCAGGTCTTTAGACGACTTGCGGAACTTGAGATCTATCACGTATTGTGACGGCATGAAGTCTTCGTCGTGCTCACCACTCTCGCGCTGTTGTCTTTTGAGGACGGCTTGAGTCTCTGAAGCGTTGGCACCCATATCCTGTTCATGCTGCAGTCGGGGATGGCCTTGTAGTCGTCTTGTCCGCAACCTTCGAAGCCGCTGCTTCCGCTGTCCGAAATGACGACGTGGGGGGCTGTCTTTGTACGTGGCCTCGGTATAGGAACGTGCCTGCGTTTTGGGCCTCAGCAGTAAAGGCTTCTGCGTTGGCGGCGGATCAAATTCGCGCTGGGGAAACGGCAACAGGTTTATGGCATCAGGAATCCGAATCCTAGATTTTCCTGGAGCGTACTCAACCAATGTCTCAGCGCTTCCTTTCATGTCTGGGCTATCATCTTTAATGCGCCGACTGGGAGCTTTATCAGCCGCTTCAAATCGAGGATGAGTACCCTGATCAGTGCTGAGGTGCTTTATGAGAGCCGGATTAGAAAGTCCATCTTTGCTGTGCTGCTTAAGCGGTTTCGTTATTCGAAAAATCTTTGGTGGTCTCTTGTGGTACTCCGCCGAAGTATACCCAACATTTTTTACTCGCAATTTGCCATTGTCCGAAACGAGGCTTGGCTCGGTACGCAGGGCGCTTAATGTAATGTACGGATTTTGTTGGAAATCGTGGTCGGTTTGGGAGATGGTAAACCCGTAGGGATCGTAGTCGAAGGGCACTCCGAGTGGTAACACGCTGGCGTACGCAGCGCTGGGAGAGAGGTGGTGGTCGCCAGGATCAACGAATTCAGAGTAGTCGTGAAAATAGTCAAATCCTGCTAACGACATTCTAGGCCATGTCATCGCTGCGAAGCCGCTTGTTGCCGAACCAAATGGCAGAGCAGTGGCTGTCGTGATTGGCGACAGAGTTAGGAGAAGCGCCATTGCTGCAGTCTGCAAAAGAAGAAAAAGAAACAAATATGTGAATGGTTTGTCAAGAACGGTTATTTGAGAACAGTCTTTTGCTGGGCTAGTTGGCATTCCATGCTGTAGGTTCAAACAGTGCACACGGACAAGGACGGACAGTATGGAAGACGCACACAGTGTTGACTATAAACTGAGTTTTATTAGAAAAAGAAGGAAAAATTTATAAGAAGCGTCTATGACATGTGATGCAGTAGAAGTCAAAACGTCTTATGACACGTGCCTTCTAAAACCATTATTGCCAACAGCAGTGAAAAAAAAGTGAGAAACGTGTAAATGATGACGAACCAAAAGACACAGCAGGGCCGATCTGTACATAGGCTTCCGTTGTCATAAGACATGTGCCAGCTAAACCAGTGTTATGTTTTACAACGGTAAAAAAAACGGGGTGAAAAAAAATGATATCAAATGGCATAGTAGGGTCGAGCTGTATGTACATGGGCTTCTGCTGTCAATAAAGTAAAAAATATGAGAACCAACGAAAACCTACAGAATCATAAAAACCTGTGTCATTACACCTTAAAGGGGTTGTCGGGGTTTGCTACCACGGTGTCTTCTTCTTCGTCGTCGGTATGGTCCCCCGATGCCTCATAATCGGTGTCCTCGCCAAAATAAAATTCTTCGCCTTCTCACTCAGGGCTATTCGCCATTGCGACTTGCCCTGCTCCCGTCTCTCCGTCGTCTCCGTGTTTACGCGCGTGCGGGTCAAGCAGACGACGTGCCCACTGACGTCACGGTTTTCCGGGCCGACGTTACAGCGCATTGTCTGGTTTTTGACGCCGTGTAGAAACCTGACAACTACGAACCGAAACCGAAACTGGTGGGTACAAATAGTACGATTATTAATTATATAATACGAGTTCGTGCTTCTAACATCGTGTGCCATGCTTATAGAATCGCTACGCATTATTTGCAACTGAGAGGTGCAACACAAAAATGTGGTGTCTCTACCCCTTTAAAACCTCCTGAAAACCTGAAAAGATCAGCCCGTTAATTCAATGTCGAACCGCATGTGTGTGCACATGCTGCATTCAAGTTTTGTCCAGCAGCAATATAGACGCTGGGCTCACAGACGCGTCCCTTTTTTGTATGATGGCTTTTTCTTCTATAATCCGACATAACTTCACCAGCGAAAGTACGAGACACCAGGAGAAGAAGAACACAGGACAAAGCTGGACTCAACTTATAGAAAGTTGCCCACAGAAGAAGAAATAGACTGTAACAAGGTAACCATGTGGGCTAGTTGGTGTATTTCAGACATAACTTCACCAGCAAAAGCACGAGACACCAGGAGAAGAAGAACACAGGACAACGCTGGACCCAACTTATAGAAAGTTGCCCACAGAAGAAGAAATAGACTGTAACAAGGTAACCATGTGGGCTAGTTGGTGTATTTCCGACGTAACTTCACCAGCGAAAGCACGAGACACCAGGAGAAGAACACAGGACAACGCTGGACCCAACTTATAGAAAGTTGCCCACAGAAGAAGAAATAGACTGTAACAAGGTAACCGTGTAGGCTAGTTGGTATATTTCAGACATAACTTCACCAGCGAAAGCACGAGACACCACGAGAAGAACACAGGACAACGCTGGACCCAACGTATAGAAAGTTGCCCACAGAAGAAGAAATAAACTGTAACAAGGTAACCATGGTAGATGGTGTATTTCAGACATAACTTCACCGACGAAGGCACGAGACACCAGGAGAAGAAGAATATATATATGTTGGGTCCAGCGTTGTCCTGTGTTCTTCTCCTGGTGTCTCGTGCTTTCGCTGGTGAAGTTGTGTCTGAAATACACCAACTAGCCCACATGGTTACCTTGTTACAGTTTATTTCTTCTCTGTGGGCAACTTTCTATATTTTGGGTCCAGCGTTGTCCTGTGTTATTCTTCTCCTGTTGTCTCGTGCTTTCGCTGGTGAAGTTATGTCTGAAATACACCAACTAGCCCACATGGTTACCTTGTTACAGTTTATTTCTTCTTCTGTGGGCAACTTTCTATATGTTGGGTCCAGCGTTGTCCTGTGTTATTCTTCTCCTGGTGTCTCGTGCTTTCGCTGGTGAAGCTATGTCTGAAATACACCAACTAGCCCACATGGTTACCTTGTTACAGTTTATTTCTTCTTCTGTGGGCAACTTTCTATATGTTGGATCCAGCGTTGTCCTGTATTCTTCTACTAGTGTCTCGTGCTTTCGCTGGGGAAGTTATGTCTGAAATACACCAACTAGCCAACATGGTTTCCTTGTTGCAGTTTATTTCTTCTATAATCTCTGTTGTTATCTTAATATTTCTCCTACCTATTATCTTTGTTCTTTGAAACAAGAGTATGCTTTTTTTGCGGTTTCAACAATGCAGAGGAAGATTTCCTTCGCGTATATTTCCTCTTCGCACGTTTTCGACGCCATTTTTGTGTTCCAGGAGCCGATCGTTAAGGCATCGGCCCGTTTGTTCAGTGTTGCATTTACCGCAGCTTAATAAAATTTTGTACACCACACCTTTTCTACATGGCACAAAAAGAAGTTTGGAGTTATTTGGCACACTGTGTTCGCTGTATTCCACACGGTTGAGTAACTTTGCAAAGAATAGACAATTATCTGGGGCTGAAAAGAACTTTCAAGTTCAATTTGTTGCTTCTACGTTTCAAATGGCTCAATTTGCTGCGCAAGTTGGGTACTACAACAAGGACTTGTTCCTGTTTCTCTCCGTTGAGTTAAGTGTAGTTTCCTTGCTCTATCTTCTCATTTTCCTGTAAACTCCTTCAGCCATTGATATGATAAGCTATTAAACAAATCTGTGAAACAAATCCTGTATGCATACAATGGAAGGCAGTTTGAATCAATAGGTTAATAGGTTGAGAGAAGTCACCTGCCCGGAAAAGTTTATCTTCTCAGTCGCTCAAAGAATTTACAGGGAAATGAGAAGACACAGCAGGCAAACAACGCTTAACTTAATAGTGAGGAAACAGAAACAAATCCCGGTTGTAGTACCCTACCTGCACTCTATATCGCCCAATTTGAAACGTATAGGGAACAAAGTAAACTTGAAAGTAGTTTTTTCAGCCCCGGATAAGTTGTTTAGGCTTAGCATAGTAACTCAAACGTGTGGTGTACAGCGAACACAATGTGCCAAAAAACACGATACTTCTTTCGTACCACGTAGAAATGGTGGGGCCTACGAAATGCCCCTTAGCTGCGAGGAATGCTAGATTGGACAAACGGGCCAGTGCCTCAACGATCTCCTCCGAAGACAGAAAAATGACGTCGAAAACCTGCGAAAAGGAATATACGCGAAGGAAATGTTGCTCTGCATTGTTGCACCCGCAAAAAATGCATGCCCTGGTGTCAAAAAACAACTGTCATAGGTAGGAGCAATAATCAGATAACAAGAGAGATCATAGAAGCAAAAGTCATGAAACAAAAAAGGGACGTGTCTGTCAGCGCAGCGCCTATAATGCTCCTCGACAAGAAACTGCATGCGGCGTATGCACACACATACTCTTCGACTTTAAAATAACGGAATAATTTTTTTCGGGTTTTCGGGAGGTTTTAAGATTATTGTCCATGGACTTTTATGCTTTTATAGTTTTTCATATGCTTTCGTATGTTTCTTCTTTTATTTATTGACAACGGAGGCCCACGTGCTGATCGACCCTGCTGTGTCTTTTGGTTCGTCATTATTCACATGTTTTCTTTTTTTTACCGCTGTTGGCAATAATGGTTTTGAAGGCACATGTAACAGTGCGTTTTGACCTATACTGCATCACATGTCCCAGAAGCGTTTTAACAATGCTTTATTTTTTTCCAATAAAGCTCAGTTGAAAGTACGCACTGTGTGTGTCTTCCTCACTCTCCGTCCTCATCTGTACGTGCGCACTGGTTGAACCTACACCATTGTTGTTAGAGAGTGCACTGCAGTTTTTCGTACATTAACTTTTTCTGAAAGCATGTATTGAGCGTAATCAGGAATTAAGTGTTTTAAATAAATGAGCAGCACCCTTTTCATACGAAAGCATTAGTAGTCCCATTACGGAAAAAGCCGGCGGCATGTTTATATGTGTACTCGGAGTTGGCACAGAAAATCCCAACGATGGCAAGAAAACTAGGGTGGCGTCATCAAGCGACCGTATGACGCGTACAGCAACCCGAGCACCGCCACTTCCGGCAATCATATCCATGTCGTTCGTATACATACACAGTATACTCCCCACTGGCCGACCTCAATATGGAGCCAGTTTTCCTGACAACGTTCGTACCAAAATTGTGAAAGAACCGTTTATCGTGCAGCGTTTCGGGTGGTGTCATACGATTTATCGTTGCATACAACTAACTAGCTTGTGAAACAGATTCGAACCAATGAGACATGCACTTTCAGATGTATGCCGCCCCATACTCTTCCCTTAAAGCGCGCTTGAGGTGCCACCGAGATGTGAGGAAGTTACTGCGCCATTTCCTTTCCTCAAAAACCAATTTTCTTATAAAAATTGTGATGCAACCGATCGTGTACAGCGTTCCGGGTGGTGTCATACGCGTGCGTGTGTGTGTGGCTGGGTACATATCGATGCACCCCGGGACAGCAATGATCTCGCATTTACACACGTAAGCAGTCTTAAGCGTCTCTGCCAAATTTTTTAATATTGTTTATAGACACAAACCAACGGCTCGATTAATTGTGAAAAGATTAGGAAATTTTGGGTCTAAGACAGAATAAAACACTCATTCCCAAATAAACGGTGAAAAGATTTGTAGTATTCTCGTGATGTTTATTTATCTAATTCGTTTACTTCTCGGCACGCCTGTAGAAAACGACAGCTGATTTCATTCACCGACGATAGTACAGAAACTAGAACATACATAATAATAACTGAAAGACAATATTGATTTAGTAAACTCTGCATGAATCGCAATTATTCGTGGTGGTGTAAGCGGTTTAACAAGTGGTTCAGAATTTCAAGACGCAGTTACCTGAGAAGTGTTCGCAAAGTCTTAGTGGTTCAGAATTTCAAGAAGTAGTTTTCTGAGAGGCATGCGTAAAGTCTTAGTGGTTCAGAATTTCAAGAAGCACTTTCCTGAGAAGTGTGCGCAAAGTCTTAGTGGTTCAGAATTTCAAGAAGCAGTTGGCTGATAAGTGTGCGCAAACTCTTAGTGGTTCAGAATTTCGAGAAGCAGTTGCCTGAGAACTGTGCACACAGTCTAAAAAAATAGAGCAGTAGTGTAGAGAACTGTCATGCTGTGGACATCAAAGGTGCCTCTTGCGGTGTTCCCACCTCGCAGCATTAAAAAAAAGAAAAATTATAGCATGTTTACTGAGTCATGGGCTAAAAAACTGTTCTGTAAACAACGAACGTTTTGTTAGAACCAATAATTCTAAATTTTCGCAAGTGGCCTGCATTTCGGGAGAAACTGAACCCGTTGCCAGTTCGCGCTGTCCCGGGAAATTTAAATTTAGATACTTTTCTTTTGCAGCCATTATAATATGTTAAATAACGAATTCTTGGACAATCATATTAGTCATAGTAGGGCATGCCATTATAACACGCCGAAAAGGGCACCAAAAGCGAAAATTGATGGGCATTATTGGTAGGGTAAGCTAAGTGTCGCGTATACTTTAAATGCGCACCAAAGCGTGAAATTCATTATTTGCGCCTTTTCGAGCCTGCAGATTCGAATACGCCTCAATAAGACATATTTCGTGCTGAGGATTCATTGCACTGGCTATTTAAAGGCACCTCGGCAACAACCTTGTCACTCGGCCCCTTTCTCAAATGCAGCATGCGCGCCAATTTATGCATTTCATCTCAGCTGTATTGAACACGATGTTATTGTTGTAATTGTTTTGTTCCAACATGTCCTGTGCGCTTGGATGAGAAGGAGGATTAATCTCGACCGCTCTTAATGCACAGGGACATCGAGCGAAATTTAGTGTCCAATGATTCTAGAATTTCAGCGTGCTGTAAAACGATATTAAATATAGCCGACGAAAAAAAAAAGGCACTTGTTTACATGCACGCTTTACATTGACAAGACTTCCATATTACCACCACGTAACACAACAGACACTGGATGCGGAGTGACCTCCGACAAGCATTTTTTACAGCGCCGCTGTTAAGGTCACGTTTTCCCGGTTTCGCGGCGTCATCGTTGTCAGCGTGAAACGAAGGAGTGCAAGAAGAAGCGGGCCGAGGGAGAGAGACAACAGGTGAAGCGCGTTACGCTGGTCGGTTCTCCCCTTGACTCATTTCCCTCATTGCGCCTGTCACGCCAAACGCTCACCTTTTACGACTGGATGGCTGACCGTGCGTGGCAGTGAGTGACACGCGGTCTCAAGCTGGCGCCCGGCAGTACACGAGGCACGTATACACTTTAGCCGTACTCGAAAACCCTACTCAGATTTACTAAACCCTACGACTGTCCTCAGCATTCGGCACCACCGGTGCTGTCAGTGAAATTCATATTGTCAGAAGGGTAAACGACCGGTGATATTTTCTCTCTTAAACATGCAGCACCCTGCAATGTCCATTAGCTGTGCTTTTGTCCCCTGTAAGTCAGGCTGTGCACAGAGGTGCAGCAAGAGCTAAGAAGCATAAAACAGCATCCCAGCGATGCGCCTTTCGGATTAGTTTTTAACGAGCACATGGTGTGCATAAGTGGCAAATTTTCTGCCTATTTCGTACATTCAGGATCGCGTACTTTTTTGTAACAAAGCTTACTTTTGTCATTTCTTCCCTGAAGGTTTGCAGTTTTCGCGTGCTTTCAATGTCTCATTCCTTAAACGCCCGACTTCGTGTGAAGTTTCAGGACATATTTTAGTATTGCGCAAAAAGAGGGCGCATGGAGGCCAATGTTTATTTGATGAGTGTCTATGACTTTGAGCTGCAGGGCCAGGCGTTCCGAAGAATTCAATTAAGTAAACCGGCAACTGCATTTAAATGGGAGCAAACTGCATATTCCCCGATGTACTGAGATTTCTTGAGAAGCTAGACGTCCCGCAATTGCCCAATTTTGGAGCCCCCTCTCCCCCTTTCTACTACTACGTACCGCACAGCCCACATGCTGGCCGAATCAATTAAAGGTCCACTGATTACGGCGAATATATTTTTTTTAGCCAGCGCCTCCCATTTTTCACTGGCCGCAGCAAAATGCATTTTCTGTAAGCAAAATCCCCTCGTGTCACCCCTCCTATTCTTGCGTTCATTAGCCTTCGTGTCAGCTCCGCATGTGCAGTGAGAGAGCGAGCACTTGATGACTGATGACGTATGGCAAGAAACTTGCGAAGAACATTTGACGCTCTTTTTTATTTATTTTCAAGACGCCTCTAAATAGACGAGCATATGTGAACCATCCCTGGCGTTCCAGCTACGGCGACAGCCACACCGCTCCCTGCAAAGGGCGCTACATCGGGGTGAGAAAACGAACAGCTGAGTCGAAACCGGGTACTATTGCAAAGACAGGAATTGTAATAGCAAACAGAATGTTTGCCGGGTGCTGACTTAACAGTGCAAGTATGATAGTTGCGCAGCATAAAAACATTTTTTTACTTTTTCGTTGATATTTTTATTTCAAACGGCTTCCTCTCAGTTGTGATGACTGTTTGCCCACCAAGTATTGGTACAAACGCCACGCCGCTGATGATATGGACTCGGTGGAAATTACCTATTGATCGAGTCAGCGCGCCAAAATTAGAAAGGGGACGCGACGAGTCGATGATTATGTCGATGTGCGCAGGATGCAATGTCTTTTAACGAAGTAAGCCAGAAACGTACTTGAAAGTGTTCATTTCCGGAATCTTTTCGCGTGTAATGGTTTCGCAGCCAGATCCGTTTCTCTCGGTTCACTCGCTTTGTATTGCGCGTAGTTCTGCCTTTTATTACAGCACATGCGTCGGTACTTTTGACCAGCCTGGCTGAAAGCTTAATGAATTTTCTTTTTTCAGAATCTGTTCACAAGATTGAACTATGCTTAACGTATCTGGAACGTTAGGATGATATCTTTCGCAGACCTGCATGGCACTTTCACGCTTTACAACACTCTGGTGCTGTTGTAACGACGGAAGCTTTCGGAGTTAGCGGAGTTTTGTGTCGTCAGTTTCTTTATGTAGCAGCAACTTTCTGAGAAGCAGGTAGTTTTATACAGCGAGAATACAGCTTCGCTGCGCAATATTTCCACCAGAGTCAAATATCGATGCTAATACCACAGCTATCTCTTACGTGTGTAATAAAAGGCAGGATTTTTTCAACGTGAAAGGCAGTAGTAACCGCAGCGGTTGGTACTGATGGTTTATGGGGGCTTAACGTGGTGGCCTTTAACCACTCTTTCAAGCTACAACGAGTTGACTACTCTTCTTACAGGCTGCCTCGGTAACTACTGATCTTGCCGGCACGTACGGCTATTCAGCCGTGAGGAATTCACGAGTGTTGTCAAAAACAGTGTTGGTCCAAAAGCGCTGAAACGTATACTGTCGGGAGAAAGAGTGATGCATAAAAGGATGCATGGTACTACGCTAGCTTCGACTAAGCCCGTTACACCACCGCGTAACGGACGTGCGCTGTGTTCTTCTTCTCTGCTTATCGCATGCGTGGATGTAACTCGGCGGTCTGTTTTGAATAAAAATTTTAGCTGTCAGCCTAGCCCTTTTCCTGTGCCATTCTGTGTCAAATGTGCGTCTTTTTTTGGCTGGTTGTAACCCTTTTGACCGCAAGTCATGTGCCATTAGCTCAAACCGAAGTTATATTGAAGGAGGGATCGTTCTCACTTGCATATCTCTCAGTTCGCTCATTCATATCAGTGTCCTTCCTGTTTATCAAAAATGCCTAAACTTGGCGCTGCAATACAATTTAGCGGAAGGTGGAGTGGCGCACACGACGTTTGCTCCCGAGGGTACGTAATTGGGTAGTGGGGCACAAGATATTCTTGAAGCCACCTTGAATCCCCGCCCCATCCCTAGCTTTTCATCAGAATTACGGTGTCTTCCATTAAGCCCTGAACGAACTTTCAGCGTGGCTGTTAATACACCAGAAATACTGGCTCAACTCGCACTGCACCTGGTAGTCCGGTTGAGACGGGCCCATTAAGCATGCGTGAGTCATTTTCGTTTTATCCGGCATGATCGCCAGTGAAACATCAGTGGTTGTTTCAATCATAGATCATACATAAATAACAGTGTCGTCTTCACATCCGAGTTGCGTAGCTGCCAGATCGGTCCACTCGTAAACCTGTTTGCGTCATGTTCAATAATTTATCCTCAGATGCGTTCCGATTATTATGTTGAACTTTTGGGGGTGATCCTGCTAGCGTAATATTGATAAAATTCGCCTATTGCCGGCTCAAAGATGGCCGCACTGATAATGAAAACAAAGAGCGATATGAAAGGCTTTTCTCTGCTAGACCGCACAAAAATTTGGAATTAGCGAAGGCGACCACGTTAACGACTGTAGACGATTTACAGCCTGAGGAGACGAACTCTGCATTCAGCGGACTGCTGCTTCTTACAATGTGATATGGCATTTTGGTAAGACAGGTATGGGAGCGAACATCGACCCTCCGCTGGTTTGGAAAGCTACAGAAAGAACTGCGTGCACAAAATTCAGTGCAATGGAGGCATCTACCAGCAATCAGCCAGTTTTCAGAAAGTGGTCCACTTCGGGCTGTAGAGTGTCCCGAGTTCGTTATCTGTTCAGTGACAGAATGGCAATGATCAAGGGTGAACCGCGACATCATAAGTAGCAGCTAAAACAGGTGCGAATGCATCAATATAATGTCAATAGAATACGTTTTTCTTCCTTCTATGTTTTAATAAATGCTTGCAGCTCAATGCGTTTAATGTTGTTTACTTTTGCACTTTTCCATTTGTACCATCTTATGTCTTCAAAATATTGTAACCTCTCCAGTCACACAATGTTTCAAGGGTAGAACCTGAGATGTACTTAAATAAATAAATAAATAAATAAATAAATAAATAAATAAATAAATAAATAAATAAATAAATAAATAAATAAACAGAAGAAAAAAACTAGCTCGTGGATGCCTTATGTGTCCTAATTTTCCTGTAAACTGAAAAAAGTGGCCCTAACGGCTCTAGACCTCGCTTAATTTATTAGTGCCTCACAAACCCTTCGAGATGTTTCACCATGGCATGCCCACAGACATCGCAAAATAAGCGTGGGTGTGTCATCAAGTCATCCTAGCATGTTTGTACATAAGCGATGAATGATATCTACACAATTCAGCTATTAAAAATTTACACTGACCTAACCGGAAGGCGCCTATACATTAGACCGAGCGAACGCAAAATGAAAGTGCCCGAGGGAAGGGGGCTTTTTCTGGCGATACGTTGCAAACAATGCAGGCGTGAAACGCGCTTCCAAAAGGCGCTATGATAGGCATGAATCCTGAGCAGCGCGCGTACGAAATCATAAAAGCTGCCTACACGAAATGGTGTGGTGCGGAATTCGGGAGCTGACCTTATTTTACATTCCGTCTTTACAAACTACCACTTCAAGATGAACGAAGTGTCATGGCTATGACGTGAGGATGTTTCTTGTTTTTTCGTTTTCAATTTTTGGCCGTTGCAGGTTCTCAGAGCAGAAAAGATATAGTGGACGCCTAAAGCCACGGTGATAAATAGCACATCCAAGCATGTGCAAGTCAGTGGGGTCTCCATGTCACAATAAAGGACGCCAAAGCCTAATGAGTGTAAAAATTTTGTGGGTGGCCTTTGGTCACAAAGGCGGTGCGCGCCAAAAAGTACGCCTCTCCAGAACGGTCATTAAACAAGGAATGTCTAGCTTCAGATCTCCGCCACCGCGCGGAGTCACAAAAGAACAATAAATACAGTTTCAGAAATATGGCCACTGGCTTTTGCAGCACTACGGCGATGCGCCCTTTTGAGGAAGCATGCGATCCATACACTTGCCAGCGCCACCGCCACCACTTGTGGCTATTCCAGCAGCTTAAGTCTCATTTGAAGCCGAAAAGATTTCAGACTGCTGAAGAGATAAAAGACAGCAAGATATAGCCTCTAGTTTGCGTGTGAAATAGTTAGCAGTATGCTTAGCCAAGTGTGCGGAACAATGGGTTAAGTGCGAGAGTTCATAAAGGTAGTGCCTTACAGCACAAAGACAAGTTATTGCCATAGGTTTCCATCTTCTTGTGAGACAATGAAAAGGTCGGAAAGAGTCCTGACAGATCTAGTACAAGGGGAAGTTTTTTTTTACTGCTGCGGAGAAAAGCGAAATGAGCAATGTAGCCCCCTTAATACTGCGGAAGCGGTTGTGTGGTATATTACGCAACCCTGGTGCTGCTTGGTGATGCGCCAGGTCCTCGTCTAGGTCCCCACCAACTGGCAGGGAGCGCACGACAAGCGCCAAGCCTTCATCACCCCTCAGGAACAATAAAGCTGCGCGAGTTTCTCTACTGCTGAGTTGTTGCTCCATGCGTGGCTATGCCGTCAGTGGCTGGGATTTCATGCGGTTTAATTATTACTATGGCGGCAGAGTTTTGAACTATGTCTTGTTTCGCATAAAAAGTATCGGTGTCATGCGAGCGGTCGACTTTAGTGTTTAACTACTTATGAATGTGCAGATATTTTGCGACGTTGATGCGTTTAGTTATGAGCAAACGTGAACATACTTTCCGAACGCACCTGTCCCCCTGAAATTACTACAACTCACCACAAGGGCTCTCTGTGGTGTGTGGTTAATTTGTTTTCTTTCCGTTTCAAAGCCTCATCCTTTGAAATGCGTGTCCGCGTGGCACAGAGTTGGCAGGAAAGGCCCAAGGACGATAGTCCGATCCTAATTGACATACTTGCAATACAACTGCGTATTTGAATATGAAGTCGCTGATCATTTTCCAGCATTTCTCTGCACACAGTCATCTCTTTTAAATAATTACAAGAATGCTGAGATCATGTTTTGGTGCAGAAAAATGCATTTATTCTATGCCTGACAAAGATGTTCGTACATTTTAAGTCTTTCGAACCCCGAAGTCGTTATACACGAACTCACGTCCACAATTCAAAAAAAAAAACTTAATAAGTGCGAATCGCTTTCTTCATCCAATCGAAAATATCATACCTGCCACTCTCCGTGAATTACTGACTCTCCGTCTGCAGTTAGTGCGCAAAAAAGAAAACTTGTCTAAAAACCAAGCGCCGACCATTTAACTTGCACCTCAGAGCGTGGTAGATCAGGTATTCAAGTACACTAACACTCCTCCTGAAGAAAGCTACGTGAATATAATACATTAACCAGTTATCAAGAAGTGCAACTTATACTAAACGCGAATGGCAGCTCCTAAATATGGTCCTAAATATTGTGAAGTCACCGGATATGTGAAGACCATTTTTCACCAACACGTTCTTATAACCGCTCCTCGGGGGATTGTGAATATACTTGGTAATTATTTTTCAAACTCTTCCGATTTTCGTTCTGTAGCTCTGTGCACAGCTTTTCTTAAATGCTGCACTCACTTCATCTTTTTTAGCTCAACTTGCACACAAGAAATTGAATCCGAAATGGAACATTTAGAGTTTACCGGTCCCAGCGTTGATAGCATCCACGAAAAACATATTAAGCTTCTCCACACATTACTTGCTCTTGTTCTCAGCCTTATCTGCACCCTCATTTTTACATGTGGTGTTTTTCCCATGCAGATAAAATACCAAAAATAATACGGGATTTTAAAAAGGCGACACAACACTCCCTAATAATTATAGACCAATTGTCATTCTCCCCTTCTAGATAAAATATTAGAAATATTAATATAATTAAGAACGCCGAAATATACTGAGAAATTTATCCTACAGTCATAGTAGGATATAAGTCAGGAATGCAGCAGCAAATACCCCTCAATGAAGGCTGTCCAGCCAATGCCGCTGAGCGATTGTCATGACGTCTCAGCCAATACCATTTCACGGAGGCACTTGTCAGTCACCTGCGAAATTACTCTAGAGAAGTAACCGCACCATCATGAGAACCAGTCGACGTCATTGCCGGTTCTCTTGACGTCGCGGTTAATCCTGTCTGATAAACTCGCAGGTGACTGGCAAGTGCCTCCGTGAAATGTGATTGGACTGGCGACCCAAGGACCACGGGTTTGAATCCGGACTAAAATTTACGTCCATCCTTTTTTTTTCATAGTATAACTTGCTTAATAAATTTAAATCGTGTGAGACATGCGCCAGTCGTTATTTCACATTACAAGCTAGTCCTCTTTTCAATTATTTTACTTCCAGATATCCACACGTGACGTCACGCGTGACGTGGGTTTTTAGACACAACAACGCCGCCGGGACGACGCCGGGTTTTCCGCTGAACGGGAGCCTTAACGCTATCGCATTGAATTTAGTACGCCCTCCAAATAACAATGCAAGTGCAGACTCTAAGAGTGAGTAAAAATGGTTTAAGCATCAGGAGACGTTGAACACCACCAAGAACGTTGTAGCACACACGAGGCAGAGCTGACCGCCACGTAGTTGCCGAGGGTTAGGGGGTAATGTCAGTGCACTCGCTTTTAAAATTTTAACCGATAATTAGTGAACGGCGAGAAAAAAAAAGAGTAGAGCGTACGTAGGGCAAACTTACATTGAAGTTTCAAAAACATTGCCGGCAACTACCACCATTTAAAATCTTACTTTTTTATCCTAGACAGATTTAGTGGGTCAGCTGAAACATCCAGCGTAACACAATAGAAAGAATGCATGGCGAGGCCACTCACAGCATTGTTTTCTACACAAAGGCAGTTGTTAGAGGGCGTACTGTAAACCGTAAGAGGCATTGGTTACTCTTTCTATTGCATGAAATAGTTTTGTTAAGCACAGATAAGAATTTGTCCATCAGATGTTATAGAAGAAATAAACAATAAAGATAAATAAAAATGACGAAATGGGCTTATTGATAACTGATACATTATGCGGACGAACTAGAGAAAAAGTTGCACATGACGATGTATGCAGCAGGCACAATATACAGACCCGTACTTGGGCACATAGGAGCACACAACGCAGAAATATCTAAGGCGGCCTATCTTTAACAATCTGTTTAACGCAGCTCACTTTAACAAGTGCTATTATCTTACTGTTGGCAAGCACCCTCGTAATTTACCTTCCTACGCACACGCATCTGCACCGTGAACTGTTTGCAGACCCATGTCGTTCCCGTTGAGGCTTACGTCTGTTGGGAAATAGTACGAAATGGACATTCCATCTTCAAATCACACGCGTGTTTGACCTGCGCCTGAGAGCTATGTTAGGGCTGATGACCCCGCTTTGAAGAGAAGCGAAAAAGCCGGTCACGTGCCGCCCACCCAGTACGGCTCACAAGCTAAGTGTTGAAGCATACAGAGCCGTATGTTTCAGCACCCAGAACCGAGGAGAGCAGCGTTGGTTACACCACGCCAATACGGAATTCATTTTTTTTACGTTCACTAAAGAAACGTGTGATTCACATATATCCGAAGGACGAAATAAGGTTATAAAATCAAGTGTTCACACATTTTGCGATTCGGTCGATTTGTAATATGTGGGAAAAGGCTTTCTTTCGCGCTGTTAAATGCCAATGAAAAAATATAAATTCTTAAAATTTACTAAACCAACAACGCGTGGTGCCTTCAACAGAAGTATGAGATCAAACTGTGATTCAAGAGTTTATACTGCTGCGGATTATTGTCAGTTTACATGTAGTTTAACTCGACAAAGCCGAACTCATTCTGTATAGAGGACGGATGTGGATTAGTTAAACTAAGGTGCTTTCTTAAAAAAAAGAAGGCACAAGAGCTCCGGAAGGTTGCGTTACCCAGAAAGCGCACTTACGCAGGCTCTCCTCAACTGCATAAATGCGCTGCACGGTGAAACTAGTGAGCTCGGTTTGTTTTCATTGCATTTTTTGCGTTCGCTTCGGTAGCACAATTCGCAGCTTGTTCTTCATATCGCGAAGGCAGCCATCAGGGCGCCGCTGTGAAAAAGCACGTTTCTAGTTGTCTCATGTTTTATTCTTTTTCTTGACGGCGCTTTATGTAGTGCAAGGCACTATGGCGCACATTTAACGCAGTGTCTTAACAACTCCAATTTCACCCAACCCCTCCAATTTACGTCATTCGTTTGTTGTTGTTTTTTTGTTTCACTCCGGAATGAAGTTTCTCACTTGCCACCCCCTCTGCGAACCGCGCGAGTGCCTCTTCAGGCTTTGAAGCGTGGACAGATATCGTGCGGTCATAAAAGCCGTCCGAACGCGCCGCGAACATAAAACGAGCTTCGTAACATGGCAGAATGCTTTTTGATCGTGCACCATTAGACGCAGGCCGCGCGTGATCCTCGTTTAGCATCCGGGCTCGCAAGCCCGGTTATAAATTTCTACATTTTCCACCCTCCGACGCATCCTTCGCCGCCGCAGCGTCGGAGGAGACCCGGTGAAACGCTCCAAGAAAGAGACGCGTGGTTGGTTCCGGTCTGGGGATAAGAGTCGGGGCCCTGGGGATGCTGTACGCCATCGCTCAGAACCGTAGAGCGCGAGACAAAAGAGATGACAGCTCTGACATAACTCACCAGGGGCCATATCAAAGAGGATGGTGACGGCATTCCGCAAGCCGGGCTTGTTGGAGACTGACTGGGGCTCGGATGCTCCGCCACCGTGCCCGCATAACGGTCCATTTGCCGCTGCCTTTGACTGCTCGCCGTTGAGGCAGCTCTTCGCGAAACGCTCCAGAGGATACGGAGGTCACTAGACTGGGTGTTCGTTTCTGCGTTCCTCTCGTACTTGGACGCCTCTCTCCCGCTGTTCTTTCTTTGCTCTTTGTTGTTTTTCGCCCAGTGCTTTCCTTCTTCACTTGTCGTCTTCCTCGACTCGCCCGCATTTGTCTCTCGGAGGCGCCACGTTTCACGCCCCTTTTGTGGGCTTCCCCTCGCGCCGTCTCCCGGGGTCCCTTCGGTTCACGCCCGCTCCGGCTTGTTTTCAAACTAGGTTAGACGGTGAAGGGCCTCGCTGTGAATGTTCGCACCTTAGCGCTTTCAAAAAGGGTGGAAAAAAAAAAGAGAGGCACAGCCCGTTATTTGTCCCATCAAAACCGAACGGTTCTTCGTTCTGGCCTTCCTCAGTTTCGCTGTCTGCGCCCCCCCCCCCCCTCCGTATGTATACTCCTTCGTGTAAAGACAGATGCGTTGAGTGGGAAACGCTGCTAAGCTCGTGGGATCTCTCTTGGAGAAGAAATCTGCCGCGTGTCACGCCTGGTTGAGCGTGGGGCTGCTATTGCTGTTGCTCGTCAGCAGCGAGCACACGAGCGAGGTTGATGCGAAAATGAAGCAAGGCCATATGATTTTAGAACAGGGAACCTGTGGCATGAAACTGGTGCTGCACATGACACCGGCTGTACTGTCTCTTTTTATTTTCTTTTTCGCAAGGCAGCCACTGATTTCGAGAGATGATGTCGCGTGAGAAGCATCAAAAGTATGGGAGGTCACCACGCCTACAGCGTGTTTGAGGGATCGTAATTGCTTTTTTTTTTCTGGTGGCGCTCTCTAAGAGTCAATTTACATGTTGAGTTTGTGTCACTCTGTGCAATTGGGGGGGGGGGGGGGGGGGATTCTAGCACTAAGAAAACGAGGACAGAAGAGAGGCACTCAAACGACGTGAAAAGGACGCCGATTTCTTTTTAGGTCGTTAGTTCTCCTCTCTTGCCTCTTCGCGTTGTACGCACCGGGATACTTCTTTATTTCAGTAATGCACTGACTGGTCCGAGAAAGAATAGCTTTTTACACTGAGAATTTCCTTGCGAGGTTCATATTTCTTAGAACTGCTTACGAGATCATAAGATCCGCAGTGCGTGCCTAATGATGTCAGATGGCAAATGTGTTGCAGTATCGCGCCTTTTCCCGGTTTTTGAACCTGATGCTTTTGTCTCAACTTTGATTCTTGAAATGTAATCTACTCCTGAAAGAAAGCGTGTTTTGTTACATTTGAGGTAAGCTTCTCAATTTCTGAGAATAGAATAGCTTAACCGACTTGCTATACTGATCTCATTATTTGATACGTGACCTTAGAGCCGGATTTTTTTTTTGTTTCAATACAAAGCTACGTCGTCGCCTCTGTCCGCAGTGCATTTTTAAATAAAACTAAGCATAAAAGAACAGCTTTGCGAGCGTTAGCGCCTTGTTTTTATTTATACACAGTAGTTAAATCTACATGATCGGTCGCATGCAAGCGTAGACAGCTGTGAACTTTGATTAATCATATCGTTTAATTAAAGCGTTGCCAGTACTGGTAAAGATTCTTTTTTATTTGCAAATCGTTTCTAGAGCACAAGACAGTTAGCGAGGCAACAGTAATAATACACAATAGTAAAAACAACGTTTTCGCTGGATACAAGAGCAATAAACCTATCCTGATAAAATATCTCTCCGCGACCGAATGCGAAGTTCAGGCTCAGATCATAAATCCATTATTTTCAACCAGTGTATTTCCTGATGACTTAAATATTGCTAGAGTATGTACGATCTACAAAGGCGACGACAGAAGTAAAGTTACCAGTTTAGGCCCATTTGTAATCTGCGTATTTTTTCTAAATTTTTGAAGGTGCCATCAACTGCAGAAGACAAAACTCTAAGAAAACAATACTGTAACTCATTCGCAGTTCAGGATTTCGAATAGATAATCAGAAAGAACATGGTTATGAATTAGCGACAGAAGTATTGATATTGACGTAAGAAACGGCACGCTACGGTTTATTTTAGGTTTCAGAAAGTTTTTACAGCGTTCATCGTGCTGTGGCATTATCTTGAGCAGCTGTTCTTAGATTTTCTAAGTAGCATATACAGTATGTTCGCATTAACTCTAAGAATTTGGAGTCACTAGCCATCACTCAAGATATGCAACAGGGCACTATTTTAGGGCCGCTGTTATTTGTAACTGACTTTAGTGACGCATGTAACATATCAGATACAACAAACTTAATATTCTACGCTAATGAGACGAACGTTTTTTTTTTATTGGCCGTGCTCTGTGCACATTTCAAATCAAGGCATGTCCATACCTGAATAATCTCCATTCCTGAGACGTGGTTTGTGCATAACTCCGCCGAAGCAATAATACAAGTAAAGCCCAAGCGTCTGACAACTCCATTAATGCAAAACATAGTCAGTCAGAAGGAGTACCAACATTTCGTTCAACGACAAGAAGCAGCAGTTCTGCGGGGCTACGCATCCTAGTGGCGTAGAATTCTTACAATTTGGCTATTAGCATACATTATTTGGCAGCACAATAATAAGGGCTAGAGAAAGCTCAGAATGTAGGACTTCTGATTTTACTGGGACCCTAACTTTCCTTAAAGGATTTTGTTAACGCCGAGAGAATGTTTTCTGTATTCAGACTTTCATACATTTTTTAATTTAACCTAGCGCTACGTAGCATCGAGGGCTTATAAGCAGAAAAGAAAAACGCGATAAAAAGCAGATAAGTGTGTAGGAGCTCACAGCGATGAATAGACTTTTGAGTGAGTTTATTTCTACACAGGACGGCGTAAAATTCTCACTACGCCAAAGAGCAAGGAATAAAATGCCCAAAAGCATGCGTCTCAAAGCAATAATTCATTGTTTAGAAGCAAGACCAACAGCGCTTGCAAGACACGTTGGATCTTCGTGGCTCTGGGTCAACTTCTCTCTTGGATTGCTACATTCACGTTATAACACAAAGCGAATGCTCGGACCCGCTTCATCGCACAGTTATAGCATACCGCGATCCGCTGCCGTGACCCTCTTCCGCGCCCCGCCTGTCGGCACGCGCTGATTGGTCTCTGCTCTCGGAGCGGCAAGCGTGCCCGTAGCTGGCCGGGTACATCGCGCCAGGCAAGTACCCTCAGGGTGATCTGCGCACGCCCGCTGGCACCGAGCGGAAGCGGAACACGGTAGCAGATCGCGCTATGCGATAACCCTCTATTAGTGAGAGGTGCGAGCGTTATGTAGAATCACCTTTAGCGAAACGAAATTGTTACTGCCTGCTGGGTATATTTGCATACAAGAACAGCACGTCGCACGCCTGCAACAAGTCGACGATAGCAGTGCCCTCCTTTCGCCCCCCCCCCCTCCCCCTCTCCCTCTGCCTCCCTTCTCTTTCGAGATTTCCTTGCATGGCGGAGCAAGCGGGAAGGGGGCACACTTTTCTGTGGTGTCTTCGAGACAAATGGTACGTCATACATTTAGAGGGTTCCGGGCAATTCTTGGTATACTGCGGGCCCGGTCCAGCGTTTGATATACGCCATAAATTTTGACATGGAAAAAAAGTCCACCGCTGGCATGATCGAAGGCACAGCGTTTGGTCGCGCTTTTGCAAGAGCTGTGGGAGCGTACCGTCCGAGGGTTGCTTTGCAAGGAAAGATTGATCGTCTTTGGTAGAAGCGCGGATACTATGTAGAATCTGGAAATATTTGCTTTGAATGATTTATTCAGATGAAGTCGAGTATGCTGTCTTATTCTTCACATCGCTTCCCGCTAAGCGCTTCTGCTTAATTTCTGCTTTCTGCTTTTGTATCTTCCAGTAAACGGTCGCAACTTTACGCCGGTTTGTATCTTTTGTTTGTAGGCACTTAAAGTTCGAACTCTGGCACTCTTTTAAAGGTATTGAAAAGAAGGCGTAAACTTCACCAGCCAGATTTCGTCAAGCATTTACGTAGCCTTTTCACAGTGCAATTTTGCCGAAGTCAACATAAAGATGAAATTGTCTGTAAACATAATATCTTTAAAAACAAGAACTTTCTCTTTTGACTGCTCTGCTGTTATCGTTATGCAGTTTACTTTCAGGTTGTAAGTGAAAAACGATGATGAATATCCGAAAATACGAAATCGGTTATGCGAAAAGCACCGGTTTCTCGGCATGTCGAGCCCTTGCGACCACCGTTTTGGCCGAGAAAATTTCCGATTCCTTTCCTCTTCAAAGCACAGGAATTCCGACGTGAAACCGGGAACAGTGCCGCCGATATTTGAAACCCACATCGCGGACAATATCGCCGCAAGGCTTATTTGCTTCCTTCAAAGAACGCAGTGTGCATTGCTGAAGCAGTTCGATTCTAGGAAAGTCTTTGTCAGTACATATATAGGGCATATATTAGGTTGGGACAACCTAAAAAGATTGAAAAATAATAAGTCCCTGCCGTAGGACGCAAATAAAAAATCAAGTGGCAGATGCCCCTCAATGGAGGCCTTGCAGCCAATGCAGTTCATGTATTGTTATGACGTCGCGGTTGATTTGTTAATGCATGCTGGATCCCCTGGCACTTGTTAGTTCTCTGCGATTTCACGCTACCAGGTGCAAAGAGATTAACCACGACGTCGTGACAATCGGTCGACGGCTGGAGAACCTCCTCTCAGGGTTGTTTTCCGCTTCGTTCTTGAGTGGTATCCGACTTTGTTATTGTAGCGAATTTCACTGCTCGATGCTTGGAACCATTTTTTTTTCTCTACGGCGAAGAAAGCTCCTGTTCGGCCGAGCTGATGGTCAAAAAGGATTAGCCCTCCTGCGGAGAATACTGGATCACGGCTCTCGCGAATAGCTGCCGGGGATTGCCACGTAAGCTCGATAGTCTTTATAATTTATTAGGTTTTCAATTGAACAGCCCCTACACAACGACCTTCAACCCCTTCCTCCCTGCTTTTAATGGCTTTCTGTCAGGTTTTCGCCTATGTTGCGAAGCATTAGCGCCCAAGGCTGCTTTTTCCCAGGGGAAATGACGACATCAGAGAAAGAAACCAAGCGCTCAAAGCACTTTTCTAAACTCTAGAACATAAGCAAACACTTTTGAAAATTGCCTTGCTATACTGGACGTCTGTTTCATTACTCGAGGTTATGAAAACGCTTAAGTAGGAGAAGAATCTCTTGTATGAGATGTGTCCAGCCCTTGGCGTGAAAGTTGTCACCGTACTAGAAAAGGAAATATAGGCACCAGCAGAGGAGCGCTTCATGGTGGGCAGCCCAATAAATTTGGTAGATGGGTACCTATTAATTTAGCTCGCAGCATATGTTCAGACAAGCCGCTTAAGAACATTCAGATGACCCTTAACGTCAAAATTGTCGACCGCTGTTTAAAATGTATTTGCTAGAGAGATTTGCTCTTTACGAACAGACCTACAGACTAGTAGCGTTGGACGTGTGCAGGCAGAAGAAGCTTTAGCCATGGGTCTAAACTTCCCGCCGTATACAGGTCAGTGCTGCCGTCGTCTCCGTTGTTTTAGAGACTACATGCGTGTGACTAGCTTATGTTTTTTTTTTAACATCTGAAGCAGAAATGCTGAACAACCATATTTGAAGTTGGGTACAGTAAGCACGAGCATGCTAGCACAATCATGTCAACACCGTTAGCGAGCAGGCTACCAAACCGAGCTGTGCATAGCGTTTGTACTAATGAGGTAAAAATATTGTTGCTCTTTGCTTCTATAGCCTCTTTCGTAAACTGTTATAATTTCTTCACCGAAAGTCACCGCTGTAACCGTTTACACCGTACAACTTATTACTCCTTACTTATTATGTTTCTTACCACACATGTATAGCTTAATGCTTTGTTAAAATATAAAATATTTTTTGAAATATAATCGAATACAGTTAAACGTTTATGCTGTTTATCAAACCTACCTGGAGTAATTTATGACATAAGGAGAAGAGAGAGGTAAGGTTAGTTTAATTTTCACACACGAATCATGGACAGAATAGGTTACGGTATCGTATGCCTGCTTTACACAACCACTGCTACAACTCAGATATTTATATGTCCAGAAAAATTGGCTTCCCATTACTCTTGTGACTAGGCAAAGAAAAATAAGATATATCCTGAAGGGGCGGCGAATTGAACCTAGCACTTTCAGACTTCGAAGCAAGCACGCAACCCATAGGCCACAAAACCACGCTGCTTCTTGGTGAGCAAAGGTAAACCCAGCGTAGTCGAGCCCACTTATAACGACGGCGGTTATAAAGAACGCTCGCTTATTACAAACGTTTGCGGCACTACCGTCAAAATATGCGTTAGGACAAAGGCAATTGGTTTCAGATAAAACGAATATATGCTGCAGCACAACTCGATTATAGCGCGAGGAGGCGTCATAAACTAGGCCCCGAAGTTGCAAAAGTCACGCTTCCAGCAAGCGCGGAGACCAAGGAACGTTTCTCAGCATCTCGCGGCACCGCCCCTGGAACGAAAATAAAAAGCCCGAATTGAAACTTTAGGTAACCGCCGGTCAAGCACGCGCCTATCACCTACAATGTCAGTCATTGCCTGCATGGGCATCGGCTGGTCAAAGTACCCGTAGTGGAACCAGAAGTTGCGGCGCATGGTCGTGGATCAAGTAACGGCAGCGGTTTGACAAGTTTGGATGCTTTGCTGGCTGCGCTGTGGTATGCGCCGCCTGCCCAGTCGGCTCCACCTTTTGTGCTGCTACGATGTACAGGCAGCGCCAGATAGCATACAGTGCAGCTGATAGATTTTGTGCGCACGTGTGAAGCGCTGTTTTCGTCGTTGCATGTGCCCAGGAACGATAGATGACGTTCTCGGAAACAGACGCGATCAGACGCATGCAGATTTGTGGCAACGAGTCGTTTATGCATAGCTGGCCAGATGTTGACTCGGATGACTGTTCGAGCAGAGACCACATCGCCCAGCCGCGCTTTGATGTGAGTTGTACGCAAAGTGCGAGCACTCTCCAACCACTAGGAATATGATTAATGTGGCCGACCTGACACCACCTGTCCTCGAAGCTTAAACCACGATAAGTTATATCCCGTCACTAAACCAGATTTTTGGCAGCAAGAATCTCAGCGACGAGAACATGACCACCCTTGAGAGCCTAGAGAGAGAGAGAGAGAGAATGAAAAGGAAAGGTATAGGGAGGTTAACCAGATGTGAGTCTCCGATTTGCTACCCTACACTGGGGATGGGGGATAGGGGTTTGAAAGATGACAGAGAGGAAAACGAAAAAAAAGAAAAAAAAAAGGAACGTGCACACATGGAGACACACAGACACAATGCGTTCCAGTTAAAGTCTTTCACACAGGCCGGTAGATAGCAAGAAGCGCAAAAGCGCTTGCACGGCCTTCTTCTGCGACGGTAGGTCCTTTCGATGTTGTAGAATTCTTTTTTCGGATAGCGGTTGGTCGTCCAGTTGGTCAAGTTCGTGGCTAAGGCCTAGAGCCTAGAAAGCGCCACGTTAGGTTATGCTTTCATGAAGTAGACGCGCGTGAAGCCGTTTTACGAAATTAACGCCCCTTTTCGCGGATTTGGTCTTTTTGCTATATTAAGGGAAGTCCACTTTACTACGAACATCGGATACAACGAGCGCAATCCGCGTGGCCTTAAAGTTCGTTATAAGTGGGCTTGACTGTATATCCGTGGCCTTACGAACGACTGTATGCTAATGAGTAGGTGTGTCATTAGAAAAGAAGTGAAAACAATAAAAGTTAGAACATAAAAAGGAAATATAGAAGCAATGATTTCGCACTCAAAGCACGTGAGCATATAGTCTTAGGTGCCCTATGTACCAAAAAAGCAGCTCAGACATTTGATTAGTGATTATTATGGGACTGAGGACCAAAAATTGTGGCGGTTTCTATTTATTGTTAACGTAGTCCTTAATATATCTGCACAGAGGACTGCATTTTTTGTAGCCAATCTACCTCCGGAAGCCGTACGCCTTAGCAACACCATCCAATTCAAGAAATTGGTCAAAGCCGGCATCTTGTAACGGTCATGCCCATCCCTCATGTAATGCACTGATAGCCCTGCATGTGCCATCTGCGGGTATGACGAGACTATATCCCTTATTCTTTGCGACCACCCTGCCTACAGCGCCGAAAGGCAGTCACTGCGCCATGCTCTGGAGCGTCTAGATCCACGCCCACCGACAGAAATTAAGATTCTCGGCCACTGGCCGCGGCGATCGTCGGCGGTGAAGGCCTCCAAGGCACTGCTCCGCTTCTTGCGAACTTCTCTCCTGCACGATACGCCGTGACTCTAACGAACGCTGACTTTTCATTGTGACTCTCCTTTCTCTTTCATTTTTGATCCCCTCACCATTTTCCCCCCATGTAGGGCAGCAAACCGATTATTCCTCCGGTTAACCTCCGTGCCTTTCCTTTTCTACTTCCTCCTCCTCCTCCTTGTGTAATGCCTCATACCCGGGGAGTCAGGCAGGTTGCTTCCTCCCTCCTCTATTTTGTTTCCTCTCCTCCCGATTCAGCCAGACCACACCGAACATTCCGATTACACAGTGCCTAATTTATTCACATCTATTCACAATTGCGGTGACTCCACTCTGTCGTCGGGATGCGGTCTCTGGCCTCGGCATTAACCACCCGTCTGTCCCGTTCTTCTCGTTCCTCTCTCCTCCCTTCCCGGTCCTTTCCAGCCTGCTCTCTCTCGTCCTTGTTTTCCCGTTGTTCCCTTCGGTCGGCTCCTTGTGAAGGCATCTTGACTGGTTCTCGGAGTCCGACGGCCCCGTTACGGAGGCGCCGCCTCTGCCAGGCGCAGACTTTGGTCTTATCGGGTGACGCCCTACTCCGGCGTACTTCGCACGGGTCAGCATCTCGCCTCGGCCATCAGCCGTCTCTCCGGCGCCAACTTGCCGCCACCTCGGTCAGTGCATACGGCTGGTTCCATGGCACGTAGGACCAGCCCGCGCGCACACCCACACCCATGATGTCCGTCGCCGCTGAGCGACAAGCACATACATACAAGCACAACGCGCCGGCCGTTTCTTCTGGCTACGTTCGGATGCGCGCCCGACACGAGGCCTTTGAGAAAATATGTAAAAAATAATTGTGCCCATGATGTGCATGCAGATTTGCAATCATTGCAGTGTGTGGCCAGTTGGAGTGCATCTATTTTGTTATAACTCTCTTTTTACGTCTGTATACCCACAACTGTCGTCTTTATCGGGAGTAGGCTGGCGGTGGGGTTTGTTTAGTGGCCATGTGGGGCAAAATCTGTGTGGGTTTATGGTTTATTGTTTGTGGTTTGTGGGGGTTTAACGTCCCAAAGCGACTCAGGCTTTGAGGGACGCCGTAGTGGAGGGCTCCGGAAATTTCGACAACCTGGGGTTCTTTAACATGCAGTGACATCGCACAGTACACGGACCTCTAGAATTTCGCCTTCATCGAAATTCGACCGCCGCGGCCGCGATCGGACGCGCGTATGTCGGGCCAGCAACTGAGCGCCATAACCAATGAGCCATCGCGGCGGTCCAAAGAAGGATCATCTGTCTGGAGTTTGGAGAACCCTTGTTCTTACCTTTTGTGGCCTTTTGATCTTGGGGTTGCCGTGAGGTTCCACTGTGTGGCTGGGGAAGGGGGGGGGGGGATTGAGGCTTTTTTTTATTCGAAAAAGCGGGAGAGAACTGTCAGAGCACTCTGTTTTTACCCAATCTGTTATGGAATATTTTGAGAAAAAGCACATTCGTCGCTATATTGCGGTGATAGACGTGGCAAAGAAGAATCGAGTGCAAAAAATCTGTATAGCGTGTGCGCTTCTCTGTTGTTCCTGTGTTTCATTGCACTGTGTACAGTAAATTTCAGTTGGCGTCTAGCACTGCATCTTATCAAAAACCTCTTTTTTTCTTTCGTTGGTAGGTATTTCTTCGGGCTGATTAATAAGTCAGAGCCATTCAGTAGGAACGGCTGTTTTTTTTTATGAGGGCTTTCAAGTGCAGGCTAGTATAACCGACTTCACGTGACAAAAAAACAGGCACCAAAAAACGTGTGTCTCTCCTTGCGGAAGCGCCACATCAGCTTTCAAGCCATCTGATGATGGGCACATCAAGCGTGGAATAGCATTGCACTCATGAAAGATAGTTTCGCCCTGTTTGTTTTTGTACTTATCTATCTTGTACCCGGTGCGGTGCATCCATTGTTCTAAACTGGCAGCCTCCAATAAAAACATCAAGGAGGCAGGACGTAGCTTACTGTGGTCATTATGGGTTAATTTTTTAAAGCGCGCTGTCAAATTTATTCGGCCGGATACTTAGTCATTCAGTCAGTGTAAAAACAAAAAACCATTGCGTTTGCTCATCCTCGTTTCCTCGGGGTTAAATACAAATTCGAGGAATTTTCTGATGTCCGGAGCCCAGCTATTGATACATTTTGTCGCTGTCACTTTTTTTACCACGCCAAATTGCCTTACACAACAATATTTTCCTACATGGAAGACCGTCATACATATGTTTTTCAGTGATTCCTAAAAATTACAGCTAGGCTTTCAATGTACCAATAAGTTGTTTCATGTGGAGTTAGTCTTCGCTAATGCCTTTTCTTATCGTCGCGGAGCGTTCCGAGCCGTACAACAATCACTGCGCAGCTGCTGTGCCACTTAATCACTCCCGCTAAGCCGCAAAGTCAAATGGTTTATTGTCCGAGGCCTTGCAGTGTCGCCGCAAATTTTATTTTCGTGACAATTCTCGGCTTTCGTCCTTATAGGAGGGGAAGCCGCGGCTTCAAAACGGATCTGAGACGCTTATCAACCATGCAGTTTTATCCGGAACAAATTGGCGGGCACCTCTCTGTTTTTTCTGAGACAATTTTATTATCACACTTTGGTACCGCTGAACACAGTAACAAAACCGTGTTAAAGAGCGCCGCTACTCAGTCAGTGCTCTAGTAGTGCTACCGTACTTGCCAAAAGTAACCAGGTAATAATGTTTGTTTGTTGGCTGTGTAGTGGAGCACATATGACACCCCTTAAGCTCTAACTCTGTGTAATGTAAGGAGAGCCATTGTCCTCATCTTTCCATGCCTATTGGTGTTTAAGAGTGCCGTGAGGGCTCCACTACAGGACTCTGAAGCTATCCCAGTTGCCTGATTACCTTTGGCAAGGACAATAGGATAAAGATATTAATGTGTGTCGTTTCAGAGCATCCTTAAGTCGCAGCTAGTGTGTGTTGTGCGAAGTGATAAAATGGTAATATCTTTTTTAAGACTACAACAAGCCGCGGCATCTGTTACTTGGGATTCCATGGCAGAGCTGCGACCAGGATAAAAGGCCACATCTCAGGCTTTTATTCGCGTACCATAAAAACGATTCTGTAGTCCTACTCAGTTACTGGTTAACCTGGTGACTAGTAAGTTCACAATGAACTCATTTACAACCAGCGTTTCACTACTGCGGCGCGAGCAGAAAGAAGAAAGACATGAAAGAAGTGAGAATAAAGCATCACGGAGATATAAACGGCAAGCCTTTGTTTCCCATCCGAGCGCACGTCCTGTCATGTCCGGCCGTGAGCTGACCGTTGGGGAGAGGCTCACTGGGAAGAAGTGAAAGATTGGCCCGTGCGCCCTGAACGTCGACGCTATGAGGCACGGGGCCCGGTTCCCTCGTGCTTGCCCTGCGGTGCGTTGCTAGAACCAGCGTTTAATCGCAGTACTATCGTTTTTTTTCTTCGCTGCCTAACCTCGAGTAGCCCGCTCCACCTAGCTAAGGAAACTAGGAGCCATTAATTAAGTAATAGACTACTTCATGCATGCAGAAATTGCGGAATCAGAGTGTAGAGGAGTCTTCTGTGAAAATACTGGAAGATATCTATAACGACTTCACAGCTATCATAGTCCTCAATATAGTCAGCAAAAAAATTCCGATAACGAAGGGTGTTAGGCAAGGTGACGCTATCTCGTCAATTCTATTCATCGCCCGTTTACAGCAGTTGTACCGAGGCCTGGATTGGGAACAGTTGGGGTGAGAGTTAATGGGGAATACCTGTGTAATATGCGATTCGCTGATGACATTGCCTTGCTGAGTCACTACGGACATGAACTGCAAAGCATGATCAATGAGTGTTACAGGCAGAGGAGAACGGTGGATCTAAAAACTAACATGCAGAAAACCAAAGTAATGTTCAACAGTCTCGCAAGGGAGCAGCAGTTAACAATTAATAGTCAGGTGCTGGAAATGGTAAGGAAAAACGTCTATTTAAGGCAGGTAGTGACTTGAAAAAAACCAGTCACAAATTACAAGGGGAAAGAGAAGGAGTGTTCACGCCACAACGACTGGACTATGACAGCTGATCCGGATTGTGAGAGGGAAATAACTAGAGGAATGCGAATGGGGAGGATTCTCTCAGATCATGAATGGCATTTTACCAATATCCCTCAAGAGAACAGTGTACAACAGCTGTATCTTGCCTGTACTCATCTATGGGGCAGAAACGTGGAGGTTAACGAAAAAGGTTCAGCTTAAGTAAGGAAAACACAGCGAGCTGTGGAAGGAAAAAATTATAGGAGCAACATTAAGAGACCGGTAGCGGGCAGAGTGGATGAGGGAACAAACGCGGGTTAATGACATCCTAGTCGTAATCAAGAAGAAGAAATGGGCTTGGGCAGGGCATGTAATGCGAAGGCAACATAACCGCTGGTCCTTAAGGGCAACGGAGGGGATTCCAAGAGAAAGTAAGCGTAGCAGGGGGTGGCAGAAGGTTGGGAGGGCGGATGAGATTAAGATGTTTGCGGGAATACGGTGGTCGCAGCTGGCAAATGGCAGGTTTAATTGAAGAGACATGGGAGAGGAATTTGCCCTGCAGTGGGCGTAGCCAGGCTGATGACGAAAATGATGATGAAACTACTTACTTAAAAGGCTGGTTTCTTGAAACAACTTCATTCACTGTGAAGCTGTCTATAGGATACGCACATTGGACCGTTCCTCACAGGAACTTTCTTTGAATTTTTGCTGTTTCGTTTCCATAGTGCAGTGTAGGGTAATCCCGGACGGCCCAATGAGGACTCCGAATGCCTACACTCTCTTTCTCCGAACATGGACTTGTTTATTTCCTTGATGTAATATTAACCCGATAGCGTTAAGGAGCTCGTGTCGTAGAAAATCCGGCGTCCTCTCGACGTCGGTGTCATTGAGTGTGAGCGAAAATTCCACGAGAAATCCCCAGATAAACAAGCTAAGAGGAAGCAGGCAGACCACCTAGATCACGTAAACTTGTGACCTCCTCAGGACCTGCCCACCGGATTGTGGCCAAATTGCGCACCGTGGCAGGTGCCAGTTAAATTACTGATTGGTCGCTAGAGGTTGCTCGGTAAGAGAAATCTGGGTCGCACGAGCCCCACTGGTGGCAGCGCCTGTCATCACAGGGCAGTGGCGCATACCCTCGACACGGAGCTTAGGTGTTGCCTCCAGTTTTTATCTGGCACAGTAATAACTTGATCAACTCTACACAAGTGCTTGTTTAGTGCAATAGTGTCAAAGCCTAGCAATGGTAACAAATTTGAAGGTGAGCTGGTAAACGTCAGTTACCGTTCTCCCGGTAACTGGCTCGGCATTAAGCTCAGGCTTCACCTATGTTTACTTCCGACAACAAATTACAGATATCAATGCCTCGAAGCGTGGGAAAAATGAAATTCGAAATAAACGGCGAAAACAAATGAATATAACTACTACTAGCTAAGGGCAGGCAAGGCTATAGGAGCTAAGGCTAGGGTTAGGGGCAGCCATAGCCACTTTTCTTCGAACTGTCCTGCAACTGAGCGCTCTGTAAAAACAAAACAGATGAGCTAGGGCAGTTTTAGCAACATTTTCAACCTCTATCATTGCAATGCAAACTTTATACACGACCATATCTGCCGCTGCCAAATCTTTAATAACCATCGCAAGACACTGTTAGGTGCTTTAGGACTCCGTCAGGACGGCCCCGTGCACCTGGAGCATGTCCTTGGACCCTGGAGTGATGCGGCTTCGACTGCGCGAGGGACAAAGGCATTATTAGTTTTTCTTAGGGACACGGGTTTGGTGGACACCCTTTGATTATCATGTGTTTGTGAGTGCGTGAGTGTTGAGTATGCTTGATTTCACCTTTCACCCTATCTTTTTTTCCTTTTCCTCTCTTTTTCACCCTCTTCTTCTTCTCTTCTTTCAACCTCATCGAGAGTAGCATGCTAGGCTAACAACGAAGCAGACTCCTCCTGTATTCATTAAAGTCTCTCCTCCTCCTCCTGTGTCGAATCAAATCAACTGCTTTCGTGCCCTATAGCATGGTACGCTGGCAGAAAAAAAAAAAACAAAAACGCGTACAGTTCATTTTTGTCTCAGTCGGTAGAGGAACGCGAAGTTTCATTTACCTTCATACGTCCGTGAGTTCCTTGATGGATATTTATGGGTCATATCAATGCGAAAACGCCAAACGTTCCACATTTCAATCAAGACCTTACTGTTTGTGGGAAATCTAAGCTCAAATGTTGTGGAATGTGTTACGGGAGCCAAAGAAACACATGTTTGATTTTTAATTGTACACATCTGTTGCCTAATCTATTTCAGACAAATTCTCTTTAACTTGATGGTGTATTTCTCGCCAACTAAATAAAGCGCCCGAAAGCAGTGTAGTAGAGCTCCATGTTACTCGGCCATACTGCCTTTGCCAGCAGCGCAGCTACAACAGCATAGATTTGTGGCTTTCAGAGGCACCATGAAGATTATGTTCGCTGCTTGAAGTGCGGCTACTTTTTATTCTGAAAGAGTATCGTGAGGCCGAATACGACGAGGCAAAAGTCGCAGAACAAATAGGGATGTCTGGGGCGTTCTGGGAATGACTGCTTTGGTTGTTGCATTTCGTTGGGCTTCGTCGCGCTTTAGTTAGCAAGGATATCCTTTTGGACTTTAGTTGAAGTTTAGTACGCCCTCAGAAGCTTAGTGGCGCAGAGAAACCATCGCTAACGGCCGAACCTAACCAGCTTGTGCGAAGTTTCATCTGCGTCTTTCCGATGAGCAGTCTCGATGCTGGTTTATGTTGATTTCTTACTTGAGTCTGTCAGCCCAGCTCGTCGAAGGCGCAGCACCTGTAAGATGCAGGAGCCTTCGGTTTGCTTTTTCCTTCGAAAAAGTATGCATCGCTGCCTGGGTACCCCTTCAGGCAATGAATGGTTCCAAAGTCATTTTCTCGTTGTGCCCTTACTGTACTTTCCCTTTTCTTTCTTTTTTTTTCATATGTCCTGCCTCACAGTGTGCACCGGCTGCAAACATAGTTTGTGGCCGGTTTGCAGCGAAGAGGACAAAATGACTGCTTGATTGCTCTCCTTTGGGCCTTCGAACTCGTATTGACTTTTCGAATGTTCGAGTTCCTTTCGCAATCGGTTTGTTTAGAATCAAAAGCAGGTAAAAATGTGGCATGTTTTCTTTGCTTTATGGGGTGTTGAGGTGCTTAGTTTCATTGCACATTTTGACTTTTTTTGCTGAGAACAGCTCGTAGGCAAACCAAGACTGGCGGTGACACAAACGCTGTGTTTGACGTCCAATCGATTTGACCTGAGGGGAAAAAAGTGGCAAAAAAATGTACCAGGAAACTGCCTTGCTGTTACCAAACCTAAAAAATGTGAGGCAGCGTACAATAGAAGAAGTAAATCAATTCAGTTGGTGGACATCAGGTTCGACGACCGGCTAAAATGAATATCTAATAAGCGGCAATACATTTGAAGGAAGTCAACAGTACGACATGGCACTTGTGGTATTACGTCTGCCGCTATGGTTGAGGGTGGCGTAGGTGAATGCTCTCAAGGTTAGGCTACACACAGCATCCACTCGAAATTACGAGGCTGGACCCGCCGCCAAGGCTCAGTTTGTAAAACACCGTACGCGACATGCGGAGATTGCGGGTCCAGATCCCACAGGCGGCATATGGTTGTCTTTCTTCCTTTACTTTTTAATAAATTATCTTTCAGGATGAAAACGATTGCACTAGTGATTTTTCATTGATCAATACCACAAATAAAAGTAAAAATTCTATATGATTTCCTTTGTTTCATTGACTGTGCTTTTATAATATATCTTTCGTTAGCCACTGATTTTACTACCCATGTGTGCTTAATAAAATATTTCTTCAGTTTTCCTAAAATCCGCGCAATTAATGAAGCAGAAGCATGACGTCTGCTTTCGAGTGCGTTGCGGCAGTTCTGAATATAGCAGCTTGTTGTGTTTAGGATCGTTCACTGTTAGAGTGAACACGTACGCACCACATGTTGGATGCTTTCAAACTAACGAAAAGGCGCCGGCAGCGCGAGGACCCTTCAATGTTTACATGCCTCTTGCATGTGCGCAATAATGCGGATATTTATTCTCTGCTGACGCTGTGTGGGTCTATGTTTTAACTTCATCACGAGCTACTGGGTTCACCTAAGAAGTGAACGACGCTGTACATGTGAGGTACGCTGACTGAAAAGAGAGGAAAAGAAGGCAGAGCCAATAAAGGCGGGTGGGTTAAGCAGGTGTTTGTACGCTGCACCGGTCTAAGCCACAAACTCCTGCAGTCATGTCTGTACAGCATAGGCACATCGTTCGGATTCCGACCGAAGTAAGGGCACGTTTGCAATGGACGAGCGACAGCTTAGCTTCGCGGAAAGCATGGCACGAAAGGATGCGAGATGCGGTCATTGTTTCGAGGAGGAGGATTCCTGTCGTTCCAGAAACTCATGACTTCCGCATTTCTCGTTTGCGCAAATGGCTTTGTCTTCTGCGCATGCGTAATTGCGGAGATACGCTTGTGGGCTTTGTTTATTGCTTCAGTTTCTACAGCGGCGTCTAGACTGAAAACGTGTAGGTGCATTCTATCGGAAGATACTTGTAGGTGTGTAGCAAACTACAATGTCGCCGTGGAGTATGTTAGCATATATGTGAATATATTGCCGAAAATAAAAGAAACAACGAGCAGAAAACATTCCTGTCTGCCTCGTATGCGGTATGTGTGGAATTCGCTCCCCAGTGCTGCCGGGTACCTACCGGGTTCCAGTGGGTACGAGCTTTCCCCTGGCCTGGCGCTCGGCTTCCCCGGGTTGAAGTGCTTTTACAACGGGTCTTCGACCCCCCCCCCTCCCCCCCCTCTCCTCTTGTGCAGTAGAAAACACCTTGTGTTATGGCGCTGTTTCATCAAGCTACCCTTGAGCCATTAAATTCGCCATCACCAAGAAAACACTCCAGCATGTAGTACCATGTTTTGCAAAAAGCGCGGAAATAGCTGTTGACTAGGGACAAAAATACACACCGCAGGCGCTGCGTCTCTGTATCTAGTCGCTGTTTTCTAATCGCATCACATAAACGGGAAGCTCACGGATGAATGTTACTTCAATCAGGATAGGTGCAAGACAATTTCTGAGTATGCGGCGACAGCGATTTGACGTTTTCATCACTCGTAATACCGTAGCTGCTTGCATAGCATGTTGCAGCAGTCTCTTAATGTAAGGTTCTCCCGCTCTTGGGCATTTCTTAATTTTCTTGTCGCTATCAAAAATCTCGCGGCAGAGAAAAGCTTTTGGTAGCTAATTTAGAATTTCATTGCCTCAGTTAATTAAGCAATGACGTTATTCTTTTTATCTGGCTGCGTCGTGTATTAAGAACGAGCTTCACTTTTAGATGTCTTAGAAACACCAGCGCACTCCGAAGCTCAGCTGTCCTTACGAAGCTTAACTCAAAGCCTGAAAGCACGGAGATAATAAACAGCCGGCCGTTAGCCTAGAAATTATATGCGAATTATTAATAAATAACTAATGCAAAGGTATACACACAGCCCCAGGCCCACATTTGAGGACAAAGGTTTAAATAGGGGATTGCCTCAGGGGCCGATCGAGGACCTAGAAACGCAAAGCGTAACGGTGGGCCTAAAAAGAAATTAAGATTAAGAAATCTTAAGTAATGTTGAATTGTTTTGGTGCACGGACCACAGTTTGCGATAGGCAGTGAAGCATTGCACGTAGTAAAGAAATCATTTACTTAGGGCAGATAATAATCGCTGACCCAGACCATGGGATTGAAATGACTAGTGGGATAAGAATAGAGTGAAGCGTGGCAGGCACACTCAGGTCATGAATAGCGGCTTACCGCTATCCCTCAAGAAGCATGCCCAGCTTTCTAGAGCAAAAATTTTGAAAAGTGAAAAATTGTAAGACACTTTTATTGAAATATTGAAGGTAATGATCCATTATTCTGATAGCTAGCAAAATATTTCTTTTAAAGTGTTTCCGTCGATCCTCATCGAACAGTAGTTAAGACTGCCATAGAAACCGAATGAGGAACGCTTTTGACGATAGCAAAAACGTTGATAGGAAAAAAAATACAAGGCTGTCGTCGGATGATCTGCGGATATACTGATTTTCTAGTTAAATCTTGCATTATATAAAAAAAATTGCGTTCATAAACGGTTTCCCGCTCAAAATGCTTTTGTCCAGAATTGCTGGGTATGAAAGCATACCACAGTTTTATCTTGCCAGTGCTCACCTATAGGGTGGAAACTCGGAATAACGGAAAGGCTTTAAATTAAGCTGAAGACAGCGCAGCGAGTTAATGATATCCTCGTTCAAATCAAGAAGAAAGGGGAATGAACTGGGCATGTAATGTAAAGGAAAGATAACCGGTGGTTCCTTAGTGGTGGTTCCTTAGGCTAGCGTAGCGGAGGGCTACAGAAATTGAGGTGGGCGGAGGATAAGATTACAAAGTCAGCGGGACAAGGTGGGCGCAGCTGACACAGGGTAGGGTTAATAGGGACTCTAACGAGAGAATCCATTTTCTTGCACTGGACGTGGTTTGAGTGGTGACGATGATCGCTGTATATACGCGGTTTCTCATAGAGCACCAGTGGCCTAATAATAGGCTCATGACCTGAAGCCACGATGAATAGTGATTGACACAAGTTGAAGCCGGTCCTAAGCTTCCTTGCTCTCACAATATAAAGAAAACACTTATATACCCATTATACGTTAAACAGACAAGGGAAAGGAAAAGAGGGGGCTCGTTATGATATATTTGAAAGATGGTTTGTATCCCACCGGCGGCATGTGGTTGTTTCTTCTTCTGCTTTTTAATCAATTATTTTTAAGCCATAAAACATTTGCGCTGTTATTCACCCATTGATGAACACCAGAAATTAAAAAAAGGAACAAAAAGCATCCCTCATGCTACTTGATTTCGGCGACTGTTCGCTTCCGTCATGCATGTCATAACGAGCCCCTCTTTTCCTTTCCGTTCTCTGCTCATCAGCTAACGAGGGCCTCGGTTCTGGCAGTCTTTATAACATAGACAGCATAAGAGGGTTCTCGTGCAGCTTCCGCCCTCACCGTTCGATCCCGTTTCATTCGGAACTCGCGGTAATACAAGACGCACTACGACCGTCGATACGGACGATGGTGGCGCTGGTGAACATTCGCAAAGTTAGGTTACATTACACATAAATACCACCGAAAGCCGCAGATTCAGCACCCGACACCGTAGGTCGGGGGAGAACCGGACGCGAAATTCGGAGGTCTTGGGTTCGGATCCCACCTTCGGCATGTGGTTGTTTTTTTCTGATTCCTAAACAGTTGTCTTTAATCGATAAAATATTTACGCTATTAATCTCTCATTGATCAATTCCACAAGTAAAAAAGAAACATCCCCGTGCTCCTTGGTTTCGGTGACTGTTGGCTTCCTTCAAGTACTATACGGTAAGGCAGGCCGTCCGCACTTGTTAACCGACTCGTAGAGAAGCGCACGAGGAATGTGCGAGAAGCGGGAATTGAATGGTATTCTTTTCGGCACGTTTTGTTATATTTCCTTTCAATTTATCTTACCCCTGAATGAAGCCCAATAACGACAAAGTTTTTCATGTCTCCTGTGTCCCCAGCTCTATGATTGACGGTTGTCATGCCTGAGTCATTCCCTAAATAATCTCCTCATTTTCTCTAACAATGAACTATTGCCACTTACAGACTTGATAAATGTTCCAAAAGTGGATGCGGCTGGCGGAGCCTACAGCTCCGGTTCATTCCCTGAGCAGACAGTTGCAGTGGTTTTAAGGGGGGATGGTAGGGTATATAGGCTCTCTTAGTTTCAACTTCTACCTCAATAACTGCTTCATAATTTAATGCAAAATTGTGTGTCTTGACTAATAATGATTTGGCATTATCGCGATGTAATTTGTTTATTACAGCGTTTCTTACCCTTTAAGTATTGAATGTCAAAATTTAGGCCGCATAATAGAATCGGTTTATGGGAGTTTAACGTCCCAAAGCGACTCAGGCTACGAGGGACGCCGTAGTGAAGGGCTCCAGAAATTTCGACCACCCGGGGTTCTTTAACCTACACTGATATCGCACAGTACACAGGCCCCTATAAGTTATAATCCATCGAGATTCAACCACCGCAGCCAGGATTGAACCCGCGTCTTTCGGGTCACCACCCGATTGCCATAACCACTGAGCCACCGCCAGGGCGGCGCCGAATAGAATTAAATGTAGCTTTTCTGGGTCACAAAAATTGTATGGCCAAGAAATTTTTTACGCAAAGTCAACGTTTTTCTGGCTTTGAACCGAACCTAGAAATAGGTGATTCTACTTGGATCCCGTGCAAAAAAAAAAAAAGAAAATTACTCTCATCTGTTCTGTACCGCAAGAGAAAACTTTCAAGTCAGTATTTTTTCACAATGATAACACAGATGCTTACGATACCTTTAGGTTCAGGTTACTGGCTACCGATTTAAATATAAGCTGGGAAAAAATCGGCGTTATCGGATGACAGGTTTCGAAGAAAAAGGTACATGAATTTTGAGAAAAATTCAAAAATGCCATTACGAGAAAAATTCAGTTTTATGTCTCCACATTTACTACAGTCCAATCACACGCACTGTCTTGCTTTTCTGACATGCTTCCCAAAGACCTTCTTAGCTTTTCTATTCCTTCTGCGCCGTTCCTTACTTTCTGAAGAGCTGCGGAGCTCTGCCTTCTAAATACGCTCTTTATTAAGATGTTTGAGAGCGATTCCGCAGAATACACCTTGTGTGATGCCAAATGCTTTGAAAACAGTGTTTCTGGCTTCTTTTCCATTACTGTAGTAATCTACGTCATCATAGTGTCAATCTTCATGGCAACAGCCCCAACAAATGTTTTGGGGCAGCACCTACAGATCTGCTGCTTCAGTAACTCATTGGTTTCCTGCGTCCTGTATGCAGCCACTTCCTCAGAAGGCCTGGCAACGACAGAGCTTAAACACTGGCTTATCTACCTCAGGAAATGCCCTTGCGAAGCGGTTTTTGTGTGAGTATGCCTCCGGATTACTCCCACTAAGTCTACGGTTGCGCCTGCACGATGATGACGCTTCCCTTAGGGCACAGTCCATGATTTCGCTCCTCGCTAGTCATGCCCAGCTTTCTCGGGCAAAAAATTTGAAAATTCAAAATTGTGAGACACTGTTATGGAAATGAAATATTGAAGGTAATTGTCTACTATTCTGGTACATAGCAAAATCTTTCTTTTATGGTGTTTCTATCTACCGCATCGAACAGTTAAGACTGACTTATAAAACTAATGAGGAAGCTTTTGATGATAGCAAAACCGTGAATAGAAAAAAATATGCAAGACTGCCGTCGAGTGATCTTCGCATATGTTGATTTTCTAGTGAAATCTTGCATTATATGAAAGAATTGCGCACATAAACGATTTCCCGCTCAAAAATGCTTTTGTTCAGAATTGCTGGGTATGTCACCAACCTTTTGCACAATAGCGTGGATGAAAAACTTTGAAAAGCGACCACACACTGTGGGGCAGGGGGGAGGGCAGCTAAACGATACGTAACACAAAACAACTACTAGGCTTCAGTGTGTGGCAAAAGCACCCCTGGTCGGAAAATTTGCAGTAAAAGCTGATAAAAAAGCCAGAAACTGAATATGTTTTTCACTGCTTACCAAAAGCTTAAAAAAATGCTCGTATACACGAACAAAAAAAATCAAGGAAAGCAACATGGAAACGAGTGGCTACGTCTGCCATATTTAAATACCAAGAGGCGCAGCTTCTGCCACCACGCTTAAATCACTCTGAGCGCTCCTCCGCACGCCGCTGTATGGTTTTGCTCCTCGCACTGTACATTAGTTTTTGGTAATAGGATAAAAAATCATTTGTTTTATTTATTCTACCATCTCCGGTTTTAAAGCCACAGCTTTCCCGAACAATATTTTCTGTTATACAGCGAACACCTTGGTTTAGCCATATAGCCGTGGATTGTACCCCGGAATGTACAGCTTCAGCCGTGAGACTTTAATTACACAGGGAATTATTTCAAAGCAATCGAAATTTTTCAAATTAAATGAAGCTCAGTTAATTTTGCCAACTGTGGCTGGTGGCTAAGTTGAGAGAGAGAAATCTCTCTCTCTCTCAACGTTTAGGGAATAGGAGAAGAAAGAGAGATGGAGGGTGGAAGGTGAGGGGTGTCTGGATTAGATTTTGCTCATTCGCATCAGCACGACTAGTCTTTTCCTTACGACTGAGCATGTAGTTACCACGGCCAAATCGAGGGCTAAATGACTAAACCAAGGCAATAACAACTTTCACTGATTAATGCACTAGGGCTTAAGCATAGCTCTACAAATTTCTTCATCTTTCTTCAGAACTAAGGCCATCCCAACAAGGATAGTCAACCTCTTAAAGTCAAGTGCAGGAGGATATACGGAAACACAAGCACCTTTAGCCCACTTCACAGGCCTCGCTTAAGACACCAGTGCCTATTATAGTGGGACGACTGACATTCTTACCTTATTCTGGGAAACCTTGGCGTACTTCGGAGAGGAATCTAAATGTCAAGCTTATGGGTTGTAAAATACGGGCGAGAAATATATAAGGAGAAACATGTGTTGTTACAACAAAAATCCGAACGCGATGACGTATGTACGTTTGCCACATCAATCCCCGTCCACATGTAACGCAGGCGTTATTCTTTACTCGCACTTACATTCGTTCAAATGGGGCACGAAAGTATCTGGCAGATTAACGGACGCTAAATGGTGCGATGTGAAAGAGCCGCTCGACAGGGCGAAAATTTGGTTGCGACAAACGCTATCCAGTGCATTCAAGAGCAAAGAGTCGTACTCAAACTACGAACACATTCGGCCAAATTGCGAAATTTCGTTTTCTCCTCCCTTGTCCCTGATTCTCTTGATTCACGACAGAAGACTGCTTTGTCATCGACTAGCTCTATATCGCCTAGAACAAAATGTGAAGAGGAAATCATCCACCTGTATTGCCAGCTTTGCATGCTGTGACTGTACCGCTGTGTGCCGTGTTGCTTTTCCTGAGAGAAATACAAAGAAAAAGCGCCTAGCGTGCTGCAACTCCTCCGTCCGACGTCGCTCGGTGCTTTTAATGCTTAAGACGAGCAATCGTAGAGAAAGCAATGCAACCCAAACAAAAAAAAAGTGAGGGAGGGGGAGCTTTTAATGTTTCCAAAATTTTCAATATGCGGATTCCTGTTGATGCTCCGGGCGCTGAAATAAAAAAGGCAAAAGATGCTTGCCAGACACGCGGCATCCCGTGCACAGGACCGCCGCGACGTGCGGAGAACTCCTCTCAAGTGTTTGTGCAACGAAGCCAAGATGCCACCCTGCGTTTTTCTGGCTGCCATCTGGCACTGTTGGCTAAAATCGAGGCTCCGCGTGGAAGCGACAAGGAAGGAAATATCAAGAAACGAGAACGGGGAGACAGGATCAATAACGCCGTGGCGTGTGCGAGTGCAAGGTGCTTCCGCCCCGCTCCTCCATCGCACGTAGCTCCTGTCTGCAACATGTGGAGCCACAGCAGTGCACAAATGGCTGCATCGCAATGTGTGCACAAGCGCGTGCTTGTCAGATGGCCGGAGAAGAGGGAACAGTCGGCGGCAGCGCGCGTGGGCGGTGCCGAGCCACACGGGCTCCTCTCATCTCGTCGTGGCCGCAGTAGCAGAGTGGAACATCCGCTCACGCATTCCTGACGTTCCGCCGGTCTCATAAGAAGCGGTGTCAGTGTCAGCTCTTCGCGATTGGCATCTCATGCTTGCGAAGAACAAACCGCGCGTGACACAAAAGCAGTGAATGCTGGTAACGTTCGCCTGACATACGAGTAAGAAAAAAAAATGCCTGAGTAGGAGAAAGTAGGCACTAGATGGGTTCCAATATCTTCTGCCAACGCGGATAGCGATGTTGTGTACTTCGATCATGTCCTTGGCAGATCCTCAAACGATGCTTTTGACACGTTCGTCTCATTGTATCTTACCGAGGAATGTTTTTTTGGAGCACAAAACTTCGGTCATATTTCATTTTCGCTTATGCTTCTTAATTGAGGTAGTGGAATGAAACTACATAATCAAGGACTATTTACTGTGGGTACGGAATTCCTTTATTTTAACATGGCAGTAGGCTTTCCGATCGCTTTGAACCACCCATTCTCTCAAAGATGCTCAGTTTTGTAAACGATTCCTTTGTCACTTCGGATAATTTTTTCATCCATCACATGAATTTAGTTGCCATTAATTCTAGCTTTCTTGGAGGTCAATTTTAACTGTAAGGCAATTGGAAATATTGCAAGGTATCGTTACGAATATATTGATTGAAGTGGTGTAACCATTCCATGTTGATTGACGGAAACAGCAGCGCGAAAAGAACGAAGAAAAGAAGGAGCACAAGACAAGACGCGGGCAACGCCCGCACTACGTGGTCCATTGTGAGTGGTATTTATAGTGCTGGTTTTGCGAAAAATAAAGAGTTGGTAGTTCAGCGCCCGTCCTGTCTTCGTGTTCCTTCTTGTCTTCGTTCTTTTGGTGCTGCGGTTTTTGTCAGTTAGCTATGCACCATCTAGCACAGGCAAAAGTTCTTATCCTATCGGTGCGTAGCAAAATGTTGCTTTTAAAGTCTGTCCGCTTAATCAAACACGTTGAGGGGCTAGTTGGTGTTGCATTGTTTCTAGAACCCACCATCTGCTCCTCCTGCAAGAATGACGACGTTGAAAAGTCTGAGCCACGACTTCAGGAAATCAAGATTCTAATGAGAAGTAAGGATAGATTAGCACCTGAACTATCCGAATCATTTTTTATCAAGGACAGAGCCGACACGTGCATCACCACCACTTCAGTCTCCCTGTGAGCGAGTGAAATCAGATTATTTAATATGCGATAAAATGCTGTCGAGCTTGATTAATCTGCAATGCGCTTTCTTTATGGTGATATAAATGCGCATGCGCTCACTGATTCCATTCTAATGTGCAGTATGAGTGTGTCTTTCGCTAAACTTGCTTGGGATCAGCGCCTGCCCTATTATGTCTGTGTGCTCGTCTGAAATAAGTAGCGCTCAGTTACCCTTCCAGAACAATAAACTTTGCACTGCACTCGCATGCAGCAAGTAGTTAAGACTTTCTTAAAAAAAAACCAATGAGTTGAAATTTTGATAATAAATAGCAAAAAATACTAGTGTCTTGAGGGGGGATCCGCGGATACATGCATCGCTATTATGCAATCTTACGATATGCGAACAAACTGTGTTCATAAACAACTTCCGGTTGAAAAAATGCGCTTGTCCTAATTTTCTGGGCACACTCTCACCAATTCAGGCAAATATCATCCGGAAACCGCTGCGAACTGATCTGAAAACCTCCAAATTCTTTTCACTCACAGTGGTTGTGAGCAGAAAAAAAAAAGATTAAATCTAAGCTTACCGACTGAGCGCATTAATCAGCGAAAGCTGATTGGCATTAGCGGCCTAGAGGTCTGGAATGGCAGGCCCACTTTGACGTTTCACGGGCGACTGCCCGGTTGGGCGTCTATACGCTCACGTAGTGCAGACTCGGCCTTCTTTCGCTTGTGTAATTTGCTTCGATCGCGTTCACGGCACGCTTCACGGACTCCAGGGCATCACATCAACAAACTGCCTATTTGCGCCATCGCGTCCCGCGCGCTTTTTTACGAGACACGAAAGACTTCGCACGCCGAATTTACAAATCTAAATCGCTTTCTCCTCTAGCGACACATGTGACCGCCTTGGCGAAAGGGTGTCCTTTCTGCTCTGAACCCGCGAGTAGCGCCATGGCAATTCATGTATGTCGGGCGAAGTTTATATCCTATCTGGGTTCAGCTTGCGGCAACGCCTTGCGAGCATTTCCGCGTCACGGCAGGGCGCGCGGAGGAGACAGAAAGCGGGTAGATCTGCTACTCGTATGTCGGCCACTGCCTCGGGTGAGACACTGATAGCATCAACGCTTGTACCGCGATATGCTTTGCAACAGTAATGATGTACGAGCGGTAGCACCACTCCTCTTCCGTGGATGTTTGCTACTGTGTGCTGGATAAGACCCTGCCAGCCATGAATGACTATGAACGCCGGCGCCGGTCGGTAGTTCGCTGAATAGTAAGAGCGTGGATCACTGCCTTTCAGAGACTGCCGCTGGCGTTGCCTGGGACCGCTATTTCCTGCCTAGAAATACTCGACCTTGTTCTCCTTCCTTCAGAGCTGTAATTACGAAGGGATCAAGTGCAAATGACTTACCCTCTCCACTAACCTGGCGCAGCCTCAGACCAAGTGTCTGCACGTCCCGGTAAGGTATTCAAAGTGGCCGCCGCAGTGCAACCCACATTATTGGTGTCTCACTGCTAGCGCCAGTCGGAAATTTACTATTGCATGTTGATATTGTAGCGTTGTCGCTTTCTACGAAGAATGTGTCGCCTCTCGCTGAGGTAAACAAGGCATTAGCTTTTAGAGGTTTGGTAATTCAAAAATACTCGTAGCAGTAAGTTTTCAGGGGGAATAAGATAAAAATTCTGGAGGCGTCATCGACCACTCAGTATGTTTTTAACATTGGCATGTTCTGAAATGCAAAAAAATGTGTTTGTGTGCTCATCTCGTTCACAGTCTCTTGTCTTTTGTTGGGCTACAACTGGCAAATATAAACCAACAGGAAGCTTCGACGTTACTATTGTCGAACTGCGCAAATCACAAGTGTTCGTCTTGCTTTGAACGGACTAGAATTTTAACTCATGCAAGAGACAAGAAAGAAAGGGACATTAAAAAAAAAGCCTTCGAGTTATGGGAGGCTGGTGAAAACGACTGCGTAGGCACACCCTCGGTGTTGTTATCATGTGACGAATTAGAACTAATCAAGAATCGAAGGTGCGTTTTTGCACAGCCGGTGGCAATGATTTGATTGTTTTGAGCATGCCCATGAAAAGTATTTATGTGCCCTCGTACCAGAATAAACCTTTGTTGTTAGTGCGCGCTTTTCCTGTGTCCGTCGTTTCAGTTGTCGTTTTTTTCTTGTGTAGCGCGTTATTCCCATCAAATGTACAGCCAACTAACCCACATTGCTGCCTTGCTTGTTACTATTATATTGATTGCATGCGTCTCTTTCAAATCCCGTTCATTGTTACCTATCACAAAGTGCAATGTGATCAATGAAATGCAATATGATTTCTTTCACGTGAACAATGATGGCCCAGGATATAAAATAGACTGATTTTTTCTCGCCAGTATAAAACTCAAGCAGTATACCTAGAGGTCACGTCACCTTCGGCACCCAGAAATACATTCTTTGCTCAACGCAGGAAATAAGCCTCAAACTTAAATTACAGAGCTATATTCCGTCAAAAGTAAACACTTGACAGCGAAATTTAGGTTCGTATGGCTTTATTCTGAACGCTCGCACACTATACCATTATACCGCAATAGCTGCCAGTGAATATGCATCCCCTGGCTCGTGATTGGAAACAATAAAACTGGCACGTATGGCCGAGATATTTTTATTTTCTCTCGTGCTTCTGACCTTTCATTTTTGTTACCGTGTACTCTGCATAAAGTTGCTGTCGGAGAATGATGACGATGACCTTTTTTTTTTCTGCGACAATATACAACTATCTGGTAGCTTTGAGATATCTACAATGGTTGGTAAGATGAAACAAATATTATTTCTCATTAGATGCCAAAAATTATGTAGACAAAGAATAATAACGCTCCCAAGTGAGTAACGCAACCGCAAGCGATACAGCTTCAGTTTTATTCTAACAATGTGCCCCACTTGTTATCAAAACTTTATTGCAGCTTACGTGGACCAACCTTGAGATGTGCATGAGAAATGAAATATCCCTTGCACTGTACATATGGAGAAGGATTATTCTTTGCATTTGAATACGCTGCGTACTTCTTTATTAGTAACAGCATACACATAGTCAAAGTTGAAGGTATATGAAGTGATTTAAAATGAAATGCAACAATGCCTGGTATAACCTCGCTATTAACGGCACAATCATACGAAAGAAATAGAGAGCGCCTATGGTACAACAATAAATAAGGTGCAAACGTGAGCTTGTGACGCAAGCACAATGGTGGTAGTAGCAAACAAGGAACTATTGTACAACAAGACACACAGCTGGACTATTCACATAACACAGTAGAGGAAATGCATGGGAGTGAAGGCAACCCCTTTGTGACATCGCACTGAAAAGCGTGGCATAGTCGTCTAAATGGTTACCTTAAGAAAGTAAATAAAAAGGCGACATTACCCGATAAGACAAACCCTGTACATGCTTTCTTCCTGAATACATGTACGAATTTTCTTTGTTTATTACTACTTTTTTTGCCTCTCAGCGGTCTAATACTCTCTCTTTGATGCCCTCTATAGGGATTGCAAACACACAGTGGTTAGTAAGCTTTGGTTTTGTGCCTATACACAGCAGTCTCGTCAATACCATAAAATTGCCCCCTCAAGAAACACGGGGCATCGCTGCGCTCGCTCAATTTTGTCAAAATGACAAATATCTTGAGCTCACTCAACTTCACCATTAGAGTTTTCTGAGCGATCCTTCAGCTACAGTTTAACAGAGGGGAAGTAGTGTACGCGGAAGAAGAAAACTTTAATGGTCGTATTTCATTCTGTCAAGCTGTATGCGTAGCGTTACAGTTTACCTCCGCTAGACAACTACTAAAAAGCTCGTACAATAATGCTACCACAGCTACCGCACTATAAATATGTACAAAGCCGAAACAACGACTTGGGGTATAAACGGAGACCAAAGAATGTGCGCATATTTCTCTAGAAAGCTGCTTCACGGCAAGGACACTGAAATAGCTCTGAGAAACGTAGCAACGAGAAAAGCCTTTGATCCTCAGGAGGAGGAATGAAGATTAATTAAGGTGTCTTACACTCGGCGCAGAAAAGTATGTCGCGGCACAAACAAGGCAGGATTCCTTAAATCAATGCAAACAAAGGTATAATATACTAATCGTGCACTTGGGAATATAAAAGGCATTGTGTGTGAATTTGGTACAATGAAAGCCGTGCATATTTACTGCGAACTGTTTGCAAAAAAAATGCGAAGGAAATATATCTGCATAGATGCAATTGTCAAGCATCTTTCTTATGCATAGATAACTCTCATTTCAAGGAGCAACCAGCGAAAGATCACAAGCGAAGATAGTTGTAACATCCAGTTCAATGCCACGAGGTACTCAATTCCTCACTCACTGATGAGCTTCTGCCTCCTTCCCTTGAAGAAATAACAGTAAATTTAAGGCCTTCTTGAATCAGAACCTGGCTATACACCTTGCACTCGTTATGGTACAAAAGCGTCTGCTATACAATAGGTAGCTCTGGCTTTCCAGAGTATACACCTGCTCTTTGATAACTGCATATTTCAACCTTATGTTACGATTTCATGATAACTGCCCTTCTCTCCTAAAAATTGTAATCCCCTTTCTTTAATTATTCCGTCAGTTTATTCTGTCAAACACTGGGTAATTATTGATTACAATTTCCCGACCCACAAGCCGCAGCAAAAAGCACCTGCTACTGAATCCTATCTCATTTGTGTACACGGCTTGGCGGGCCTCTACTGCGGGTTTAAAGCGTAAAACAGAGGAGCAGATAAGGTCTGGCCTTGCACTCAACAGGGCGGCAACCTTGACTAATTACTGCGTAAACCGACATTTTCTGCAAGAGCACGGCCAAGCAAGGGACACAAAAACAGGGATCGTTCTTCGCCTTTTGCGCTTACTCAAGCTAGCTATCTGGTGATGTAGTCGATGATGGGATGATATGAGAAGTTGATCTTCTTGGCAACGTCTCTGGTCGTGGACGGCTCGGTGGTGGTGACCACTTGAAAACGCTTCCCGTACGGCCGCTGGCGCACGGGCTCCACCAGCAAGACGTCGCCTCGCGAGGCCGTCGCTGGCGCATGGCTAATGCGGACGTCTGCCGAGCCGTGCGACGCCTGGCCGACATGCGGATGTCGCTCTCGCGCTGGTTCATGGTACCTGCGTGACAGCGGCTCTATCTGCCTGAGCACCACGAACGTCGTGCCACCGCTGCTTCTTCGGGTTGAGGTCGGAGTTAGGGGAAGAGCAGAACGGTGCCAGGAGAGAAGAGAGAAGAGCGAACAGTCAGTCAGGTCAGTGAGGAACGAACGGGAGCAGGCGATGCAAAAGGAAAGAGGGAACGTCGAGTTATTGAGGATTAAAAGCTCCCTAGGAACCGTTTTAGCCCTGCTATACAAGATATTAGGGACTCAGTAAATGCTCTAGAGAAAAGGGGCCAACTGAACTATAAAAATGTAAGCGATATTTGTACAACACTTACGGGCACGTTGACGCTTTTTTTTTCTTTAAACTTGAGAGGTACGCTATTGATCTTTTACTGTCCTTGTGACGATGGTATATGGCAATCGTGCATCCACATTTTAATTACAGTCCCTTCGCCATTGAGATAAAGACACTTTCTCTGAGGTCGGTCTCAACACCTACCTAGTACCTAGTACACATTTTGGAAAAAGTTAGATAGCGAAGCTAGGTTTACTTTGAATGTCCATAGACTTGGGAAGCTGCCCATTGCCATAAAGAGCAGCTGCCATAATGCGAGTTGTTTACTGCAACTTCTGGTTTACTGCTCCGCAGAGTGCTTGGAAACTGGTGACGAAATATTGTTGTTAGAAAAGATATGTGTTTTTCGTAAACTTTGTGGAGGATATAGAAGAAACGATTAGTTTTTGTTTGACGATCCTCTGCTACATCGTCGTACGGTTAGTGAAAACGTAGTTTGGTTTAGGTGTGCAGAGGTGCTGGGAAAAAGTCATGTGAAAAGATTAGGAGCTTTAATTGATGAGTGCGTGGTGTGCAGCGGACGGAACAGATTTCTTGAAATGAGGATCAAATTAGTCCGAAGACTCAGAGTTCAGATGAAGATTATGAACTGGAAACGTGCTGTTAATAGAAAACGCACATATTAAGTCCACGTCATACGCTTGCGACACTTGTGTTTTTGAACACCGATCCAATGTCTGAATGGCAACATTTCGCAAAGCGAAGACACATTTGAATTACCTGTGGGAAAAAAAAACAATGATGCAATTTAAAACAATGAGTAACAAGACGCGAAAATATGCAAAAAAACTCTAGAAAGGCCGGACCATAAGATTTTTTTCACTAAGAAATTATTACTGCCATAGTATGACACAGTGAATTAAATGACTCAGGTCACGGTTCACCAACCTCAATAAACCAGCAACCAAGGGCACAAGTTTCTGTTGTACCTAAGATATAAAGCATCAACTGGTTTCTATTTATTAATTTCGCATACTGGTTTCGCTTCTAGGGTCAAAGGAAGCGTGAACATAGAAGCTAGCAGAATAGGCTCCGTGCGCTGCTGTAACGGAGAGAACACTTTGCTCCATCTGCTGCGGAAACCTGCGTGAAGTGGACGCTCTCGGTGCGTAGCTACGCGTGGTTCGCATCAGCCTTGGCATTGAAAATTCGAGTTGTGTCTGGAAAACCAACCCAATTCTGCTTTAGCGTGTCTAGTGGAGTGTACTACAATGTCCGTCAAAGGAGGCCCTCTAACTAATGACGTCGACTGACTGCCATGACGCCGTGCTAATCGCATTGCACCCGCTAGAGTGACAACTGTTTATATACATTACCAACGACGTCACGACAACTGCTCGACGCCGTTGTCTGGAGGGCCTCCTTTAAAGGGCTTTCGCCGCTTTGTTCTTTATCTGTATCCGACTATAGCGCCACGACTTTTACAAGAACACCATCAAGAGTCCATCACTCTGCGAAATAATGTTTCAGTGACTGCAGGAAGCCGAAATCGGATAGGACAATTCAGTGCGGCGTGAATAGGTACGTGAATATTGTTTCTTGCAGGCGTGTAAAATAAACACGTATTTGAAACGTGCATGGAATTTAGCAGACTTAGCGGCACGTGGTTGCTCTTCTCCTAGTTCCCGAAGCACATCTCAGTTACGGTGCGTGGAGGTTTCAAAATATCTTTCAAAAGAAAACGGTTGTTATATATTTATATATTTTTCTTATGCTGATGGGGCACAAAACCTGTCACTGCTCGTCTGCAAAATCATTGTATAATTTTAAATCGACGCGTTTTCCAGTCGTCACTTCTATGAAGTTATTGTTTCCGGCTTATAAAACTTTGGCGCCCAAAACGGTACTTCTATCCAGAAAGAAAAACAGTAGCACTGAAAAAACACACACACAGTAGAAGAACGACGTAGGACAGTGTGTGTGTTTTTTCGGCGCTACTGTTTTCCTTTCTGGATTGAAATGAACCATCTAGCCCAAATAGAATTTCTTCTAAACAGTACTTTTGTTCCTCGTTTACCTGAAATCATTGGCATGGCCATCAGAGTACTTGAACCAACACAAATACCGAGTCAGAAAAAAAATGGCACCGTTCTGTCGGGCAGATTGAGCTGCTTTGCTCTCATGATACTGGTAACGCTCACAAAGACGCCTGGCAGACTGGTTATCTCTTCAGCCGAAAAAGAAAATACTGCGAACGAGTGACCCATTAGAGCAGGAACGAGAAAAGGCTACATTATTTGAATCAAAGATTAGGGATTTTTCGTTATTCTAGTCCACAAAAACATTTAACAGTAAAATTTGAAGTAAAGAAAAACGGTAATAAGCGATCTACGTTTTTCGCATGGTGCTTGCGCTGCTCTCCCAACCATGTTACAGCGACGGCTCTAATTTAGAAGGAATTAACAATTAAGGAAGCAATTACGCTTTGGCATATGCCCATGCACGGGCATACGGCTGCAACAGAGAATTGATAAATGCTTTCGAAAAGGAGTATTACCGCGCCGACGAATTTTAAAATAGCCCTTGCGCACTCTCGAAGAGCTGGAGGTTGTATGCAGATGAGGTAAGCAACGAAAAACAGGCACTCACCAAAGTGCGCACGTCTGTAAAAGTCACTAGAGACTTATAGCCAATTAAGTGCCAGCTACCAGAGCGAGGTGATCACCTAAAGAGATGAGCAGCCCTTAGGCGCTCTCAGACTAATTGTGCCAGTCTGGAAGTCGTTGCCTTGGGTCCGTAGCTGCTGCTCGACTTACATGCTGTGAGGCGTAATTTAGAACCAGATGTACTGCATAAATGGCGAATGAAGCTACTGCGCAAAAAATAATCGCTATACAGTGAATACAATTGCAATGCAAGCAGATTCGAGAACATCATCATCATCATCAGCTTGACTAAACCCACTGCAGGGCAAAGGCCTCTCCCATGTCTCTCCAGTTAACCCTGTCCTTTGTCAGCTGCGCCCACCCTATGCCTACAAACTTCCTAATCTCATCCGCCCACCTGACCTTCTGCCGCCCCCTGCTACGCTTGCCTTCTCTTGGAATCCACTCCGTTACCTTTAAGGACAGGAGACGAACCCGGCTACAGTGAAGCTGATTAGACCTGCGGCTCTACGTATGTAGTTGTGATTAACTTATATTAGTAGTGATTAAATTAGTATGTTGGCCCATGGCGCAACGAAATATTTTTTGAAGTAATCTTTTCCATTTTTTGTTTCCCTAAGGCTGCGAAGCAGCAGACGCTGCTCACTTCGCCACGTTGTCGCAGTGTACTCAATGAGTGGGGGCGTCCGCAATGTGCTCGACTCGGCCGGAAGGTGGCGTCATTGTACCTATGCACAGAGCCTATTGCGTACGCGAACAATATCTGTAAACAATAAGTACATGTGGAAGAGGGGGCAGAAAGTAGGTATAGCGCAAGTAATGCCAGCCCTGAAAAAATTTCATTCACAATCGCACAAAAACCTTCAATGGCGCAGTTTTACGCAGTTTCACTAAATTAGCGCCTTAGATACCCTTGGTAAGTACTTTAACTGCACCAATACTGATAACATCAACAAACAAATTTATTCACACACAAAATACATGACGCAAAGAGAGCGCGTTTATGCGGGAAAATGCTGATATACCACTGTTTTCGCGTGACTTGTCCTGAAAGAGGGCCAAAGGATACTAAAGTTGAAGGGAGCAGTTGCTCAAACACAGGAGACTGTCAATATTTCAAAGTGTTGAGAAATTGTGCCCGTGTCCCGTAAAACATCGTTGATTCCGAAATCCGGATAATTCGGATTACTGGCGTGATCGCAGGCAACACCAAAGTATTTCTATGGCGCCGGGCAGAAAAGGTCCTGGTTTTCTCGCTTCCACAAGTGAACCTGTGCATTTACAGGACCCCTTTTTCTCCCCTGAACGACATCTCACTCCCTGCTATTCAATTTTTTGTCCTTTTCTTGATTTAAACGCGAGGTTTGTTTTTGACGCTTTATTCAGCTTAGCAATGTAGATATTTTCGATTTTTCGCCTATTTATCAATTCAATGTGAACGATGAGAAGTATAGCAGCACGCGAGAAGTAAGCGCATGCTTGATGCATTGCAGGCGTGAATTTTGCAAACGCGATGCTGTCCATACAGCAGCGCCCCAGGGAATGTGATCTGAGTTTGATCCTCTTCTCAATAATGCAAAGCAGGAAGCCGAAAGTCGACACTCCATAACAACCGTATTGCTTTCCCAATATTGAGCACTGCGGCGATCGGGAGAACTTAGTGGTTACCTCCGGTTAAGCATATGCCATCTGCGGGCCAACCAGATCAGTGCGGGATGCATGCGTGACACAACAAATAGGTAACGACGGCGGGTCTGATGCTGTGTCGGTCACCGGGCAAACTAACATCCACAATGCGAGAACGGACGCGAGTCTTGCTGGGCGCCTGGACATTTTATCTTTACCATGAGCGTGCGTCCTGCGTACAAAACTAAGCCGTATCGCTCGCGTTGTCTTACCCGAACAGCTGTTCAAGCTCCGTTGCTGGACGTAACCCCTGTGTTAAATCATTCCGACCATGAGTTCGACGAAATGAGCAAAGTGAGGGCAGGCTGTCAAAGAACAGAAGGCGAAATTGAGAACGTTTACGCTCGTTGCGTAAACCGAGAAATTCAGCGAGAACTAGCATGAACGTTGACAGTGTTTGTAAAGCTACTCCCCCTTTCATCCCTTCTATAATCCCTGGCTTTCCTATGTGCTCTATGTGTTCACCCGCGGTACAACTGCTACCCTTTTCCTATTGCTACTTATAACCCGCAAGCCCTGTGCGAGTACAGCGTACTCCCCTCTCCTTTTTTTCTTCAATATCTAATACCTGCTCCTTTCAACCGTCTTCAACCCCTTCCTTCATGACACAGTCCAGTCATCTACCCACTATGAGACTTCTACAGCGTCTTTCTTCTTATTATAACTGCTTATGTCCCCTACGAAGACGTGCGCGCTCTGTGTGTATTTGGCAAAGAGGACGCTCGATCGTCCCTTGAGCTATGCTATTAGTCAAGTGTGACGCGATAGCACGGTAAATACAGACAGTTATCGTTGTAAAACTCCGGGAGTTTTCTTCCCTGGGCACAAACAATTGACAGTGAAAGCTATGTTGTGGTCCCCTGCAGAGCGGTAGCCTCAAAAGCCTATACTTGGATCACATGACCCCAAAAGCCACGTTTCCGAGAGATAGGCGACCGCTACGCTTGCCACTGCGCGCGCGGTTCTCGTATTGTCCGCGGCGGAAGTCTCACCTTGTGAAAAGCGCGTCTTCCTCGGGCGCCTTGAAGGGCTTCTGGTAGTAGCGGGGCCTAGCACCCGGTGGCAGGGCCTCTTCCGTCTCGTAGTCACTGGGGGGTGGAGGCGGTGGCCTGCGGATGCGGTTCGGCTGCACGTACTTGAGCGGTTCGGCCGCTACGGCGGGACCCTGCTGCGCCCACCGGGGAGGCACTGCGCCGGAGTTGACCAGGTGCGGCCTCTCCTCTCTGGTCTTGTGGCCGGAGTAGTGGACGCCGTAACTGGGAGGCCGCGTCTGCTCGGGCCGCGCGTACGGTCTCTGGTAGCCGTCCGCCTCGTTCACCAGCTCACGAACCGCCTCCCCCTGCGGCAGTTGCTCGGCTAGCTGCGGGTACTGCCTCAGCTGCTGCACGAGTCGCTCCTGCGACGCGGGGAACACAGCTTGTGTGACCGGTTGTTACGACTATGGTGGTGTGCGCGCACCGTCGGCACTGTAGCGCTTTTTGAACGATATCTGTAAACCTTAACCATTTCTCATGGAACAGGCCAAAACCTGCAGTTTTCAAAAGGAATTAATGCAAGGAGGTAATCGGTGTTTCCTTGAGCGCTCTGTTGAGGTGATTCACCCAGCGAATTCAGCTCAACTCAGGTTGATTGCTACATTCAGCCGTTACAGTGTACGCAGCCCGCACATTACGCTTCCCAATTTCTGGCGGCTTGGTTCTGAAGCAAAGGATAATGGCGTGACGTAAGAAATCACCTGAGGCACACTAGAGCGACCTAGGAGGGTAGCTCGTCCAAACATCTTTTTGTGCCTATTTTTGACAATTCTTGGGGTTCATTTTCAGATGCTGGGCGAAAGACAAAACCATAATAAACCCATGAAAAATGAAGCGGCAGCAAGCCTAGCAAACCGCGCTGCTGATTTTATTGTTATCTTGATCGATTCTTCGGTAAGATGTCACGAGTTTGTTGAAGAAAGCGGGACAGTCGACGTTTCGAAAGCAGCATATGTCACATTCCACAAAGGAAATTTTCATCATGAAGCCAATCACGTATGGAAAGCGATTTTTTTTCAGACGTTCATCGTCCATCGTTAGTTGGATAGCGTATCACCTGCAAACGAGCTCCGGTCGCCGAAGCCCCGCGCTTAGCACAGAAGTTGAACTGCCGCGGAATTCTAATTTACACTTATGTAAAAGAGAAGTCACGCAGTCATTTGGATTGGCAACGCACCTAATATCTGTCTTTTCTTCAGCGGCGCGGCCTTCCTCTGCTGGTTCTAATCATACATTCCTTGCGCATTCAAGCTTTGCACTCCTTGGAAGTAATATCTGTTCAGTGTGCGATGAAAATTATGGTGTGTCAAAAATAACTTTGATTTGAAATGGCACCAGCTAGCACACGAATGCCTAGCACAAAAAAAATAAATTAATTAAGAATTTATGGTACAAAAATGGAGGTCCTCTTGCATATGGCAAGGAAGTCAGAGCCGTTTTCTATTTCATCTAATAACGGACACACGTGCACTTATCAGGTAATGGAGGCAAGAGTAACGCTATCCTGCAGTCTTCAAAAGAACATCGCGCTGATACTTGATTTGTTCCATGATATCGAAGAGCCCCCTGGACTCGTGAATGAAACTCGGGGACACGGATGAAACAACATTCGCATGCTCTAGTCTGTTGAAAAATAAATTTGTGCTCTCGGCTCTTCGAGATATTTTGATAACACGGGTCTCCATGCATAATAGAGAGTTTTACAATAGGGGGAACATATCGGTTGGAGGGATAAGTTATAGCGGTGCGCCTGCGCGCATGCACAGGGCAATAACCCGAGGGACATTATTGTTCGGCGCATGTGCCCTGGCGCCCCGCTAAACCACCACCCCACTAATCGATAGGGTCCCCCTATTCTAAAATCATCTAATATGAGATTTCTTGTGCCCGCGCTTACTCTGCCAAATGTATGCGCTGTGGAAACGTCATATCCCATCTAGTAGCAAAAAGAGAATGCATAACACTGGTGAAAGGAATGTTAGCAAGGCATATTAAATATTAGTGCTCCGTCTCAGGTTGTCCATTAGGATTCGGGAGGTTGTCCATTAGGAGCGTTTATCGACCTCTCGCTATTCGAGAGCATTGCATTTCTGCTCTTACGTACGTTCCTGACGCAGCCGACGTAGTCGCCGGATAATGCCTTTGCACTTAACCACCGTCCTCTCTGACCAACCTAGCCGCCGCGGTGGCTCTGTGGTTATGGTGCTCGGCAGCTGACCCGACAGACGCGGATTCGATCCCGGGCGCGGCGGTCGCATTTCGATGGAGCCGAAATGCTAGAGGCCCGTGTACTGTGCGGTGTCAGTGCGCACGTTAAAGATCCCCAGGTGGTTGAAATTTTCCGGAGCCCTTCACTACTGAGTGGCTCATAGCCTAAGTTACTTTGGAACGGTAAACTTCATAAACTCTCTATAATGAACCTCTAAAGGAACAGAAAAATAAATAGCAGGTCAGTGGTTTAGTACTTCTGGTTTCTTTTTTTATTTTGATCGGAGGAGCGCTTAAGGGTTTTAACAATGCAACTGCGATGCTGCTATAGTCGTTTCTTTAGAAGACGTTGGTGTTGAATAATCTAGTAACTGCGTTCAAAATGCGAGCGTCCTTATTTAATAGGTCGTGAAGAGAGTTTGAAGACTAAGAGGCAATATTTCATTTTTTATGATAGTGCCGCGAATATTTGCAGTATTTGTTCTTTTTTCAAATCGGCCGCCACACCTCTTTATCGCTTTTTTTGCAACGCAAGACGCGAGTAGATTTATCTCAATTGATCGCAGCCAGGCAGAGCTGATTCTACGTTGTTCCGGAATGTTCTAGTAACTTTGCACGCTTTATCTCGAAAGTTCGCTATCAGCTTTAAATTGAGCACGGCCGACAGCGGCGGGGATTCTGTTCGACGACCGCCGAGCACGCTTGTCGCTTCGCCGCCGCCGCCGAGTGATTCAGTCCATTTCGGGTGCAACTCAGCCCAATGAACAGTTTTCTTTTAGAAGACCGTTTTGTCCGTCTCCATCGCTGCTTCGACTGCCGTCACAACGTGACAATAGGATCTAGGACGATTACAAAGAAACTAAATCGTGGGCTCCATTCCGGTGCAACGAGGTCTTTATGTCGATATTTGATATATTGGACGCAATTTATTTCATAAAGGGTGCGTCTTCCGTGCATGTGTCGCTGTAATGAACTGAACGAGCGTATATATTTATTAAAATGTCACAAAATTTCATGCTTGTTCCTATCATTGTTTGAACGTGCGCTTACGTGGAGTGGTAAATTTAATGTCTAGAATTTGTCACTTGCACACCACTGCCCCTATTTTAACAGGTGGATGGAATATGGGCAGCTTAATTCATCTCTCTCCCGTGGTGTACAGGCTTGAGTGGGTTGGTACAACCTTATGAAGTAGCTTAACGGCATGAAAATGCGATCAAATGGAATCATAAAAACGAAGTACATACCACCGCTGCAACGTCGAGCAACAGTTTCAAAGGCGCCAGTGATAAACATAAAACACGTTCATAAGTTTGTCGCTCCTCTTTCTGGTACAAAATAGTTTTCGCACTGACGTTCATCAATTTATGGAAGGAAACACATCAAATGTGAGTTTACATCGCAGTGGCTCTAGAAACAAGTGTACAGTTATTTCTTCTTTTCATTAAAAAGGCTTCATATTGTTCTATTGCCAACATGGTACGCTTCAAAAGGACAAACAGGAACCCTCGGCGAAGAACGCCAGTACGGTTTCACACGTGGAAAAGTGAAGGCAGTTTCCTGAAAACGCTACACAAATTTGCCCTGCTGCACAGAACGCAACGAAGTACACCGCTGTACCCGAACCTATTGCTGGCAGCGTTATACGAAAAGAGACACTCATATGGTACGGACCAACAGCAGGCGCAGATATGAAGAAAAAGAAAAAAATTGAAAGCTTTCGAATGACTCAATGTCACGTGGCTTGATTGTGTTCTGAAAAAGCTATTTATAATTCTCTAGACAGATGATGAATATACAACGGAAGAAAGAAGCTTAGAACACGTCATAAAAGAGCAGCTGAAACGAATGAAGCCAGTGGCAGCAAAATGAAGATGAAAGTGCACTCCTTTGTTTCCGTCTAAAGTCCATATCGATCGCCGATTTGTCTCTCAGGCAAGATCTTTGTGCAGTGCCGTGTGAGCATTCGTCCCATGTGAACCTTATAGTACTTTCAATCTGTTTCCAGTCTGGTAGGATTTTTTTGTTTCATACACAAACTTTTTCGCTACTGAAAGATCAGTTCATGGCAATAAATACCATCTGGTTGCTGCGTCTATCTCAACATCTAAGCTGTGTCTTTGATTCCCGGTTCACACGACTGTGTTTCTTAATTCTTTATGACGTTGAGGATTTAGTGCCACTGGTCTCTAAAACACTCGTTTATCCCTCTCTCCTACTCCTTCATCATGCGTGATCAGTGCACAGCCAGGAACCTACGATTACTCAACTATACCTGAAACCGCCAAGTGTTTTAGCGATAGCCACCTTTGTCTCCGGGTCCAGCTCTTTTCCGTTGCCCAAGATGATCCAGAGCGTGTTGTTCACCTGTCTACCTCCGCTGCTGGGCTCCTTGGCGGCTGCTAGACTGGTGGCACTGGTGTAGGTCGTACGGTCGTACTCGTACGGCTGCTGCTGACGAACCGGTGTGATTGGCTCATCGTGGCGCTGGAAAGGGCTGAAGCCCTTGACGTGGCACGAGCAGCCGGAAGGCACACGGAAGATGTCGATGTGCAAACCCTTTCCCTTCTCGAAAGTGAGCAGCCGCTGGTAACTGTACACTTGGCTGCACGAGCTCGAGTACTTCTCCAGCACGTACGAGCATGGCCGGTTCGGTCGCCTGTGGCCAGAAACAAGCACGACAGCCACTGTTACTCGCCAGGCGAAACTAGGTTAGCTTCAGCTCCAGGTCGGGACAGAAACGCTGAGATGTCTGCTTGAAATACCGGCAAATGATCAGAAAAGCTCAACGTCACGCCGATAACAGGCAGCGCCGCTAACTATACGTGTAGAATGAAGGGAAAAAATGGCTTCGGCTCCCAAGCCAACTCACAGGCATACCTATCAGCGTAGTCTGTGCCCAAGCCCCTTCGTTTGAAGGAAGCGTAGCTCAATGGCCTGGTACATCCACTGTCACTGAAACTTTCAGCGATTCTTTTTCGTTTGTTTAGAGAGAGACTGAGGACATCCGCATCTAATTTTTCTCCTCAGTAAAAATCAATTTAGTGGCTCTTTCCTGCTAGGTTGACGTTTTTTCCGCACGCAAAAGGTGCGTTTTTTTAAATATATTTTTGAGAATTTTTCCGCCACTCCATTTAAATTCGTTCCGTCCACACCGAAAAGGACAATGTGGTTGCCGTTGCTAAATTAATGGCACTGTCGCGTAGCCTCAGGGATCTGAGCGAGAAAAGGTGTGTCTCGACGCACCACAGCTTGCTGTAGAAGACGGCCGGAAGTGGCGACACCCGAATTTCGATTTCTTTTAAACTTTTCTAGCTGATGAGAACTCTGTTTTCAGTTAAAGTAATTTATGCCACAAGAACGTGGTAAACAATCAATAGAGCTCTGAATGTCCCTTTAATGAGAACTACAGGCATCTCATGCCGCATTCCACGTCTTTTTTGGATTGTGAGTGACAATTGCTATTTATTTTATTTTTCCAAGCTTCATCGTTATAATCATTACTACGACTGCGGTTGAGCCCTCTAAGCGCACTGACGCTAATAAAACAGGACCCGAAACACGTTGCTGACCTATGGGCATATTCAAAATCATGGTCTCCCTTTCGACGTTCTGCTATGTTATTCTTAACAAAAATACTTACCTCATATGCAGCATATGTGATATCGTTGCGCTTAGTACGGTGCATCGTGTTGACAGACTGAAAAATTCCTAAAACAACGCTGTATATATTAATTCAATACTTACATCACCAACGGCATTTTAATTGGTCACTGAAAACCCTCGAAAAAATTTTAGTACTTCTGATGAATTATTTTGTAACCAGTTCAACGGCTATGTAACTCATTAGAGCGAAAGAAAAAGTAAAAATTTCTTCTTTACTCGAAAAAATTTCTCCAGTGCAGTCAATTATGGAGATTCTCCTACGGGAGGATTTCTTTTTCTCCCTTTTGGTCTCATTTTTGCCGCTTTTTCCATTAGGTTCCCTCAACTCCCGTCATTTCTCGGTGACCGCAGGCTGCTTTCCGAATGAAAATTTCAATCATTCAAGTGCTTCGCAAGTAATCTATGAAATTAGCAGTCAGTGTAGGAATAGACTTACAGACACTTCTCGAGGACTTACAGACACTTCTCGAGGCGCATGGTCTGGCGGTAGTCGCCAATGTTGACGATGACCTTCCAGACACCCAGGTGGTTGCGGGCTCTGCGCGGCCGCTCGTACAGGATCTCCGATGGGCAGAGAAATCCGCCGTCGGGTGCGTAGTCTCGCGGCCGGCTGTCGCGCTCAGATGCACCGAAGTAGTGGCGCGGCGTGTAGCGCTCCTCCTGCTTCCGCGTCACGCCGTCCACTTGGGCAGACCGATCGCGGACCTCCGCGTACATGGTGTCGAAACGGGCCCGCTGGCGGCTGATCGAGTCCAAGATGGCCGCCCTGCGAGACACAATGCGCCATTAGCGTCACGAGTGATTGGCTGGAGGGAGCGGTGGGCATCACGTTGGAAGAGCAACAGCACAGTTCGCCGACAGTATACCCTTGCACATGCTTGCGGCGCATGTCCAGGTCTTGGCTACTCTTTAGTTCGCCTGATCAGCGATTGGCTTGAAAATGAGGCAAAGGAATGGCAAACATAGATGGGTTGATCTGAATGTCGTTGAGACGTATATTTCGGAAATTAAGCTTTTTCATCCAAGGAGAACACAGAGTATTGAAACGTGGTGAAATAAGCAGTGACTCATTAATTCGAAATACATTGTCATTTGGGTCCTAAAAACTGAAGGTCAAGATGTAGATTAGGGAGCATCGCAAGTAGATTTTAGGAGGTGCGTGTGGCAGTGTGAAGAGACAAGAAATTGCAGCATGCCGTGGTCGGCATCGCGGTGCTAACGAGCACCTACAGCGACAAAAACAGCTGGGTAGAGATACTAACATTGCAGCTTTCGTTGGATGTCACTTTGCGGGAGGTGTTTTATTTATTGGCAAAACCGGCATTCAATGTTGACAGAATTTTGTCGCAAGGGTTGATCTTTTCATTTTTTTTTATATGTAGAGCAGAACGTAAGTTTGGTGCACTCGACGAATACCGGAAACAAAACGCATTCACCCTGCCCACATCCTTTGGTGGACAAAAATTAAAATATCCTAACATGTCCAGCATTCTGGGACAAAGATTTTTAATGTTAGAATATTGTACGGTACTGTTATAGAAATATTGAACAGAATAGCCCATGATTACGATCCGTAAAAATCTTTCTTTTAAAGGGGCAGAACATCATGTCCATATTAACATTTTAATGTCCAGCGTTTCCCAGGAACAACAACTGATATATTGTTGTTTTTTTTTCCTGGTATACTACGCAAGCTTTCATTTCTTCTCCGCTGGTCTGTTGCAAGAAAAGGCCCTTTGAACATCATAACATTGAAAACCAGACGGTTGTTGTCAGTTCGTTTATTAAAACACGCACTCAATGACGCCTTTTGATCAGCCGTCGTGCGTTGCCGATAAAATTGAGCGAGGAGTGACTGTTTGCATGACAGCATGACATTGTACAGGAGCAAATATATATTTCAGCCCAGTCAGAGGAGAACGAAGACACTGGATATTGCATCTACATATCCTAGCAATGGATATTGAGCGTAAGATTAAGGAGAAGGAAGAAAAGCTCTTCGCTGTGCGTTAGAAAATGAAGATTTTTTTTTCCATGGCCCGTTGTTCATTTGTCTTTATTGACTGTAAATTATTGCCTATGCTTTCAATTGATACTTGTTGCTCCAGAAAAATATTGCGAATATTTCTCTCACACGGCACATCGCACTCCTCTATTGGAAAATGTTCAGTTTTCTGACGACATATATCTCTGCCGTCAATGCCAAGCATGTGCCGCTGTCAACGCTTTAGGCGCGTTTGACTGACCATTGTTTTTGCCAAACGAAAAGGGATGCACAAATTTTTCTCTCTTCATCTTTACCTTGCTTTCTGTGCATATGTGCCGCAAGACATCTCGACTTCACTGCCCTTTTTGTAGCTAGATTATTTCATGTGCGCCTTTCACATGTAGCTGATTTTTGTAGCAGCAGCTGTCATAGGAATAACAGAGGCCTTGCTTGGCGTCCGATGCTGTACGAGAGAGAAAAAAAAAGACTGAGGCCTACCTCGCCGTCTCATATTCGCGTCTCATTGGCGCCGGTACATTGTCGTTGTAGTTCCCTAGTGCTACGCCATGAACTGTCCTATGCTGTCATAAGGAACGTGAACACAAGTGACGGCAGGCTGCGGAAAGCAAGGTGTAACAGGGGCCACATTCCGAGAGATGTGTACAATAAGTAGCAAAGAAGCTCAAGCGTCGTACCATTGCGTCGTCAGCCATCACGCTGTAATATCTTTCATTGTGTACGTACCACGGGTATATTGTAACCTGTCGGTTGAACGGAGTCTCTGTCGGCGAGCTACAGAAAGCTGCGAGAGACGCAGCGTTTGCGTATCATATCGGCCCACGCTCGCTTATATTTATTGAATTAGTTATTCAAAATACATTACAGGGCCCGAGAGCATTGAGTTAGAGGGACAGAAACGATATAACTATAGAAGCAACAGATACAAAAGTACAGCGCGACGTTGAAGGAAAAAAAAATAAAAAGAAAGGACAAAATTCAGAGGCAAAACATAACATTGTAAAGTACATAATATATGAACAGAAGGAGTAAGAAGAATGCTACGAAAAATGACATAATACAGAACGAAAGAAGAAGCACTTGTTATTGCACAAATATGACCGATTATAAAGCGCACCAAAAGCAGTGCATAACGCAATAGTAAAGGAAACAAGATAATGAAAGAAAAGAGAGAAATACGAAGAATATAACGTAGTACGATGTCACTTAAGATAATGCTTGCGAAGCTGGTCACGAAATGCTTAATGTTTGAGATGGATGCGATATTTTCGGGAGGGCCATTTTAAAGCACGATGAATCGTTGAAGCGCCAATCAATTTAAAGGAAACAGTTGTTACACAGACGTGTTTGGTGCAGTATTGGTTACATAATCAGCGTGAAACGCCGGAAGGCGCATCGACAAGTAAGGGAGATGGGCTGGTGCATTAATGATGTTTAAGAAGAAGGAGGCACAAAATTGAAGTGAAATGGTTACGACGAAATGGCCCGAGAGCGATATCATGGTCTATCTGCGTTATGGTAGAATGGCGACTGTAGTTACGAGTAATGAAGCAAGCGGCTCTATTCTGTATGCATTTAGTATGCTGTTTTGGTATAGTATTTGATTGGAGACCATGTTGGTGACGCAAATTCCACCAGGGCGCGAACAAGTGTTAGTGAAATTTACTCTCATTATTGGCGGAGTTTCGCGACTTCTGGTTCAAGAGTCTTAGAAAACTAGAAGCTTTTGGCACAAAGGTCATTAATATACGTGGCTCATGAAAGATTATGCGTGAGATCAATGTCAAAATATTGGTAGGACGATGCCCGAGGCACTACTGCGTTAGCTGTGAGTTTAAGCGAAGTTAGACTTGACATGCTGGTGGCTGGAATAGTTAAATTTGTTTTCCCGCAATGTTTTGCGGCTTCGCTCTTCACGATGTCCTACCAACTGGCCTACAAAAAAGTCCTTCTAAGTTAAATCTTTTTAGTTAACCTAGCTGCCAATTCTCAAAGATTACACTTCTTCGAAAGTAAGTTACGGTGGCTTTGGAGAGCGATGTAGTCATTCGTAGAATTAACAAAACGGTAAATAATGCATTCATCAAAAACAGCAGCAAGCAAGAACATATATTAATGAGAAAATACTTTATGCTAATTTTCTCAAAATCGCAAAGTTCCAAGACCACTGCCCCGAGGCACATCTGATGTTACGTCTCAAAGTGAGGAAGAGAAATTGTTAACTGCTGGGAACTAGTAGCGAAAGGAGAGGAAGTAGTGAAGCCATGAAAATGTTAAAGAGTCTAGGTGAAGTGCACATAATTTACAAAGCAAACGGGGGTGAGCCAAGGGGTCAAAAACTTTACCAAAATCTCGAAAGATACAATGGTTGAAGATTAGCGTCCATTAAAGGAAAAGTCAGTGGGTAGCGCGTCCAGTGATAATCCTTTCCAGAAGTCGTACTGGTTAGAAAAAAAACAGGAAACTATGTTCAAGGGGACGTGAATGTGAGAAGCAAACATGTGCTCGAGTAACTTGCACCAGATGCGCATGACTAAAATGGACCGGTAGTTTTGCGGTGAATTTCTGTGTGTGATTTAAAACACAGGGATGATCTTTGCGAATTTCCAGTCGGTAGTGTACAAACCAGTCTATAAAGATTGCTGAAAGATGACGCACGGAATATGGCTGCAGATTAACACAGTGTTTCTTAATACCTTGGAATTAATGTTCTCCAATTGTTGAGACCTTAAGCTTGGCAGTCAGACAAGCGATACCTTTAGGAGCGATGTTAATAGGAGCCATGTAATGAAAGTCATCATCAGGAACACTGCGTACGTTGGAATGGCTTTTTATTTTGGATGCATAATAAAAGCAACTGTTAAATACATGTGGTCATTCGCTATCAAAGCGGTAGTTGGTCATCATCGCACAATGAAATATGGTTATTAGAAACGGCGGGAGATGCCACGCGCCAAAAAATTTATAATTAGATTTTTCATGAGAAAGGCGTTTGTCTCTAGAGAATGCAAAGAGCGGGACCGCATGATTCTAAAATTTATTGTTTTTTTTTTCAAGACGACCGAATGCGCACGAACTTTACCTTCCTATACAAGCGCTTTTTTTTTCTCAGATGACGGAGGGATTCAAAGACCCAAGGATCAGATTCATCATTTCATATTGAAACCAAGGAAACAGATTTGCGAATCAAATTAGATATGATGTTCTTAAAACGCACCCAGTTCATTTCAGCTGACCTGTTGTAAAATGCTGGCAAGAACGTTTAAATTAATACTTCGTTTATTTCAATATTCATATTCTCATAACTGGCTCTCTTCTAATCACGGATTTTTCAAGACACGAGGCCTTGAAATGTTAACATTCGGTTGTAATTGTATAAGCTTACGATCACTAAAACTGTTGAGGTCTAGGACTTGAGTGATAGTTTCAGGCACACTGCAGAAGATAATATCAACAATGTTATAACAGCTGGTTGGCTAATTAATTGCTCGAAAAATTTCGAAGCGTAAGATAAGATTGATGAGCTCTGCTGAGACGCGACAGGGGAATGTAAAATTTCCGAATATATTTGAGGGAAATTGAAACCAAGATGGTAAATTATATCCTTCAGGCATTTATGGCCGGCGGAAGTAATGCTATCAAGGCGGTTAGCAATGAATCAATTATTCGAATCATTCGGATGGTAACAGACTCCAACCAGCACTTTAACCGATCTTGTTGCACAAGCAACCCACATTGTTTCAAGAGCGTAAACAGTATTCATATGAAATGAAGGCAGTGCTTTTGTGATGGCGAGAAGGAAACCACCACCACTTTGAGCAGGACGCCCATGCCTATGCATAGTATACTTATTTAGGTCGGCAAATATCTCGTTGTCCTTCACATCGGGATGCAGCCATATTTCTGTTAGTGCCACAATATCGTTAAGAGTCTCATTCCTGAAAGAACGCACTTCGTCACGCTTAGGAAGCAGGCTTTGGATGTTAGTAAATGATAATCATAACTGTGGACAAGTGAAAGGCCCTACGTTACGCCTGAGTGCATTTTCTTTCTAGTTATCTTCTGAATGAGACAGCTGAGTCAGTCGCGCCGTCGTATCGAGCAGAGAAACCTGTCGCGCTTGATTTCACATACGGTATGTCACCGCCTAAGGGGTCCTCATTTTTTTATTTAAAAAACAATCAAACCTCGCTAGAACGAAACGGTTTTTACGAAATAATGGATGTATGGATATTCCCCTCGAAGCTTCTGTAGAAGAGCATGTCTTTGATGTCGCCTGTTTAGAAAGTAAAATTGTCCTACGACGGAATATGCTCCAAGAGCACTTGCTGCTGGGCTAGTTGATTTTGGTTCATAATTAAATAGTTTTTAGGCGCAAAAAAGGACAAGACACATAGGGTAGGTGACAGGACGAAGCGCCAACTTCCAACTGATTTTATTGCATGCGTGAAACGTACTTAAATAGCTTGTCGTCACATCTGCAGAAGGGTCACCTAAAGCTCAAGTACGACTTGATAAGGCGCGCTCCAGGAATTTCTTTTCACAGTCGTACAATACTATCGATGTGTCACTTACGCACAGGTCGCCTTTCTTTTTGATAAAAAACGCTTCTATCAACTCCCTAGCATTAGTATTCCAGCTTTTGCCCAGAATGCGCACATCAGTGAAGCAAGGCTCACAATTGCGGGACGGGCACTTACTAATGTGCTTAGTTAGATGTGTGCCTTCCTTTTTCTGCTCTACGTTTCTCTCATGTTCCCTCGTTCTCTCATTCAGGCACCTGCCAGTCTGGCCTATGTAGGAGTGCCCGCAAGACAGGGGGATTTCGTAGACCACCCCTTCAGCGCATTTTACGAACGGTCTCCTGTGCTTTGTTCCGCAGCCTCGTTCCTTGCTGTTCTCTTTATCAGTACGGGAGCAAAGGCCACCTAGCTTTCTCGGTGCCGAAAAGGCGAGCCGTACGGCATGGCGGCTGGCAACTTTTTTCAAATTATGGGCCACAGGATGCACGTATGACACCACCACTGGTCTTACCTCTTCTCGAGGGACCTCTGGCCTAGCTCTACCAGTACCATTCTTTGTCTTGTTTAGGAGACATTCAACCACCGCAGTCACGAGCGAACGGGGGAACCCGGCTGCAAAAAGCCTAGCCAATTGGTTATAAAAACTGTCCCGTAATTTGTGAGGGCATGACTTTTTGAGAGCGGATTCAAGGCAAAGCGAAGCAATCCCGCGTTTAACAAGTTTGGAATGGCAGGAGTCAAAAGGTAGCAGCTGCTTCTTTGCACGCGGAAAGTAAGACCAACAGACCCGATCACCACAGAACTCAATTTTCAAGTCTAAAAACTGTAATGAATCATGAGCAGGTAGTTCGTGTGTGATCTCCAGACCTTTTCCATGCTCTCTAAAGGCAGATAAAACACTGTCCACCGTTTTCTTAAGGTTGTAAAGACCTCCTTTAGTTAAAACAATCATAAAATCATCAACATACCTAAATACTTTAAAAACCTTGTCAATGGGTAAAACTTGCTGCAGAGCTTGGTCAATATGAGATAGAAAGATGTGACATAGCACCGGTGCCACACAGGACCCAATGCATATGCCTGATTTCTGCAGAAAAAACTGCTGGTCAAAAGTGATAAAAGTAGATTCCAGGTAAAACTGTAATGGGGTTAAAAAGTCATCTATGGAAATACCGGCTGAGTTCTGAAAAGAAATCGGGTCATTTTCCTCAATACATTATCTAACAGCGGAGAACAAGGGGCCATGAGGGACTGAATAGAACAAATCTACAACATCCACTGAAAAAGCACTCCCAACATCAGGGTTGGTTTCAAAAAATTCACAAATATCATTTGACCGTTTTGTCAAAAAAGGATCATTTACATGCAGCTTGGACAGGTGCTTAGTCAAATACATGCTAAGATTTTTCTGCCACGTGCCTTTTTCGGTTACGATAGTTCTAAACGGCATGCTTTGCTTGTGAGTTTTGACAGAAAAGGAAACTTTGAGCGCGCTCTTTTTGCTATCTCTAATCTGGTTAGTAAGGGTGCTCAACCCCAGACCATCACAGAAGGCCATCGCGGCCGATTTCACTTTTGTAGATTTTTTAGATATTGGAACGAAATTCGTTCTAACCGCTTGAGTTGCTCTCGCTGAGTAGTCATCGTCCGAGATAACTACAAATCCGCCCTCCTTATCAGCTTGTAGTAGACGCAGTTGATTTCTTCTGCAGTACGACACAATGGCTTCCGTCGAAATTCCCTTGTTTCTTGTGGTGTCCGGATCACCCGACTTTAGAAGGGATTCAACGCCTTCCAGCAGGCATTTTTCTCGCACCTCTGCTGTGGCTTTTCTTGCAATTCGTCGGTTGATGGCTAACAGATTTTGAGACGGCACTTTTGGCTCCACTGAGTACTTCGGTCCTTTTTCCAAAATAGATTTCATCTTCTCTGGCAGATGTACATCACCCATTATCACCAATCCTTCTCCACCTTTCATCTTCTTGTCCTTTCTTACTTCCCTCAGCAAACAGTTGAGCTTGCACGTCCACTGTTGCTCAGTCATCCTTGAGGCCAACTTGGTGATGGATCGAAAAGTGGTCTCAGCTACACATGCAGGACTTTGTGCGAAGCAGGCAGCACGCAGAATGGAATGTATTGAGGAAAATGACCCGATTTCTTTTCAGAAATCAGCCGGTATTTCCATAGATGACTTTTTAACCCTATTACAGTTTTACCCGGAATCTACTTTTATCACTTTTGACCAGCAGTTTTTTCTGCAGAAATCAGGCATATGCATTGGGTCCTGTGTGGCACCGGTGCTATGTCACATCTTTTTATCTCATACTGACCAAGCTCTGCAGCAAGTTTTACCCATTGACAAGGTTTTTAAAGTATTTAGGTATGTTGATGATTTTATGATTGTTTTAAATAAAGAAGGCCTTTACAACCTTAAGAAAACGGTGGACAGTGTTTTATCTGCCTTTAGAGAGCATGGAAAAGGTCTGGAGTTCACACACGAACTACCTGCTCATGATTCATTACAGTTTTTAGACTTGAAAATTGAGTTCTGTGGTGATCGGGTCTGTTGGTCTTACTTTCCGCGTGCAAAGAAGCAGCTGCTACCTTTTGACTCCTGCCATTCCAAACTTGTTAAACGCGGGATTGCTTCGCTTTGCCTTGAATCCGCTCTCAAAAAATCATGCCCTCACAAATTACGGGACAGTTTTTATAACCAATTGGCTAGGCTTTTTGCAGCCGGGTTCCCCCGTTCGCTCGTGACTGCGGTGGTTGAATGTCTCCTAAACAAGACAAAGAATGGTACTGGTAGAGCTAGGCCAGAGGTCCCTCGAGAAGAGGTAAGACCAGTGGTGGTGCCATACGTGCATCGTGTGGCCCATAATTCGAAAAAAGTTGCCAGCCGCCATGCCGTACGGCTCGCCTTTTCGGCACCGAGAAAGCTAGGTGGCCTTTGCTCCCGTACTGATAAAGAGAACAGCAAGGAACGAGGCTGCGGAACAAAGCACAGGAGACCGTTCGTAAAATGTGCTGAAGGGGTGGTCTACGGAATCCCCCTGTCTTGCGGGCACTCCTACAAAGGCCAGACTGGCAGGTGCCTGAATGAGCGAACGAGGGAACATGAGAGAAACGTAGAGCAGAAAAAGGAAGGCACACATCTAACTAAGCACGTTAGTAAGTGCCCGTCCCGCAATTGTGAGCCTTGCTTCACTGATGTGCGCATTCTGGGCAAAAGCTGGAATACTAATGCTAGGGAGTTGATAGAAGCGTTTTTTATCAAAAAGAAAGGTGACCTGTGCGTAAGTGACACATCGATAGTATTGTACGACTGTGAAAAGAAATTCCTGGAGCGCGCCTTATCAAGTCGTACTTGAGCTTTAGGTGACCCTTCTGCACATGTGACGACAAGCTATTTAAGTACGTTTCATGCATGCAATAAAATCAGTTGGAAGTTGGCGCTTCGTCCTGTCACCTACCCTATGTGTCTTGTCCTTTTTTGCGCCTAAAACTATTTAATTATGGACGGAATATAACGATCCCGTAGTAAACTTGAGTAGCCATTTCGCCATTTCGAACGATTCACCGGTTCCGGCGTGGAAAAATTTTGACGCGGCGGGCACATGCTGCGCTTCGACAAGGTTTTCAAGGTCATTCGAGTCCATTCTCCGTACTCCTCACTGCGCACAGCCCGCACCGAGTACGCTGTGCTTCTCATTTGTAGAGTTACTGAATAAGTACCTGCAGTTATGCGCGGGTCTGCTGAGTTGTCCGCCGAAAGCATCCAAGTTAGGCGGCAAAGCCGAAGAGCGAGACAAGCTTTCCTAGCCTTTTACTCGGCATGATTACATAAATCAGCAGTGTCCACGGTAAAATATAGTGAGTGGAATTGCCGAAGGTAACCGCTCGATGATTTCCCCATCCGGGTACAGCTATGTAGCGTCTCCCGCAAACACGAAGTGCGGCTTTTCCCCATAGCTTGGATGCTTTCAGCGACAATTCGGCGCACCTACGCGCAAATTTAGATACTTATACAGCAACTCTACTCGATTGCAGTGCGCAGCTTAGTTTCAGCTTTCGCTTTGTAGCCGCAGCTGCTTTCATAAGGTCAAGATTAGTGGCAGCGGTGAAAAATTAAAGCGCAAAATGATTTCCGTTTATAATAACACGGTCATTACTAAAGCAGTTGCGTCGTTTTCGAAATGTCCCATATAAAGAAGGATTTCGAAATAGCTCCGAGCCTTCTGTCTATCATCTTCGGCAACAAATAAACTATCGCTAATGTCATCACCCGCGATGTGACAGTGTAAAAGGAACAAGAAAGAAACTGGGACTATCTGTCCTCAAAACCCTAATGCCTTTCGCAAATCACCAAATGATTCCTCGCAAGCCTCCGGTCTGACGTACTCCTTCCCCTCTATACGCGACTGTCATGCGGTGAAGTGTTATAACCAGCTCATATTTTCTAGCGCTTAGTGAACACAAGGGACAAGAACACAAATACACAGGACGTACGCTACGACGTGTTCTTGTCCCTTGTGTTCACTAAGCGCTAGAAAATATGAGTTCAAACAATATCCAACTAACCCAAGTTTCTGCCTTACAAAATATTATAACCAGCGTTCTCGAACCAAACCAGCATTCTCAAAGCAAACAAAAAACGGGCTCTCACGGAGAAATCGCCGCCGCACCTTCTTTCACCGCGGCCCACTTCAGCTTCAGCGCTGATGAAGCAGGGATAAACATTATAAATAGGTCTATGTACAAACGTTAGCGCAAAATAAACTCTTAGCAAGTTGTTTACAGCTATGACCCACCAAGAAGGTGTACCATTCCGTTGTATTGTAAGCGAAAGGGGATCTTGGCAACGCCTTGTTGGTCAGTTCCTGCTGAAGCATCTTAACCAGCTTGGAATCACTGATCCTTTCGCAACAAAGAACTCTTTGGATATAATTGAATTTCTTGACGGTAATCGGCAAATTGGGTATTTCTTTTTTGTTGATGCTAAAGATCTTTTCTACTCCATTCCCCATAAAAAATTGTTCACAGCCGTTCAAGCATGCATTGAAGAAAGCGAGCGTACATCTTTTCAAAACGCAGCTGGTGTGTCGGTAGGGAATTTCATGACATTGTTAGAATTTTATCTTAATGCCACAATTGTACAGTTTGAAAGTGGATCGCTTATACAGAAGAAAGTGATTTGTATTGGCTCGTGTGTGGCCCCGGTTCTGAACAATATTTTCCTTTCAATGATTGATCGAAGTGTGAATTAGCAGTTAACAAGAATAGGGTAATGAGAGTTTTCAGATACGTCGATGATTTTTTTAATCCTACTAAAAAAACAGGACACACAGTCCTATTTCGGCACAATTAACGAGGTTCTAGGTGTTTTTAGTGAAAACGGAGAAGGCTTAGAATTTACACAGGAGCTACCTGAAAGTGATAAACTGCAATTTTTAGACCTGGAACTTTCCATAACCAAAGAGAAAATTTGCTGGATGTACCACCCTCGTGCCCAGAAAGGTTTGTTTTTTTTTTTTTTGTCATGAATCGGCCCACTCTAAGACAGTGAAGAGAGCCATTGCTACGTCTGGTTTAAGCGCCGCCATTGCGAAATCCTGTTGTCATACCATCGAAAGGGGCTTCCAGTTGCAGATGGTAAGGCTTCAGGATGCAGGCTTCCCTCAGTCTGTCCTGACTAGTGCGGTGGAGTCCCTTCTTCACAGTATAAAAGGCTTGGAACGTAAACAGCCTATGCCTCTTGAGGATAGAATTAGGCCAGAAGTGGTGCCCTACTCCCACCACGTTGCCCATAACCTGAAAAAAGTTGCATCAAAATTCAAAGTTCCAGTTGTATTCCCGTCTCCCTGTCAGCTGACCTCGTTACGTTTTCGTGTAAACTCAGAAAAAAGAAAGGAAAAACCTGCGGAACCAGGCATGCCCGTAGGTACGTAGAATGCAATGAAGGAGTTGTTTATCAGATCCCACTTGCGTGTGGGAAAGTGTATATTGGTCAGACGGGGCGTTGCCTAAATGAAAGGTTGAGGGAGGATGAGCGTTCGATGGGGACGGGAACAGGTTCTAATCTGCCTCTTCACTGTAAGGACTGTGAACAAAGCACCTGGGGGCCCATTTTCTAAAGAACTGTAGTTTTAGGTAGAGGCCGGGATCGAGTGTCCCGCGAATTAAAAGAAGCATTTTTAATCAGGAAAGTGGGCCTTAGTGCCGTTAGCGATGCTTCTATCTTCTTGTATAAAAGCGAAGAAACCTTTTTAGGAAAGTTTTCCTGATACGCACACGTGTAAAGGGGCTGTGGTTTTTTCCCAGTGTAATCTGAAAAGTTGAGTGCACAAAGCCTTTTAGATGGTGTTCTTGTCTCACGTGCTTTTTTCTTGTTTTTTACGGTTTTAATGCTTTTTGGTTGGTCGTCATCCTTTCAGATCCCAATCAGTCATGTGTCTTTGGCCGTTTGCACCACGTGTCAAGCCTGTTATTGTTCTTTCTCCGATCTTATCGTTTTTAACTAAGTCATGTTTTTAGTGTTTTTCTTTTATCGCTTTTATGACCCTATTCATCTTTCTGACGTTTGCTGCAGCTGATAGGTTGTGTGACGGTGAACTTATGTATTATGTGTTTCTTTGAATAAAAATCAGTTGTCAAGCGCGTTATCTTGTCCACCTTTCTTGTGATTGTCCCTTATTTTGCGCTAACGTTTGTACATTGAACTATGCACCAACTAGCCCAGCAACAAGTGTTACTTGAGTACCTTTCTAAATAGGTCTCGCCCTGTCCTCTACAACATTATTCCTCCAAATCTCGCTTTCGAGACGCCATGGCAATAGACGTACGCCCGTTGGCGAGGGTGGTATGTTAAGGTAGGTGTACCTAATCCGGCTGCATCGGCTGGGTCCGCGTGTGGAAGGCTGAGCGTGTTGAAGACGTGTTGAAGGTTGAAAAGTGTTTAAGCTGGTGTGCTTGTTCAAATCTGGCTAAACGCAGATCGGCGGCAGAATAAAAGCCAGCTATGTTGCCTACAGTCTTCACTGTGACCAGAAGCCGCTTTAACATGCGACAGCTGAGGCCAAGGTTGCCTAGGCTGTAACGAAGCAACAGTTGTAACAAATAAAAAAACCGCCCAAGCCCTTCGACTTCCTTAAAAGGAGATTCTCACTAGCCTGTTGTGCCTTAGGCGGTGCGGGCTGGGCAACATTATTTTCTTTCTTTTTCTCTGACCACACTAATATATGTATTTAAGCCCGTTATACTTTGTGGCACGGGCAGGGACACTTTATTTATCGTTCTTTTTATAGTCCCACAATATTTTTGTATTTGCATTATTATGCTCCTCCATCCAGATGTTCCGCATGCATATGTGCGTGTGTCCTGGTGCAAGAAGCGAGATCGAGTGAGTACTCGGTAAGCACATGCACCGAGAGCTTTAGACCCCACAGTTCTGGTCAAAAGCATTTTTGATCGAGAACCAGCTTAAGAACGCATTTTTTCAGATATTGTAATATTTCAGTATAACAATCAATATATCCGCAGATCTCCCGTTGGCAGGATTGATTTTTTTTTCTGTTAACGTTTGTGCTGTCATCAAAAGCGTTCCCTGTTGATTTTGTGTTGCTTAACTGCTCGATGCGGGTGATAGAAACGCTCTAAAAGAAAGATTTTGCTACATATCTGAAGACGGGACGATTAACTCCAATGTTTCCATAAAAATTCCTTACAGTATTTTAATATTCAAAAATTGTTGTCCGAGAATGTTGGACATGGGCGACTTGATCACTCGATGAGCAGGTCCAGAGCAACCTTCAGGCGGATGTGAACTCCATGCCGACTTATCGCGTCTGTGTGTGCACGGTACTGGCACCTCAAGATAAATCTCACGCATGATTAGCTGCAGAAGCTTAACCCACGTGTCAGCAGACGATGTGGCCGGATTCATTTGAAACAAACTGGTTTCTTAGAACTTAGTCGGATACACGAGTAGAGCAAACTGAATCGTTAAAATTTAAGGAGGTTCAGCGGATCTGCAGAGCGTCGGAGGACCTCGCTGACGTGTCTCGTTTCGTAGGCGTCTCTCATTCGTCTCCCTCGAAGCTTGGTCTTCTTCGCAGCCGCCTGGTCGGCGGAACATGTTCCTCTAGGAGGCTGCCCCTCGTTGCCCGCCTGGCGGCGAGGCTTGGGGAGTTTAGGTTTAGAGTCCGAATGCGGGCGCGGGAACGCCTCGTGAACGCGCAGTTTATTTGGCACGGCATCGAATGTCCTAGTCCTCGGGGTCTGTGTTTTGACAGGCTTCAGAATGAATGTGCAGCCGATCCCCAGCCAGCGTGGCTCGAAGGCAGCCCCCCCCCCCCCCCCCCCCCCCCCATGCGTTGTTCAGCTCGGCGCTCACGGCGTGAACCGCGGAGAGAGTCGATGCGGGGCCGCCGCGCAGGAGCGTTAAGTACCGCTTGTGCTGGCGCGTTGAGTCCGCGAAGAGTTACACTGCAAATTTCCTTCATTGTTGTTGCTTTAGTTTGAAAATTCCTAACTGCACTATTGGAATATCAGAAAACAGACAGCCTTGTCTGGTGAAAAAAAAAAATGTATGATGCATTAAACTTGTACTGTTTGTCGTACAAATGTCCTACAGTTTTCATACAGCTGTCATACAGATGTCATTCATTTTTGCACAATCATACATTTGTCCTATAAATTGTATAACATTTGTATCAGGTTATTCTGTCATAAAAGGTTTTTCGTTGTCGCCAACATGCGCCTTTCTATTTCATTGTTCGCCGTTCGCTCTCATTTTCGGTTTTCTTTTTCTTGAAAATTAGCTGGTGTTAAGAACTTGTTCGGCTTAGCCTCTTAGTGAGCCCGCTCTAGTTCTTATTTCAACGTTAGCGGTTTAAATTGCGCTTTCGCTAAAATTAGTAGTCGGCAAGAACACTGTGATTAAAAACTCTTCGACTTGTGCCTTAGATATGCGGGGGGGGGGGGGTTGGCCCTTTCGACGAGGCGGTGGATGGTCTTGCTCTGTCAGAGGAGCCATACAGCTGAAAAATTATAAATTTCGCAACCTTTTTTATCTCTCTTTTATGCTGCCTCCAGTTTTTCAAGTATTTGGTTGCTTTTCCTTTCAATATTTTTCAATTACACGTATAAAACACTTTCTAAGTTATGCATTCTTTTCCTAAGAACAGCAGTTTTTAATCCAGATTTCTGCTTAAATTTTAAGGCTCAAGGTTTCCGGCAGGGCATCCACTCAGAACTAGTGGCAGACCTTGCATGGGCTTATTATACTGTTCTAAGGTTACTTAGTCCTGAATTCACAAAACATAAGCTTTGACCGCATCCTGAACGCTTTGATGGAGATATCTCCCCCCCCCCCCCCCCGCCTCCTTTTCCCCGCTGTTTTTTTTTTTTGAGTGCGCATGAATTCCTTTACTACATGAAAGCCTCTCGAGTGAAATGTCTGTAAATTTCTTGACGCAAAACCAAACAGACCTTCCCCGTGCTTTGCTGACCAAAGATTCGCTCATTACATAAAAATCAGTGCACAAAAGTTGCAAGTTTTCAAAGCGTGAGGGAGAGAGAAGTTCGCTGCTGTGCGGCTTCCGTCCGCACAGCCCTGCAAACACGCGAAACCGGATGCGCGTTGTCAGGGATTTCTCCCATTGCGATTCCCGATGCTACCTTTCAGGCGACTTTTCCTTTCTGCATTGGCGAGGAGTGAGCAGTTTCTACCAGGTGCGCTGGAAGGAGACTGAATTTCTTCTGAACTCGATCATTCTACTGGTGTTTATGTTTTTAGTATTCCCCCTTTTCCGCATTTACGTGCAGTTCTTACGTTATGCGGTAATTCAAATTGAGATGCTTTATTCGAGGACTCAACTCCATCTTAGCCATGTTATAAACCATTCATCTCAGGTCTGTTGCAAGAGCAGGCTACTTCAATCGAATTTATTGATTCATTTGTAAAAACTATGTAGGCAATGAACAAAGGGTAACACATCGGCCGACCACGGAGCACAAAACTGCTGCCAAAAAAACATTGATGCATGAACTGTACTTCTCGCCAGCGCTTGAAGGCAGATCGTGCATATCGATTTCATTTTCGCGTGCCAGAAGGTGAAATACCTGAAAGCTGGCATTCGCGAACGGATCGTAATACCGTACTATCGGCGTTTTTTCCCTTCCTCTCATACACGCCACCCCCCCAGTTCCCCAGATTTATCGTTCCCCAGATTCTGTAGCTGCACGTATTTCTACGTCTCACTCTGTCTGAAACGATCAATCTTCCATTTCCCGAAGAAGGATTTCTTTTCGCGTTTTACTTGCGGTTTCCGGTTTCCCAGATGACATTCCCGCTGTTCGCGAAGAAACTCAAGACGGTTGTGTGTCTTTCTTACCATTTTTATTTTTTTGCTGACGTTCAGAAATTTATGGTCGAATCCATTTGTACATGTCTCTTTTGCGGTGGCGAAATCAGCTCAGCCGTGGGCTGATAATTCTTGTGCTACCGAAGTTGCTGTCAAAACGAACAGGGCGTTCGCAGTTCGCCGTTATTTACGCTCTTCCCAGAAATGTGGAGGGAGGTAGAGGAGCGCCACACGGTGGGAGATAGCATCATCGAAAAGAAGCATTTCTTCGCTTTCTTAGCTTCCACGTTTATTTCGGTGGCAGTTGCTAAGCCAGTGCCACTGGCTGTCGCGATGCTGCAAACGGATATCGTTATATGCAATTCTTTCTCGAACTTCTAAACTTATTTCACTTTTTTTATTGCGATAGTGTGTCTACTGGCATAAAATATACTATTTACTTCAAGTGCATTTTCTGGGTACCGCCGCTAGTTTGTTGCTTACCCGGTATAACTAGGTGGCAGAAGATACGGTGGCAATGCTTGAGGTAATACCGACACTGACTTGAAGCCGACATCAAAACACCGCTGCTCTGACTGACCAAGCTGAAAAGTCGCAGTGGTCAAGCAGTTACTAGCGAACATTCTTCGGCTGTGAGAATGCGTGGATCTGGCGAGGGTAGCTCCAGCGGCCCATGATGTGTTATCCCAGGATCATAAAGTTAATCTTCTCCTCAACACCGTTTGAAAATTCACCCGAATTGTGCGTTTAAAAGCACTGCATCTCATCCTTTCGAATTTTAGCGCGCGACTTCGAAAAAGAACGCCAGAGGCGATTTCAGTACCAAGACAGCTCGTGGAAAGTAGACCAGCCGCCGTGTTCCATAAGGTGTTCGTTTTAAAATGGCCATTTCGCGTCCGTCTGGTCCTCTGTTACTCCTGACTCAGATATACCCATGGCTTTCAAGCGTCTGTGGAAAGCGACCCGGCCATTGGGCGGTTGGCGACCGGGCCTCACCATTGGCTGCCATTTACAGCGATATGCAGCCACTGGTGAGGTTCACAGCAGCTCTCTGTCAACAGCAGGCGACCGGACCTGACCGCTGGCTGCCATTGCCATGGCTGCGATATGCAGCCAACGGTGAGGTCCAGTCGCCTTGCACCCAATGGCCGGGTCGCTTTCCCCAGAGGCTTGAAAGAGAGCGAGCATCAAAGCCTGACAAAGCCTTTTTTCGCCCATTCTTTCATCTTCATCTCCTTGCTTTCGGCAGAGATCCGAAAATGTGCCTTTGTTAATGAGGGGCTGTATGTGGTTCAGCGTCACATTACAAAACGCGCATGGCGTGATACACTGGTTTGCTCAAAACATGCTCTTCTTTCGCAGACTGACACAGAAACGAGGCAGCACTGTTTTTCCAATGTATTTGGGAAGTAGAAAGCAGCTATCAGCATTCTCATACTCCAAAAACTAGTGGGCGCAGCTGGCAGAGAAACTGATGGCCCTCCTTCAGTTACAGACAGCATCCATGTCCCTAGATCTAAACTATTTAAATGTGGAAACATTTTTTCCGGTATGTTTTTTTCCGCATATGGAGAGAAAACACACTTTTGGACATTTTTCCCTACTCTTGAAACAAGAAACCAGCTGCACAAAGGATGCCTGCCTCAAGTCACGCCGCACTTAAGCTACAAATTTCTGGAATAGCACCATTTTTAAATATCTTGCTTTATTCATAAGAGCCTATCTTTTGGAGGATATGTTCTCCATAAATCCCGAACTTTTGTAGTGAAAAATCTAAAATTGCTATTTTGCTCAATTTTACTTACGCCCTTAAGCCCCAGCGTCTTGCAACAAGCAAGAATTTATCTCTTGGCTCTACTCATACCAGGAAGATACCGCTTCCCTTTCCTCGCTGCATGTCTCATTACCATCGAAGTTCTCTGCCAACTGCTAAAGAATATCTGAAAGATAGTAGCTTACTTTAGAAGCCAAAATACTCAACTGCTGATTCTTGAGGCTTCACATATGTTGGTCTAGTTCACGCATAAAGGAATTCAAGTATGAACAACTGCTCTGCTTCATTACCGTTAACTTGTCTGTGAGAAATGCCTCCAGAACAAACAATAGAGAGTAATAATTCAATATTTAGTGCTGGAAATGTCAGTACGAAATGAATTCAAGTCCAATATGAGCGCAAACCCCGATCTGATTATAGAAAACTGATAGGTTACCGCTGTTTATGCGCAACGACTTGTTCTTCAATAAGGGACCGGAAAATGTATCCAGACACTAAGTTTCTCAATTTTCAAGCGAGCTGCCCGCCTTCTGATGCCACGTATCAGAGATGAAAAGGTCTCCAAAGGTGCGCCTTACGATTTCTTTTTCCCTGTAGCGCTTGTTTAATAGCTCGATGTATCTGCAAGAATACCTGGAACCATGGATGAGCCCGAAGTGTATGTAAAATCAGTTGACAAAAAAGAGCGACTTGCAGGAGCAGCGCGCCTCGTTCGATATCTAGCGCTGCCCAAACCTCATTGTAAATGTCCTTCAAGGGCTTGCAAATAAATCTCACATGACGCTTACGAAGAACTTACTTCCAGAATACAGAAAATAAGCAATAGAATGATCGTCACTGGCACACATAAGCACTGAGCGTCAACACCATATGGCGTGTTGCAGATCTAGACACCTTACAACATCACCTGAGCTGCAATTCTCTTTCAGTGACAGCCTTTCAGCTTATCATGTTTTCTTTCTTAGAGTGCAAGTGTCATGAATTTCTTTCGTCATTTACTTCGCGGCTGTCACGATTATAGCGAAATTTTCTTTTATCATAAGACATGTCAGTGTTTGTTATTCGTAAATTTGATTATAGGAGTTTGATGCTTACACTGCGACCACGCTGACACCTTTCCCCTCATTCTAGCAGCATAGCGTTATCGTTCCGTTAACAAAGACAACCTCCTGTTACGCAAACAAGAAAAGGGAAGCGCCAGACTTACGTCAGATATTACGACACTCAAAGAGGTGGCACTTTTCTGATTACAATACCTGAATCCCTCGGCGTGCATTGAATTTTCTTTCAAGTGCGAAAGTTAGAAGGTCGGAGACAAAAACAGCATCCAAGTTTCAAGACTTATATAACTATTTTTTTACGTATTTTGCTTCTCCTTGAATGCCTATCCGCTGACAAAAATGGTCACAAACAGCTGCTTCAGCTGATAGCGCGCTTCATGCGCAACCTTCCCCCCTTACTTTAGCCTTCGTTCCCTTGCTTGCGCCCTGGCGACATGAGTAAGTGGCAGAAAATCGAAACGGACTGAGTCGACGCCTCCTGCAGCTGCTTTTGGGCGACACTTCGAGGACTCATGTCTCGCTATAAACGTTTGATAAGGGAGATCTGACAATGACGTGACTTAAAAACGATCACGCTGGGGGTTTTGCTGTCGGGCTGTTCTGAGAGCGGAAAGATGCGGCAAACAATAATACATCGCTTTCAAGAAACTGAACACTGTTCGTATTGTGCCGATGGAACCGTGGCGCTACATACGCGAAAGAAGCGTCAGCGCTGTCAAGCTCCTGACTGGACGGTGTTCAGGACGCCTATCCAGTTAGTCTGTTTTTGAGTGCGGTGAAGAGACTCAGTTGCCGAACGTAACACCTGTGCGGCACCTAAAAGAAGCGCCTAACAGTCCAGTGCATCAGTAGAAAATCCGCTAATGCGAGCCAACTTCGTAGCGTCCGTCACAGTACACGGGTTGGGGTGAAGCCCCCAAAAAAGCCATCTTGCAGGACTTGCGTGCTTGGAAGTGTACTTGGAAGTGGCAGCCCTACGAACTAATAATTTCGTTCTCCTTATTAGGATTATGAAAGTGAGGCACCTCACAGTGTCAGTTTCTTCATGTAGCCACATGCAGTCCGTTGTGAGGCCTGGTTTCGGCTGACTAGGTCCTTAATCGAATAAGCTGGTGGTGTCTTATCGCGCCGCTACACTGAGGAGAACCAGTGGCAAAGGGGATGGTTCCAGATCGGTTCCTCAATAAACTGCCTCCCTCATCATGGCGTTTATCTCACTAAACACGTGGCTAAGGATTCTATCGCGGCTATGCAGCTGCATTTCGGTGGAGCCGAAACGTAACAACGCTCGAAGACAGAGATTCTGGTGCATACTAAAGGATCTTACAATGTCGAAAAGAATCTGGAGCCATCCTTTATGGCGTGCCTCACAGTTACATCCTCGGTCCTTGTGTGCATGAAAAAAATGCATAAATTATTGGATCGGCTACTCAAGAACAAATATCACAAGTTTTTGCATCGTGAATGATGCAATGATGATGGATGCATCTTGCTTCCAGGACACTGCTCTTATCCAGCGAAAAAGCCTTAACCAGAACCAGGTTCACTTTAATCGATGCTCTTGCGTGCCAAAAATGACGTATTTTGCCAAACTTTTTTTCTTTTGGTCCTTTCTAATGCGCACAGATATGCAAGAGAAACACCTGCAAGCTGACTATTTTTGTTCACCTTTCTCCCTCACCACTCGCCCTTTCCAGCGTCATTTCAACTTGTGTTCTTTCTTGTGCTCCTTGCAATTCTCTATCTGCGGCTTTGTTTATTGAGTCTTGACTCTTCCTTTTTTCGACGATTGCGAAGAACTTACGGGATGATCTCCGCTAGTTTAGATCAATAGGCAGGGCGTTTGCTCTTCTCGTTCTTGAAAGTTGCATGTGAAACTCCGAGAGTACGAGAAAGTGTAGCTGAACCACGGCGATCATTTTGGAAACAAATACGGAATACGAAGTTGTACGCCTGGCTGCATTCATGGAACAGCAAACAAGCAAGCCCTCTTACAGACTTCGCTTGTGAGCGAACACGAAAGACGACTTAACATAAATGATAGACCGTGAATGCAGCATGATATGCAGATTTTCCCTGATAGAGCTGTGTGTGTGTGTGTGTGTGTGTGTGTGTGTGTGTGTGTGTGTGTGTGTGTGTGTGTGTGTGTGTGTGTGTGTGTGTGTGTGTGTGTGTGTGTGTGTGTGTGTGTGTGTGTGTGTGTGTGTGTGTGTGTGTGTGTGTGTGGGTGTGTGTGTGTGTGTGTGTGTGTGTGTGTGTGTGTGTGTGTGTGTGTGTGTGTGTGTGTGTGTGTGTGTGTGTGTGTGTGTGTGTGTGTGTGTGTGTGTGTGTGTGTGTGTGTGTGTGTGTGTGTGTGTGTGTGTGTGTGTGTGTGTGTGTGTGTGTGTGTGTGAGAGAGAGAGAGAGAGATAGAGAGAGAGAGGGAGGGGGATTTAGCACTTGGAGTGTGTGGTTAGCGAACATAGACAATATAGCCTTTAACCTGAAGCGAAACTACTAATTTACGCCGCTGCCAGGGAGAAGTCGCCTGTATAAAATAAAAAGTGGAGCTAGTGATTAATTTCGTAGATCGTAAAAAACTAAGTTGCCTAACATTCTCTATTGAAAGAAAGCACGGTTTGAATAAAAAACTCAAGTTTCATTAACTACCGATATATAAAGAGCTTCCTGCCGCGCGTTATTATGACGTTCGCTGGAAGTAAAAAGTTACCTGCAGTAACAGCAAGCTTCCAACGCCAGGTTATACGGAACTTGTTCATGTATACTACTTTCAATACTAACTTTGTCGTATTGAAAGGAACCCTAGTTTAAATAATTACGACATTGGTTTCATTAACTGCGAAAAAATGAAGAGCTTCCTGCTGCGCGTTATTACGACATGCATGGGAAATAAAAAATAAACGTACAGTAACAACGAGCTACCAACTCCAGGTTACACAGAACCTTATCAAATATACTACTCTCCACATTAAGCTCCCTGGCAGGCTCTTTGTGGACACCTCGTCTTCTGCGAGCCGCTCTCCCCATAGTGCTAAGGGAATTGATCGCCGGAAGGCTTCATATGTAAATGCGAGCTGAGTGAAGTTAGCCGACAAATTAAAGCAACCGAGCCAATAAAGCAAATACTCTCTGTTGACTTTCTTACTGCGCAAATCGCAGAAAGTGCCGATAATGATGTTTGTCCGCTTCAATGTAAATGCCTTTCTACGACGATGAGTTTCTACGATCAGCTGAATTGTACGTGAGGTTTCAATGAAAAAAAAAGTTGTTATTCTTGATAGTGCCACACACTCTTTTAGCCCAGAAGAATTGCAAAATTTCTAGAATACCCCGGAGTAAAAACTTCAAGAGAGCGAAGGAAGGCTGGAAGCATTCCTAAAAATTTGCGGCGAAGCATTCAGAATTTCGATGAAACTGGCTGCGATGAATACCACTCCGTGGAACACTTTCGGATCCTTGATTTCCGCCTTTATCCGTTTCGTAGAACTCACGTCCCTGCACAAATAGTGGCAAATGACTCCTGCTCTAGTGATTAATGAGCTCACGACATGCGACCAGTTTTACGAACTGCTTCCAACTGTTCATTCACCTCACTGATGAAACCAAAGAGCACAAAAAGTTATCGCAACCGCCCATCTCGACTCTTTCTAACTTTGCTTGTCCTTTCTTGCTTCATTTACAGCTGTAATTCCTGTACGTTACTGACTTAATAAGCGCGTGGTCTGCATCTCAAATTGCCATGTGCGCTGATATACTGGAACTTTTCCTGGAAAAGTGCGCGATTCCATTCTGGTTGTGAATAATGAACCTGGATGAAAGGGAGTTCTATTTCCGAGCTCGAAAAAACTGGTCTGTCTGTTTTCCGCATTTTTTTTAGATCCCTCACGCTGGTATTTCAAAAGCGAGACTTTGTAGTAATGCACTCTTTCTGGCTACTTTGATTCACATATGTCATCGTTATCATGCAGTGTTCGTATTTCTCTTTGCTGCAAGAGATCGATAACGGTCACTTTCCAAACTCAACCTTAACTTACTATTTGCGTATTAAATCACCTTATTGTCTCTCTCCATGGAAGTAAGGAAAGTCTTTATGAGTGGTTACATTCCTGTGGGGTTACGTCCTGTGGTACGGCAATCCATGTGGCACTCCATTCATTTTTTGTTACATAGGAATAATCTTGTGTTCCCGCTTTGAGGCTTCACTAGAAACCCGAATAAGATGCTCTCGCATTGGGACTGGTGAGCACTTATTCTCAAATCCATGCTCTGGCGCTATCTTTCGCCGGGCTGCCAAAACGCTACGAAGGGCCTTTACGCCATGCACAACAAGCGGGCTTTGTAACCTCTGGAAGTGCTTAAACATGTCCTTGTCATCCTTCTGCAAGTACAAGAACTCATCTGTTGGTTTGTTCGCCAGTGAACACAATGGCCGCGCCTGCCGCATCATTTCGCGTACTTCTTACAAGTTATTTGTGAAAATTGCATGTGAAGTTCTTGCACTCACCGGAGGCATTTGCCCCGTTGGTGGACCAGTGGCCTGCAAGAGCCATCGCCAGTGGACGCAACGGCCGCGCCTGCCGCATCATTTCGCGTACTTCTTACAACACGTGATTTGTGAAAATTGCATGTGAAGTTCTTCCACTCACCGGAGGCATTTGCCCCGATGGTGGACTAGGAGCCTGGAAGACCCATCGCCAGTGGACAAAACGGCCGCGCCTGCCGCATCATTTTGCGTATTTCTTACAACACGTAATTTGTGAAAATTGCATGTGAAGTTCTTGCACTCACCGGAGGCATTTGCCCCGGTGATGGACAGGGGGCCTGCAAGAGCCATCGCCAGCGGGAACAACGACCTCGCTGAAAGTCGCAGGATAATAAACTCGATCACTGCAAGTTTTGTATTCATTTACGGCATCGTGAAGCGTTTACAATGTGCCGTTTGGCCACTGCTCCCGTTTGCGCCCTGTGTCATGTCGCCTCGCGTGGCAGCCCGAAAGTTCTTTCCGCATGCAACAGGTGGCGCCACAACGCTTTCAAAATTGCGGCACCCAAATTTCTTTTGTGTTCTTGTCTATATTCACAAAAAATCAAAAGAAAAACGGTGAAGCTTTCACAAAAGAGTCTTGCGTGCAGGATATAGGTGCTTTATGTGCAAAGCTATGGCAACATTGATGATGGAATGCTTGTTCTTACACATCATAAATGTTTTGAGGAAGAGCCAACAACAAGAAAAATTTGGGAAGGCTTCGTCAAAAATAATTTGTAAGAGCAACATTTTTGTGCGCTGTGTACAGAGCGAGAAGAGCTGTAAACGCAAAGAGAAATGCATTATGAAAAAATTGCTGCCGCTCACACTTAGTTTAATGACGTCGGATATATTGTTTAATGATAAGTGCGTTTTCTAATCCGTTCACTTGCACTGACTTCTACCAAGGCCCTTGCTCACCCACCAGCGCTCCTCCACAACTTACACACTGGGGTACATGAGGGGCTACACCGTTGTGGCAATGAGCACAAGCTCGTTGTTTCAATCCCGACCCAGGAGGCGGCTTTTCGAATGAAGTCAAATCCAGGTGTAAAGCGTAGTGTTGGTCAGAAGCTTCAAGCGCACAGGGTCGAATTTTAAGCCGTCTAGCGAAGCATCTATGGTGCCCCCCCCCCCAACCCTGCTAGCATCACCAGAATCACATGGCATCACAGCAGAATAGCATCACAGGCCGTAAGGCCCGACTGTACTTCTGACCAACCCTGTACGTGCACCGCAATGCACATACTGGTGCTCATTTGTAAACCCCAGTCGACATAAATATATAGGCGTCCAAATGAATGTATTTTAATAAAATGAAAGAAACATTTATCCGTCTGGAAAGGTTCCTTCTTAAAGGGACACTGAGGAGAAATTGAAGTTGGCTTCTATCGATAGAATAACAGCTCCTGATCACAAAAACGCCACTCTTACTGAAAACAAAGCTCTTGTAATGTAGAAAATAGCAAGAACCAAAATACAGGTGTCGCCGCCACAGGCCAATCTCGCAAGTACAAGCGTGATGACTTCCTAGGACAAGAGGCGCCACCTTGGAGGAATTTTCCTTACTTCATGGAAGCCACGAATCTCTGAGGCTAGCAAAGAAAGGTTGCGCACCGCACCGCATGCCGTCAGAAATCACGGAGTCTGAGTTTACGTCACGTATCACATCACTCCGTTCTGTGACGTCATAAGAGTTCTCCTTGTCGGCATAAGAGTTCTCGAGTTTGAATCAGAGCGGCGGGAAAAACTTTCTCAACTTCGAATCCAAATTTCTTTGAAATAAATGCATCTTTCGCGCCCGGACAAGCGGCAACAAAGCCATGAAATGCCTAAGTATCAGATTTTGCTAACAAAAAAAATGATAGAGTTCTCCTCAATGTCCCTTTAAGGTAAATACAAATATTAATATTCACCTTATGAATTTTTTTTTCTCCTCGTACGAAAATTACGAACACCAGCTTCTCTGAAGCAGGATATGCTAAGAATGTGCAATTTAACTGAACAGGTAACACCTATCTTCTGATGGAACATCAAATGGAATTACATATCGCTTCTGCACGAAAGTGCGAGTGCCATTCTCATCGTGCTGGTAACCGCACGCGCTGGTGGGGCTGTAGGATGAACTCCATGAAGCGTCACAAGGACGAGCGATATCAGCTGAAGACTGGACGTTTTGCGGCTGCAGCAGTTTGAAACAACTGCTTCTACGAATGGTGGTGGTGGTGGTAGCAGTTGCGGTTTAGTGGCGCAGCGCAGTTTCGGTCGTAACGTGCATTACAGGCAACTTAGGGTTGCTTGAATGCAGCAAGTTTTTGGGAAGGCGCGCAACACCACACGAATGCTCTCGGCGTGTAGGTGTCAGTATGTCAGCAAAACGCATTCCCCTGTCTCACGGGTTCGTATAACCGGGGCTGAGAAGGTGGTGCAGTCTTTTCGGGCCGAGCAGAATTTATTGACGCTGAGCCTGGTCTTAAATTTTGCGTGTTGAATCTACTATACTTATACTCCCGGCATAGAGCTTTGGTGCTCATCTAGTGCACGAGGTGGCTCTGAACACCCGCAGTGCATATTTTCTCAGTCGCTTCGCGTATTGAATCTTGGCGAGTATATGCTAGAAGTCATTCTGTTCTTCGATCTGGGCCTGGGGCTGCTCCTGTTGAATTCAGTTCACTTTTATAGGTGAACCTTTTAGACGTATAGGTGCTTGTCATTTACGTTTAGAAACTTGCCAAGGTTAAAATGAAAATGCCAAACGGAGCTGTTTCTGAAAATTCATCGCAGTCATCAAATAATTGTTTCATGTGTTCTAGATAAAAACACAGCAAACGTGCAATCCACATGCGGTGGCATCAGACAATAGCAACTCATGAGTGCTTTCGAGAAAACGGCTTTCGTGTGCTATTATCACACCATGGTAATGGACCGTGTATTGCCCAGCCAAGCATGGTGTGGTTTCCAGGATACATTTCAGTGTCGGGTTTGTTTGTTGTTTTTTTTTCGTCTCTGTGCAAGCGTACTTGGAAACTGTTAACTACGGCTGTTCCATTGATGGCTGCTGGAGACGTGCTCTAGGTGTCTATTAAAACGCTTTGTTGTGTTTCCAGTAATTACCGGGTTCATAAACTCACACAAAAATTGCTTGTCACTAGGGAGTCAAGGAAACTTACTTCGGGTGAAGCGGTCTTCTCCAACCCCTCTTGATTTCATATTAATTTCCGCGCTAGCGTTTTTGTGTTCGTGTTCTCTACGCCGTATTTTATGCGTGTTTTTGCTTCCCAGCTACAAGTCACACTATCGGATGGCGTTGAGGCCTCAGCCTGCAGAAGCATGACAAGCACTGCAACAAAATAGAAATAGGACCACGACTTGCAGCGGTTGATTTTGCGAAAAACCATTCCAACATGATAAAGATGGCTACCAGGGAAAAAAGATCCCCCTTCTCTGAGGTACTAGTTGCGCAAGGTCTCTGTGACGTAGAAAGTTGGGTTGGGTACTGCTAGCGCCACAGCGTCTGCTTCGCCGGAGGCTGGCCAGGCTTCGTTTCTCCTTTAGCCGCGCAGCTTCAGGTGCTAGAGACGATAATTTTCGTGCGAAACTTGGCTCGAGTGTCAATTCGTGTGTTTTCCGCCTGTTTGCACTGGAATAAATAAACGCTGTTCAAGTTGCAATAACTTGCTTTAGGCTTACTACCCGCGGCAGCCCCCTCAGAAATATTCGAACACACTAGCTTAGCGCATGGTCTTGAAGTCGTGGTGCCGCGCCGCTCGTTGAAGCTCAGTGCTTTGAAAACTCGATGCGCCTAGGAGTGCAATATATGAGATACCCCAGCAGTTGCAGCCAGTAGCTCCTAAAGCTTCCAAGCTGGCATTCTGAATCTAGGGCGTTGAGAACGCGCTAAACGCAGGGCAAATTCTTTAGGCAGTCTTTAGAATTTTTTGGCGAGCTACACTAGGAAAACAGTGGCCTATTTATTAGGCCAAGGCTTCCTTCTGTTTAGCGGCATTACTGCTCTGAGGTCTGCGTTGAAAATATTCGTTCTCACATGCCTTGTGTGGCTTTAGGCCAACTACGTTCTTGTTTCGCTTGCTCTACCGGCACCACATAGTGTATCGTCGGTTGTGACGGTAGTGAGTGCCAAAAAAAAAAAGAGATGAAAGCGAGGGCAAGAGGGTCTGCTTGCAACTTAACGTTGCATATATCAGTATTTCATATTATGCAAAATACTGCTAAGCACTGCACGAAGGCATTTTGGTATTCAAGGCCACTTTGGCTACATGTACGAACTATCGCGGTGCACTATTTTTGAGAGGTCATACGCAGCGCGAGTATTTTATGTCTATGTTTTTAACACCTGCCGTTTGTTCTACAACAAATCCAGTAATAAGGAGCAAAACCCCCGCAATTGCCGTGCAAAGCGAAAATGACGAGTTTTTTAAGCCTTATTTTTTTTTAAATTTTACCACAAGACGCCTGGCACTAAAAAAAGCTGGCACATTAAGAAATAAGTGGTAAAACTTGCCTGCTTACATAGCGCACAGTTCGCTCTGGTGAGCGCGCACTCTGAAATTTCTAAACAAAGATTTGTTGCTAATCAGGCTGCCAGTAACTTTTAGTTAAAAAGCGTTGCGTTGGGGAAGAAACCGTGGTAGAGCTACCAAAAAAAAACAAAAAAACACGAGGACCACGGAAAATAGCGCAAGTTGCTGGCTTTTGTGCATAGGAAAGCCAGCGGGCGCGGACGAAAGCGCACCGCTTCGGTGTTTGTCAAAGGGACGAAGCCATAGCGCCAACATGGCCCGCGAGCTCGCCCCGTCCTGCCTCCGTGCCTCTCGGCTCCCACGGTGTGCTAGTTAAACACTCGTTCGTAACGCAATTGGTGAGTCGGACGTCCTCGATTTCGTAGCATATTCATTCCGAGGAACTTCTGCTCGCCAGTTGTTAGCTGGCGTTCTTGTTTTAGCAGCGATAAATGCTATGTCGCACGGGAGCTATGTCGATATGTCGATATGTCGGCACGGGAGGACTTAGGCCTTCTACAGTCGGCTAGCGCTCTGTAACGATCGCTTTCGGGGGTGGGGATAGATGGTTGGGCTGTCAACTTCGGGCACGCGGACATAGCGTGTCTCTCCGCTTTCACGACCGCACTGGGCCCAACAGAGAAAAGCAGTGGTACCCAGTTTTTTTTTTTTTGCGAAATCCAGTATTAGAGTCGCGCTATCATTATTTAAACGCTTGCTCAGAACATCCTCCTTGCCCTTACGTTGGGTACTCGAAGTCGTCAAGGCAGATGTCCTCGGAGAAGCGGTCGCAGCGTGGCTCCTCGGGCTTGGGCCGGCTCACACGGCTGGGCAAGATGGCGCTTCCCAGGCTCATCGGCGGCCTTGGCGGCGCGTACGCCGGCTCCTGGACCGCGTTGTTCGTCGGCGGTGCCGGCGGCAAGGCTGCACCAGCTTGAGGCCCTACGGCGCCCGGATACGCCGGCCGAACCACGCGCAGCGGCAGTCCAGGGGGCGGCGGCAGAGCTGCGAAGGCGCCGCTCTGCGCATGGGAAAGCGTCGATTCAGAACAACGCCAGCGCTCAACCGAGGTGCTTCGATAGTTTGAGTTGTAATCGCTCGAATTGAAGCTGCTTGTAGAACCTCTACCTCAAAAAAACAAAAACAATTAGAGCCTTCAAAAGGTGCGGGACGGCTGCGCTGTATACTTCTCCCACCCTTGTGCTACAGTATAAAGGGAACGAGTGATCAGCATATAGTGATCTGCATCAATACGGTGAAGACGCCACAAAGGAACTACGCATGCGCTATCATTGGTTCCCTTGCGGCGTCCTCGTAGTATTTACGCTACTCAGTAAGTTCGGGTCTCCAACAGCCCAGTTTACTTTATATCGAACGACGACTGTCTGGTACAGTTAGCTTCTCCGGAGGAAATGTAATATTTTCTCGCTCCACTCACATAACTCGGTAATACCTATGAAACAAAAGTATTTAGGCAGTATTCAAACGGATTGCTCGTGCGGAGGACGAAATTCGTTTCCGAAACCTTGCCACCAGCCTTCAACTGTCTTCATCGTTGATTTGCGTGATGGTACACATGTGGAACGGAACTGAATTTCTAAACGTTGTTATGAAAAACCGCCACCGGCCTGAAATTCACATAATCAATCATTTCTATTGTTTTATACGCAGAATGTCACTGAATTTCTGAATTGTAAGCGTTAAGTCACCATAACGTCTCAAATGTACTGGTTCCCGATGTGCTTGAGGCCACAAGGTTAAAGGCTTTTTAACGTAGTTTCGTCTTCTCCGTTGCATTGCAGAAGTCAAGCAGTCCTGGCACACCGGCTAATTTTTATACGCACCAAGTACGAACAATGTCAAAATCGATGCACCCTACTTCGCAATGAATACAGAAGTACAAATGTATACAGAGGTATGAAAAACGGCCACCGGCCTGAAATTCACATAATCAATCGTTTCTATTGTTTTATACGCAGAATGTCACTGAATATCTGAATTGTAAACGTTAAGTCGCCATAACGTCTCAAATTTCTTGGTTCCCGGATTTTCTTGAGGCCACAGGGTTATATGCTTTTTAACGTAGTTTCGTCTTCTTCGTGGCATTGCAGAAGTCAAGCAGTCCTGGCACACCGGCTAATTTTTATACGCACCATGTACGAACATTGTCAAAGTCGATCCATGCTACTTCGCAATGAATACAGAGGTACACCCGCTTTGCGCATGTTCGAGGCACGCAAGCAGCACCGCCAAGAGCGTACCTCTGGTCTCTGGACCGGAATGCGGATGACCTCTTCGTCCTGACTGCTGCCGTCTTCAATGGAGGACAGGGACGGCGGATACACGGCAACGGGCCCAGCGTATGGGAACCTCCCTGCGGACAACACGCGTGCACCTTGCATCAAACCAATGCGTCACATTATCAGCACCAGCAGCCACAAACCTAGATCGAGTTCTGAACAAAATCGCCCAAAAATAAATGGGGATCGAATGTCTTAGAGCTCCTTTGTCCGCAGCTACTGGGGGACAAAGGCTGACTGGCTTTCAGACACTTTTGATACATATAGCGGTGATCGATGGCTGCAAAAAAAGTAAAGATGATACCACCGTTCTCACTTTCGCAACTCTCGCCCAAACTTGCACGAACTGTGAGTCTCATCGTGCGCATATTGAGAAACCTCCGCCATTCGTCGATGGAGACGGTAGGGGAAAGTTCAGCTCAGAAAATGGCTAGAATTTGAGCCCTTTTTTATATTTTTTTCTCTCCGAAGGACCATCGATGTAAATTCAATTCATCATTAATTCGATGCAGCTACATTTGAGGCACTGGAAAAACGGCAACCTCAGAGGAAAGCAAAATCCAAGCTTCAGAATGGAAAATAGGAAATATAGGAGTAGTGTTTCGTTAAATGATAACTTTCGTCTAATCCTGCGAGATGACCAAATACGCAGTAAATCGCAATGAGAACCCACTGAGCTGTGCAACTAGACGGCTAACCACAACAGGCCTGCGCAGTGCACTCGTGTTGCTTCTTTGCGGCTACGTGGCACACAAAAATTATGGTAGGCAAATAATGTCTTTCGAGAGCTTCCGCCAGCACTTCAATGAACTTCTTTTACTTCGTATCCCTGCGAGGATATCATTTTTCTTGATTGCCGCTGCATTCTCGGTACAGCCTAAGCGCACCGTTTTGTTTCCCATATGTGGCCATACTTTGTGCGTCCTATGGAGACAAATTTGTCTTAAGCCAGATCTATTCTCCCTGTGCTGAAGTTTCGAAACGGGCCCTAAATCTGTCTTATGCTATGAAAGATGTACCACTTCAAATAGATGCTGACACGGAATACGAAAGAACACCGGCTCGGGTTTTCGTGGTTGAGTCTGCTCACTCGCCGTTTTTTCTTCCGCTCAATACTGTACGCTAAAGGTCTGTATCAGAAGCCCAGTGAAGGCTCATGAAAACGCCTTGCGCCGGATTTTGCCCCGCATATTCTGCTTTCTCTCACCCAGAAGGTTGTCTAATAACACGAGTAATGTAATCTCTGACGTTTCTTGATGTGCCCACTTGGTTCGAAGATACGCAACCCACATTGAAAGGTACTCCAGCAGTTCGTGAATGGAATAGAACGGCGCAAGAAAACGAGGGCAGCAACATGCAAAACACAGGACCCGTTTCCTGTCCCCGTTTTCTTGCGTTGTTGCATTCCATTTACGATGTCTATTCACCAACTAGCTCAAACTGAAGTTTTTCTCCAGAAGTTCCTGAGGAGAAAAAAGATATCAAACTGTTGTAAATATACGGAGCCCTGCTATCATCATTTTCAGAGGTTGGCAGAAATGTTCAATTCTTACCCGGGCCAAGCGCGAATTTGCCGCCGTATTTTTAGAAAATTTTTTAGTCTTGCTCAAAAGTCTTCAGGACACATGATTTGCTCTCGAGCTGTGCTTTAGAGCACTGATGGCGCTCCTGAAAACTATTTTTTGTGTGTGTGTAAGGAGAACTCTCGTCCTCTCATTTCAAGATTATTTGGCCTTTAAGGGTGGCGTACGTTCTCTATTATACCGCTGAAATGTTAACCATATGGCCTGAAGACTTTTGACAAAAGCTGTACATGCCTACCATCAACAGTGCAAAATAAGTTGGCAGCACTGCCCTCTCTTAGATCAAAAACAATAAATAATCAGAGCGCGTGTGGCGTGCTTTCTCCCGGCTTGCCACCCCCATCCGGCTCACAGGCCGGCAGGATGCCGCTACGCCACCACCGCATCCAGTCCTGCCGTGTAGAGTCGCAGCAGAAAGGAACACGTGACACGTAGGCCACTGGATGACGCATGCTTCTCGATGTTGCTGCATGAGCTCCTGAGCTCCACAGTGTCGGTTCGCCGCGTGTGAAGGGCCAGTATTTCTTGCATTGCAACGTCTACTATAATTGCAATTATTTAAACTTAAAAACAGTTATAGGTATTACTAATGGTGAGCTGCCCAATCTCTAATTGCGGTGAGGTGTCGAAGTATTGTGGTTCAAAAGTTAACTATTAGGATTTAGGTAAGCAAGTTCAAAATTATTCAACATGTCTTAGCTGTTTCTGGTGTCCGCCGCCGGCGGCAATACCATAACCAAGAAAGCTCTTTTAAATCAATAAATAAATGAAAACATTTTATAAATTACTATTAGTTTTCAATGAAACATGCTAAAACGCACCTCTTACATACAGTTTTTAAGTCACATCGATGTTGGCCACCCGATTAAGGCGACTGGTAGTAATGCGTCCACTACTATCAGTGGCAACTGAACCTTTTACAATTTTTGATCAGACATTGAAGATACTTCAGCGTTGTACTTACTTCTCACAGGAACCACAAAGGGATTTCTGAAGATCCTCCTGAAGGGTACCCTCGCCCCTTCCTTGAAGTCTGCCCTCCGCGCTGGGACGCTTCCTTCTACAAAGTGTGGAATGGCCACAAAACGCACTACTTCGCCGCCTTCATCGGACGCACCGTGCCTGCCCTCGTACTTGACGGCCTCGGTTCCGTTATTGGCGATTTGCACCGCCGGTATATCAGGTAGCTGGCCTTTCACTACATGCACCCTTGCAGGCACGTCGTTGACAAGGCGCCTTCGTCCATTCTGTGTTTGAACAGACTGAGACAGCTCGAGCTCGTCTTTCTCTACCGTCTGCGGCACAGCGTCTCTGATGACTGGAGGCAGTGTACGCAAGGGCAGCCTCGGTCGCGGCCCGAAGCCAGGAGAGATGTCGTCGCTCTTATAGCGCAAGTTTGGCCTTCTACCCAGCCTGGAAAAGGGTGTCGAAAGCAGCGGGCGGTTCGTTGTCGTCGACGTGGTGGTTGTGCTTGTCTGGCCATACCAGGACGGTACCTTCCGCTCCCCAAAGACAAAAGGCCGCCTCGTTGAAGTGGTCGTCGTTGTCGTGGAACTGCTCGTGGAGGAGGTGCTGGTCGTAGTTGTGGTCGTCAGCACTGGCCGACGAGGAATTACAGGACTGTACTTCCTCCCGGGGAGGGCCGGCCTCACGAAGGCTCTCCTAGCTGGCGTGGTTGTAGGTGGTGTGGTCTTAGTCGGTTTGCTCCTGTAACCGCGAACGAGCGACGGCAGCTGTCGACGCGTCACACCAAACTTCCTCGTTGGGTACGCTGTTGTGGGGACTTCAGTGGCCACTTCGGTGGTGAATAGGGTGCGCTCTTTTGTGGTCGTCTCCTGCTTTGGCCTCATCTTCCGCCGCCTTTTTGCTTGCAACCTCGCTCTTTTCGGGAACGGCGGGATTTCTGGTACAGCCTTCCAAGCGCTGGGACTCAGTGGATCTACTTCAGGTGGTTGACCACGTTTATAATACGCAGAGCTTGTAGGCAATGGTGCCGTGGTAGATGGAGGGGGAGCCGGTGTCGTTGTGGTGGTAGTGGTGGTTGTTGTCGAAGTTGTTAACACAACGGCTCGAGGTCCCGCAGGAGTAGTAGTCTCCCAGTCCGGAGAGCTCACGGAATTAATGACTTTAATGAATGACGGTGGCAAAGGCGAATCAGAAAGGCGAAGCCGCTGCTTAGGTGGTTCTGGAGGCCTGTTTGGAACAAGTCCAGGAATGCTGGACGCGGTGCTGTGTTGATAAACGGGCCACGGGATCCGGTTTGCATTGTCCAAAGGCTCTCTGTTCGACCTGTCCACCTGTGCTGCCGTTCCGGATATAGAGTTCAGGCTTAGAAACACCACTACCACTGCCGCTGGGTACCTTTCGTAGAATCGTTTTCGCCGCAACTGTAATCGCAAAAAAAGAACAATAAAATTAGTAGAGAGGAAAAGGCAAGCAGTGCTAGTTTTTTAAGGAGAGTTGAGCGTTCCTTGACTCTCCATTTTGCAGCAGGCGAAGATCGCTACTAGCTCTGAAACGGAATTATCTCGGCATGAGCCTGTATGAAACAGTACCACACCTTAAGCTGTGTGACCTAAATTAGGTGAATACTCAGTTCTCACAACTTTAAACGCCTCTAATACGTATCTTGTACTATAAATGTTTGTAACGACTTCTCACAACAAAGCTCCGTTCTTTCTGTTTGGCTCAATAAAAATTGGAGGGGACACTTAAGCTCCGCCTTAAGGGTATTACGCGATAGCTTAATGGTGTAATGAACATACATGCAGAATTGGTCATTCTCTCCTTAACATTCATAGATCCCTGGCAGTCCTCTTGCCACCCCTGGCGAAGTGGTGAAGCGGCTAAGTGATGCGCCACTGTCCTGAGATGGCAGGGGCTGCTACCGGTAGGGCTTGTGCGACCCGGGTTGCTCTTACGCAGCAAGCTCTAGCGACCAATCATTAATTTAACTGCCACCTGCTACGGTGGGCAGTTTGCTTACAATCCGATCAGTTGGTTGTGATGACGTCGCAAGGTCACGGGACCTAGGTGGCCCACCTGCCTTCTCGGTAGCTTCTCCTGGGGATTTTTCGGGGATTTTTCGCTCATGGTCAACGACGCTGACGGCGCCGACGGCGGCGCCGGATTTTCTGCGATATGAACTCCTTAACGCTATCGCGTTAAAATGGCTTGATAGACATGGGAAACTATAACTAAGGACGTTTGTGCCACAAAAATATCACTCAATATTATAAAGGCCAAAACTGCGCTCATTTCCGTAGTCGACACAAAACCCCCAAAGCTATTCTAACAGCATCTGGATAATTACACAGCGCACCCGCTAAAAGAACAACTGAGATTCATGCGGGATTGCAGGTCACACAGCGCGAAACACGCAAATCTTTATAGCTAAACGGTGAAAACTCTACGCCATCGTTCGATCAGATCAAGATACTTTTACGCTTATTTCCTGTATACTGTCTGCTACCACCCGAGGCACCTTGGCGTACCATTCCAGGCCGGGGAAAGCAATATCCAACTAAAAGTTCCTTTATCTGAATATCTTGTACACGTCTTGGTAGGATTACGGATTGCTTGCAGCCTCCAGCACCTCTCACTTGCTTCATTAAGCAGTTATTGAAAATAACTGCCTCGTATTGTACTACATGGAAGCGCACAGATGTAAAGATCGAGCTACTGAATGTAAATTACGTCGAGCACTTCGAACGTAGCATTTTACTGCTTGTTATGGGAGTTTACGTTTTCTCATTTGCTTAAAATGGTATCGAGTCGTGAGTGAAAAACAGCAGTTGTTTTCAATGCTTATGCCTCTCTTCGTTAAATATTGATGGCTATGTATGAGCGGGCTCTGTAGATGCGTGAAGGTGGAGTTGAGAGATTATCCTGCTCGTTATTGAAACTGCAGATATTAAGGCGGATGTCTGAACTGCCCCGCGCAGGGCTTTGCCCCAATGAACTCTCTCTCGTGAGAAGATGATGTGGCAAAATTGCCAGCGGACGCGTACGCCTATATAATGCTATCTTCACACCAATTGGAGCACCTGATATGCAATAGAGGCCAGGCGTGCGCGTGCGCTTGATTCAATCTCGTCACGGTGCTTTGGGGTGGTGACAGTTTATTTGTTGCTGGTCGCAAACAAAGCGGAACAGGATGTCACTTCGACACCACCCTAGTGGTTCGGGGCAGCAACCGCCGCCAGCCCTCGCTGCCCAGCGGGAGCACCCTTCGTAACAAGGCAGGCAGCGGGGCGGTGTCGTCCTCTTTGTGACGGCCTGTTCCGCTCCGGATACTGGCCCGGCTTCTGCCACGCTCGACTTCTCAACGCAGTCGAGCGAGCAGCGACAGTTGCAGCTGTCGATGGAAGGCGGCCAAGCAGCTTTCATGTGTCGACATTGACAACTAGTTTGAGTGTTTCTTGCGGTCAGGAGCCGATTCATGCAACGCTGGTTATTAATCGTTGAAACTATCTAACGGATATTGGTCGATAAGAAATGTTTTGCATTCTCTTTTAAACGAAGAGCTATATGTGGCACTTTCTCAGGGGAGTACATCACTCCTAGTTTTCTCTGTTGTAACCTCCCACAACAGAAGACTGTCGCGTTCACCTCCACGGGGAAGAAAATGTGATATATGACGGTATGGTGTGAGTTGTATGGGATGCGGCATGTGCGTGCACTACAGTAATTAGTGTCATTCCTTCACTTAGAAAGACGACAGAATGCCTTAAAGTATTTATTTTTTGCAAATTCTTAAAATGTGGCTGTTGTAATTTGGCCCTGTCCCTAGCTGGGCGCTAATAAGCGCAATTTAGTTAAATCGAAGTTGGTTATTTCGAAAAGCTTGTTTAGTTCAACTTACCCCACACTCCTGTAAAAGAAATGGCATTAAAAAGGCTCGGCTTTATTCGAAGTTTACATAATTGGCAAAATAATATGTCGTATTTTAGCTCGAACTACGGAGAGTCCGCAACTCATAAGGAACCTCACATTTAAATCGCACTGCCATCGATCAATTAGGGGAGGCTTGCCTTCAGCCTTATGTTTGGTTCGTGGCTCCCTGCAACTAGACACAGGTTATTACGCAGCAGAGCAGCCCAGTTTTTACGACACTTCATTTCTATTTCTATGATTTTGATTTCTCCCTTACGTTCCATGACAATCCGTGAAATGCACGCTACGAAAAACTAGGCGTCTTATTCTGGATAAGACAAATTATAAAAAAAAACTATTCGAGGGGGTTTCCAGCTGCCTTCAGTTCATAGGAAGTCCTCAAATCTAAGCGCCCCTCTTCTTTCTCGCTCAGTATCAAAATATATTTCACCGTCACAGCCAAAGGAATTCATTTTCACGGCTACATTTCAGCATAGGTCAACTGGACTGTGACAGCAGCCCATCGGGTGCTCCCTGCATGCTTCGCTTACGCGCGACGCTTGAATTAGTGTTCTGGCGGTACCTATGCGAGGCCTTTCGACGGTGCCACTGCTGGCCATCGCACATCTAGAACGAGATGACCCTTGCAAGTGGGCCATCTTGTATCAGTTGGCCTCGCTTCGCAGATTTGCCTTCAGCCGTAATTCTCTGTTTTTTTTTTATTAAAGAGCTGTTCTCTCTGTCTCCTTCAACCGAAAATGAAAATGACTTGGATCCCATTGCGCCTACGTGCCATGAATACCGTTTTACGCTGGTGGGTGGTCTAACATTAGTGCGCAACAATAAACACAGGCGCAGCGATCAACGAGCATTCCTCACAGAGTTCTAGCAGAAAAGATATCAAACCTGTTGTCTCTATCAGAAGCACACGCAGGCAAAGAGAGGCTCATAACGAGTAGCCGGATAAGGCAACATTGCCAATTCGTATTCGGGTAAGGGCCATTTCGGGTTGCGGTCGAGTCACTTGCACTGACGTTCATGATGCAATATGACATTGGATTGCTTGTTCGCTAGGGCTGGATCCGCAGAAAAGGGGGCAGAAGATACGTGCATTCTCAAGCAGGACTGTTGAACAGGAAGAACCCAGCTCCTACTGTGGTCCCGATCCGTTGAGCACTGAGGCTATGGGAAGCATCTAAATATTCAGTATAGTGCTCTCCGCGCCTGGTGCTGTTAGCAGCAATAAAGAAGGTGATCGTCTGTCGGCGAGTGTTCGTATAGACAAGGGACACGAAAAAGCTGAATTGAAAATAAGCGACGTGCTTTCTTATGCATGCAAAGTTGTAAACACATGCAGCACTAGTTTTCCGCTCGACGCTGCATATACGCATCCCCCATAAGTGTCATTTTTCGTTACTTGTCGGGCTTTTTTTTCCTAGTACAGATGCAGAGAAGATGACCGACCTGGGAAATTAGGATTTCTTTCATTCATAAACAATAGTTTCTGTGGGGCTGCATAAACACTCGATATTTCAGTGTAAGATTGTAGAGCTACGGCTTCGCTATGTTTTGTACGCTACAGAGTAATAGAGAGAACGCCTGAAAAAATCGAGAAGAAAAAGTGCGTACTGGATGTCATTCGCTGCCTCAGAGGGATGTCCTTCAGAAATAATACAGCATTTTGAAACTTGGAAAGAATCCACCTTGGCGCAAGTAAAACCAAACACACAAAGGAAAGACAAGGAGACAACGGACAGGCGCCAACTTCCAACTTTTTATTACTCAAGAAAACCACACAGATAAATAGTCTCAGGATACGCCCACTTTTTTTCACTCCATGTGCCTATCACAGCCATAACCTATCACCCTGCATTATCAGTTTTTGCACAGAAAATTGTACTCCGCCGCATAAAAATTCACTGACGTGTCACTCACACACAAAGCCGCCTTTTTCTTTATGTGAAACGCTTCCAATAAAAGCCTCGCCTGTTTAATCTTGCTCCTGCCAAGAATCCTCGCCTTTTCCAGTCGAGGTTCACACTTGCACATATTAACATGGTTGACCAAGTTGGCATATTTATCTTTACTGTTTTCAACCTTTTTGCAATGTTCCCCAAGGCGTTTGTTGATGCACCTCCCCGTTTGCCCTATGTAGGACTTTCCACAGGTCAGGGGTATCTCGTACAGCACTCCTTCCATACAACGGGTGAAGACACGCTGATGTTTTATATTGCATCCAGGGCGCTCAGTGCCACAAATCCGGGGTATAAGTTTGTTCAGCTTGTTTGGTGCTGAAAATACTAGCGGTACTTCGTGTCTGTTAGCCACCTTCTCCATATTATGTGACACTTTGTGCACATAAGGCATAACTTCAGGTTTTACCGCAGGACTCCTTTCTTCCGGATTCTTTGGCCTGGTACAGCGTTTTGTTTTTTGGAGGAGGGTTTCAGCGACGGCAGTCAACACCACCGAGGGGAAGCCATCAGCCAACAGGTGGGTGGCCAATCTGATTTTTTAAGCTATCGTGCATTTGGTGCGGACATGACTTTGAAAGCGAGGACTCAATGCAGAGAGAGGCAATGGCGCGCTTCACAATTTTTGAATGCGCCGTATTGAAGGGCAGGAGTTCCTTGCTAGTACCGGGATAGTAACCCCAGCATAAATGGTCCTCCCGGAACGCTAAGCTTAGATCTAAAAATTGCAGTTTTTTCTCACTTGTGACTTCATGCGTAAAAACTAGACCGCGACCTTTGAGGTTAAAAACACTTAAAATCCTGGACACAATAGCTTCAAAAGAATTGTCAAAACCGGTGGATAAAAGGATAAGAAAATCGTCAACATATCTAAAAGTTTTAAAAACAGGTGGATTCTTTCCAAGTTTCAAAAATGCTTAACCAACTTGCCCAGCAACATGCCTTACTGAAATAATGCAACATGCTACCACAGTATTCACATGTTTCTTCGCAATAAATGGAGGTAAATTCTGCTTGCTCTGTTATGCCTGTGTGTAGCTTAAAGGTAATCTACTCGCGGCAATTTGGCGATAGTGACCATCCCTGCTTGCACGACTCAGAAAAAAATATGAGGCTGTATTCCCACTGACACACATGAAAACACCCCAGCAGTTCACCACTTGTGGCTCTGGGGATGAAAGAAGTGACAAAGGAAGCTGGTGTGTGCGTGTGTGTGCATGTGTATTCTACCCATCGGATGCCATCACTTCATAAACTTCGTTCCACTAGCGGCTATCCCGTTTTTTTTTTTGCTTACCAGTGCGTGGCTTGAAATCTTTCAGAACATAAAATTTTGAACGAGAACATTTTTCAACATGAAATAGTTTGTAAATGCAGTTTCTTCGTATATCGCAAGATTATACTATACCAATCAATGCATTCGCAGATCTACCCTCGACAGCGCTTGCATTGCACAAAAGCGCATTCAGAAACACGAAAAAGTTCATGTTCTTTGTCCCCTGCAGCAGCGACCGCAGCAAGTTGCAGTCTTCCTGCGGTCGCTCCTGCTTCTAGATTTGTACTTGCCATAAGTCGCAAAACTGGAGTCTCGACGAAGTACGTGAGCGCTCCCCAAAATACTGCACTCTTTTCGGAGAGATGCTGATCAATTTAGAAACAGAAGAAGGCGTCACTATGGCCGCACTTCGATGGAGGCGAGGTATAAAAACGCCCGTTTAGTGTGTGACGTCAGTGCATGTTAGAGAACCCCTGATGGTCTAAATAAATTCGGAGCCCATCACTACGGCATCATTCATAGCCGTCCATGTGTAGCTTTGGGAAGTCAAACACTCTATACCACATGACAAACCATTTTTCTTTTCCAAAACATAATTTTTTCAAAAATAAAACAGACGGCCTTCTTAAATACTTCTAACTGCAATCAGTGCCAGCAGGTAGAAGCCATTTAAATGTCCAATGGCATGACAAATCAATGTTTTTCCGTGTCATTTCGGTCATTTAAGAGGGTTTGTTGAAGATTAAAGAAACTATGCGGAATTTTCACGATGCATAATGCCCCGCATCTTGCAGCACGATGTGATAACACCGGCATAACACTGTTATTTGTTTATACTCGTTCTTCTTTGTTACTTAAATTTAATTTTCTGCTTATGGCCGCCGTGGTGGCTCAGTTGTTATGGCGCTCGGCTGCTGACCCGAAGGACGCGGGTTCGATCCGGGCTATGGCGGTCGACTTTCGATAAAGGCGAAATTCTAGAG